>NW_013952409.1:2010724-2012443 GCF_001266775.1 Austrofundulus limnaeus | reverse complement strand
GCACTCGGTGGACGATTTAAGGCAAATCTTTGTGTTAAGTCTGTTTGGAGTTGCTGTCTGCCATGCAGGGTTTTGATAGAAGTCGTCACTACAACACGTTGCACAAAGCTAAATATGAGGAGTTTACTGAAGTCACAAGTACATAAACAGCAGAGTTTTTTTTTAACCAGAACCAGAACCACGCAGGAGTCTGCACTAAAGGCACCTTATGTTGTTGCACTTCAGCTCGCTAAAGTAAACGTTTATTTTTTTATTTGCTTCAAACGTTTTATATTCATTTTTATTAAACAAGAGTACACTGTACATGCATCTGAGCCTGAAATTAATTGTTACTGCACTGAATGTTGGTTTAAGAAACTAATAGGCAAATACTTTTCAAATGTAGAGTTACATAAGTGTGCAGCAGTGTGTGTCCCTCTGGTTGTGTCATCAAAAAATTGCTGCCCCTTCCATCACCCTGTGTTGCAGCATTCAGTACATGCTGATGTGCAAAAAGCCTCTGGTGCAATCATTAAATCACTGAAGCAAAGATAAACAACAACACCATGAACGGACAAAGGTAGTGGAGTTTATAATACGGTTAAAATGTTACCATTCATAAAGAACCAGTGTCTTCTTGTCAATGATGAACTTAAATATTAACCAGACTAATGGCTCTCTGTGCCAGGCGGATCTAATCAATCATCGGCCTGTTCTTAAAGGGGCAATGTCATGTGAAATCAACTTTTTTGAGTTTTATATCATGTTATAATATTATACTCTCATAAAAAAACATGCCCTAAGTCTTGCTTTGACTCATTCATGTATGTTTGAGAAATCCTGCAGCGTTTTTATGCAGCCATGCTGAGGAGCAAAACAACAGGTGGGGACCAGAAATGCCTCTGGGCTGTGTCTCCAAGTCGAACTTCCTCATCACGGAGCACACCTCCCCACCCCACACACCCCGCCCATGACTCCTGCAGGCTCTTGGCAGTAACAAAGCAAACAACTGGTGAAACTGAAAGTGAAACTGAAACTGTCTGCTGCGCTCCAAACACTACTTCTCACTTTGTGAAGCTCTTTTCAGATTCAAAATAGCTTTGAGGAAACGTATTTTCAGATGCCAAGTAAACTGCATCATAGCGCGTGCGAACCCCTGAAATGGGCGGGACAGAAGCGGAAGGTGGTTCTTAAAGAGACAGAGGCCAATTTCAAGGTGTTTAGAAGAGGAAGTGATGAGAAGATAAGTTTATTTTCTATTTAAACATAAAAACAGCATTTTAATAACAACTAAAGGTGACATAGATACTTTATTATGGTATAGTATTTGCCAGTATATGCTTGAGAAACACATAATATTGCCCCTTTAACAAAAATCAATAATGGAAGTAAAATAGTTGTAGTACTGTTTGGAACTGCGTACTTTTATCTGACTGCTGCTGTGATGTCACTTCTTACCTGACTGAGGTCTGGCACTAGTTGTTCCAGCTTGGAAAGAAACTCCCACACAAGAAGCTGCATGTCTGCATCATAGCTGAGGTCATACTCTACTGGGAAAACCTCCTGAAAATAGCCCCAAAAAACCTCAAATCCACAACCACACAAATGACATGTAAGAAGAAAACTTTAAAAACAGGGTACCGTTTTTAGAAATTTCCTCAACCACACGAAAACACCGAAAACAACACAAATGTGAAAACTAAGCCTGTATGTGGTGCTGCCACAAAAACACCCCAACAA
>NW_013952409.1:1994537-2008442 GCF_001266775.1 Austrofundulus limnaeus | reverse complement strand
TCTCAAAACAAGATGAAAAAGACTTTTTGACTGATATAAGATTTTAAAACTTGGTTAGGTGGACAGTTTTTGCAATTCAGCAGTGATGGATCATATCTGATCACAGTTCCTCCTGCCTGACCTACTAACACCTCAGCTTCAAGCTGATATTTCAATCACGCAATCTCCAAACCTGTTGCTCCATCCTGCAGGGAGGTTTTCACCGAATCATTAAAGGAACATTTATATAACTGATGAATAAGTRGCAGAAAGAACAGACAATAGGTTTGAAAAGCAAACATCGTTGTCCCCTCAGCTGTCAGCTGAAGGAAACCTCCCCCCCTCAGAGCTGACTCAGTGGGAAGGAATCCAATTTTTTCCCCGTTTTTTTTCTTCTAATCCCCCCTTTATCTTTTCACCTTGTTTGTGTGTCGAACCTCCCAAACTGCGGGTGTTTTATTACGCGTGTGTCAGGTCCAAAGATCAACACGAGCATGCGTCTGTGTAGTGGGTCTCCTGGTATAAAGTCGAGCAGCTGTGAGACGGAAAGCAACAGTCCAGTTAGGAACATCTCCCTCACACATCGCCAGACTCCCTCCCAGCTGTGGTTTTTTCCCCCCGAGATGTTCACCTCTGTGATGGATGTGGTGCAGGGACTGGGGGTGAGCAGCACCCGCTACCTGCAGACCAACTACAAAGATGCTCAGGGCTTGTTCCTCTGGGTCTCCTGGGCGGCGGACCTCCGGAACACCTTCTTCATCTTCTTCCCGCTTTGGTTTCACCTGCGGCCCTCGGTGGGCGTCAAGCTGATCTGGGTGGCCGTGATCGGGGACTGGCTCAACCTGGTCTTTAAGTGGTGAGCTGAGTTCACGATCTCGATCCATTCGGCTCGCCCGTCTCTGAATGTCTCCTAACAGAGGTGTTGTCGTTCAGGATCCTGTTCGGGGAGAGGCCGTACTGGTGGGTCCACGAGACGTCTCACTACGCAGACTCGGCGCGTCCTCACATCGAGCAGTACCCGATGACCTGCGAGACCGGACCAGGTGAGGGATGCCTCTGCACACAGCTTCCTCCACAGTCTGCATGCAAACAAACAAACAAAACTGTTAAAATACAGTTTAGAGTTTAGGATCAACTTTTAGCCTCAAGATAAAACTTTATGATCACAGCTAAATAGATTTTTCCTGTTTAAGTTGTGCAGCTTTGATCAAATCACAAAACAGCAAAGCATGATGTCGTTTTTCATCCTTTCATTTAACCTTTTGACCCCCCCATGCAAAACAGCATTTCCCGTTTTCTATATCTTTTTTCTGTTAGCTTAAGATCTGTAATTTGAACTTTGACACGTTAGGCATCAATAGAAAGCTAAGAGTCTTGGCTAAAAGCTCATGGAAACTATTTTTACATCCACACAGTTCAAATGACAGAAAGTAAACAAACTGTACAAAATGGGATTGTTGCAAATCTGTAAATACATTTCCAACAAATCTGTAAAGGAAAAAAAAAAGACATTTGTTTTTAAAGTAAGTTAAAGCAGATACCTAAATATGTTGTAAAGTGTGTTGAGAGTTTTTTTTCCACTTGATGTAGAGTGAATATGATCCAACTGAATTAAAGTATAATTTCTCTTTATTTTAAATAATATATATGGTGACAAAATAAATGTTTGGATAATTTTTAAGGACTTTTAAGGCAGGTAAAAAAAAACTTTCAGATGTAAAATCTTAAGATCTCTTAACATTTATTAATGGTACCATAATGGTCTGTGCAGAATGACAAAACACAAAATTATTTCTTTACTTAAACCTCTGTAACTTTGCTCCAGTTAGWTTTAGCAGCATGAATCTTTGCACAGGTGATGTCCACAAGTGGATTTATGATTTCCAAGAGTTTTTAGCCTGATTMATTATGGTTTTAAATAGGTTATATACTGTCTAATGAAAAAATTATTCAGACGGGAGAGAAAAAAATTTAAAAAAATTATATTCCATCCTCAATATCTTTAAAACAACAGCAGCTGTTTTAATACTTACACTTCTAATAAAATCTCTTAAGTGCTATCTTTATTTTGATACCAAGATTMTTTAAGTAGAGTTTGTAATGCTGAGATACACTCAGTTACATTTCAGCATGGGATTTCGAGCAAAAACATCAAGAAAACCCCCTGGGGCTTAAGAGGTTAAACAACTGTTAATTTACTTTTACTGATGTTACAACTTGGCGAATATAATGATGCTAAATCCTGACTTTCATCAGTGTGCTACAAATAAAAAACAATTATAAAAAGAAAGAAGAAAAAGAAAAGCTCAACAAAATGTGTTTTAAATTACAAAAAAGCAACTGAGAGTAAAACCTTCATGTCAGCAAGAGTCTATTTGCATAACTTGCATCATTAGAAAGAATTACAGTAAAAAAAAATCATTTCTTTTTTGTTTTCTTCAAATTTTGTGACCTAAAGAAAAAAAAAACAGTAAAACTGCTATTTTTACTCTAACTATAAATTTGTTTTGAGTATTTTCTTGATTATCGGTGTAGTTTTATTTAATTTCATTGATTTATTTCATTCACTAAAACTGAATCTGTCAAGTGATAAATAAAGTAAATCTTGTTCTGAATGAAACAATCTGATCATTTCTGCCCCTTATTAAAAAAAAACAACTACTTCAACAATCAAACTCAACCTGAAACATCCTATAATTAAACAAAACAAAAACAACATTAATAACTATTTAGTGAATAAGATGAAACTGTTACAGAACTGAACCAGACAGCATTTTATAATATTTACCTCCTTTTTTTATTCTTTAAAGACAAAACTCAGTTTGATTAAATCAACCTTTCTTTGTGTAATCAAGGCAGTCCATCTGGACATGCGATGGGGGCTGCGGGGGTCTACTACACTCTGGTCACGTCCATCCTCCTCATCCTCAGCAGCAAGAAGCCATCAAACATTAACTGGTGAGTCCCCACCCCCCCCCCAAATAAACCCACTCAGTTTGACAGAATGTACAGAAAGCTGCAGTTTTCCTGGCCTCAGCTTTGTTTACCACTTTCCCTGCGTCGTTATCATTCAGAACACATTATCAGCACCGTGGTGGATCATTGACGCCTGAGCTGAATTAGTTGAACAGAGGGTGTTACTGTGGGCTGGGTTCCATTTCGAAACAGATAAATAACTCGTAATGATCAAAGAGGATCAGTAATAATAGTTTTATTACATTCAGATTACAGTGTGGGGTTTAAACCTGGAGTTCTGACTAATTAAGTTTTTTTTTTTTTTTGTGGCAGGTATCTGAGGGCTGGTCTGTGGTCCCTGTTTTGGGGGGTCCAGGTGTGCGTGTGTCTGTCCAGGGTCTTCATCGCCGCTCACTTCCCTCATCAGGTCATTGCTGGTGTCATCACAGGTCAGTGTGAGACAGTGCCAACATTTCAGGGCGGGGCTTAGTGGAGCATCCTCTAAAACAGTGTTTCCCAAATTTGGGGTCGGGACCCAAAGTGGGGTCCCGAAACATCAAGGTGGGGTCCWGAAAAGATTTTCTGAATTAATTACATTTTTGCCTTAGTTGTTACAAATGAGTGAGGTTAGTGTATTTAAAATAGATAAATGTAGTATAAAAATATTGTTACTATATCCATGTTTAGTTGACCTGATGCAAATATTTATCATCCAAAAATAGTTGGGCACAGGTCTCTGCTAGAGTTATTTTGTGGGTCAAAAGCTGAAACATTTGGGAACCACTGCACTTTGGTTCCCAAAGTTGGGCTTGGCACCCAATTATGGGTCATGAAGCACCTTGGATAATCTGCATAAATCATTTTAAAGGGTAATAAAATAATTTCTGATGTAATATTTCCCCTACAAATTTTACAAAAACACAAAATAACTATAAGTAAATATTTGTATTTGTGTATAAGCTGTTTAGATTGTCAAAAAGCCTGTGTTTTTAGGGTTATTAACAAAGTTCGTGTACTAAGACCAGTAATATTTGGGGTCACAAGTTTTTGCCATGAATATTTTGTGGATCAGAAGATAAAAAGTTTGGGAACCACTGGTCTAACGCTGCCTTGATTTCCACGCAGGCATGATGGTGGCCGAGGCCTTCGACAGGACCCGCTGGATCTACAGCGCCAGCATGAAGAGCTACTTCTACACCACGCTCTTCCTGACCTCCTCCGCCGTCGGCTTCTACCTGCTGCTCCGAGCCGTGGGCGTGGACCTGCTCTGGACCCTGGAGAAGGCGCAGAGGTGGTGCGTCCGGCCCGAGTGGGTCCACCTGGACAGCACGCCCTTCGCCAGCCTTCTGCGCAACATGGGCACCCTGTTCGGCCTGGGCCTGGGCCTGCACTCGCCCCTCTACACCGAGACCAAGAGGAGCGAGCGTGCGTCGGCGCAGGCGGCGTGCGTGGTCAGCTCGCTGCTCCTGCTGCACCTGTTCGACTCCTTCAAGCCCCCCACCCACACCGCCGCCCTCTTCTACCTGCTGTCCTTCTGCAAGAGCGCCACCGTGCCCCTGGTCACCGTCAGCATCGTCCCGTACTGCGTGAACCGAGCTCTGAGCCTGCACAACAAAAAAGGAGTCTGAGCTTTAAAAAAAAAAGACTACAGAGACTTTAATATGAGAAATATGATTATTTTGGTGCTGAATGAAATGACAGGACTGTCTTTGTCTCAGGAAGATGTCGTCTCTTTCAGACACTCTGAGGGGAAGCTCAAAAACAAACTGACTTTAACAAACCATGCTGGGCTCAGGCTTCTGGATGAAGAGCCGAACGGCTGAATGAAGTGAATGTTTGCGTCTCGGTTTGGACCCGTCGTTTCAGTTGTCGTGAAAGTAGTTTTTTTTTAAAGTGTTTATTTTGAAAACCTTTGGGATATTTTTTAAATAAAACCTTAAAAAGTGTCGACTTTGTTCTTATTTTTACTGGCTGCAGTTTGGATGTTTGACATTTTCAGCATCTCTAATCAAACAAAATGAAACGTTCTGAGTTCGAACACAAAGTGCAGTTTGAAAGTGTTGAAGTATTAATAGTGATAAAAGTGATAATTTAGTTATTAGTCTGTTGAGATTAGTTTGCACTGAAAACAGGCAAATTCTGATTCCTAATGTCAGATTCTGATAGCCTACTGTCTAAAACAAAACATCTTTTTTTAGAGCTAATCAAGCCTATTGTTAGGTGATGGCCCTCTTTTGCATGCGACTAAATAGAGCTAATCAAGCCTATTGTTAGGTGATGGCCCTCTTTTGCATGTCACCAACCTGTTTGTCCATGTGGAGGCAGTGCTTATAAGGCTGAGTTCACCTGAAACTCATCAGACTGAAGAAGTCTCTTGAAGGAGAGACGAAACGTTTCAATAAAGAAGAACCCATCCAGAGGACCTTATTTTTTCTTTTTGATTTTTTTATTCTTGCACAAATTCTTTATATTATATTTTTTATTATTAGTAGTTGTATCATTGCTAGTTAGTGTTAATTTTGAAGAAAAACAAGAGATGGAAAGTGAGAGTGAAACGTTTGTCAAAATGGTCAAATCAAATATCAGGGCTCAAGCAAAGCAGTGGAAAATAGAAAACATTTATTCAACAGATCTGAGGGTCTAGAAACAAACAAACCATCCAGGTTAAAAAAGAAGTTATACCTTTAAAAACTGCTGCTGGTTCTTCTGATGAAACCCGTCCCCACAGCATGACGCTGCCACCACCGTGCTTCACTGTAGCCGTGCAGTTCTGTCACGAGACGTTTGTCCTCGATGTCTTGTCTGTCCGCAGCTCCTCCTTCCACACGTTTGGGGCGTCTCTGATACTCCTGCTCCTCTCCCATGAAGCCCCGCTCCGTCCAGCTTCTCGTGGTCCTGTGGACAGAACATCCCGTGGACAGGTCCTCCTGTGGACAGGACCTCCTGTGGACAAGACCTCCTGTGGACAGGACATCATGTGGACAGGACATCCTGTGGACAGGACCTCCTGTGGACAGGACATCCTGTGGACAGGACCTCCTGTGGACAGGACATCCTGTGGACAGGACATCCTGTGGACAGGACATCCTGTGGACAGGACCTCCTGTGGACAGGTCCTCCTGTGGACAGGTCCTCCTGTGGACAGGACATCCTGTGGACAGGACCTCCTGTGGACAGGACATCCTGTGGACAGGACCTCCTGTGGACAGGACCTCCTGTGGACAGGTCCTCCTGTGGACAGGTCCTCCAGTCTCAGCAGAAGATCGGGGTTATCTTACCTGGTCCAGGAGTTTTGGTGGACCTTCTTTTGGCAGATCTGCTGTGATGGAATCCAGTTATTTTGAACACAAACACACTCAAATGAGCCCCTTTAAAAGACCCCCATGTTCTGCTTTCTTGTTGTTGTTGTTTGTACAGCCAGAGGATAAAAACATCCTCCTGAAACAATAATAAATATCTGAACTCCAGACGTTTCCTTTGGCCTGATTCGCAGCGATGACGTCGGCCCACACGTCACCCGGGTGTGTTTGTGCCGCTCTGTACAAATAGTCAGTGCTGCAAACAGAACATTCAATATTTGCATTTTGCAAAATGAACTCAGGACATTTCTGCTGATCGAGAACTTAAAACGGCTTTTGACCTAAAATTCTAGAAAAAAAAAACTGCTGTTTAAGGCGACGCGTTAAAACATTTTACTGTAGAAGAATCCATCTGCATGTTCTGCATGTGATCCTCTTTAAGCTGGATAAATCCAAATGTTGAAGGAAAACTTTAGCTCAGCATATAAAACAGGTTATTGATTAACTCAGATTCATTATATGCTGGCCCTATTTTTTTAAATGAATTAAAAAAAAAAAACTGTAAAAAGGGACCAGATGACTTCCAGGTGCCCTATATACCTCTGACCCAGCTCTGTGGAGGTCCTGTCCCAACACCCTTCTACTCAAAAACCTCTTTATTCAGGACTTTATGACTTCTTTACTCTGTATCCATGTCATATTAGATTATTATAATTTTTATTACTGGTGCACTTTTATTGAAATAACTACAAAAAGCACTCAGTGTTTTAGTTAAACCCATTTGAGGGGCTGTTTAAAGTGCCTGTGGCATCAAATTTTCATATTAAATGTGAATGCGTTTTTGTAAAGAGAACATTGATAACATATTGCAAAACAAATTTCATGTCGTTAAGATGAACATCTGTTGAGATATTTGTATGTGAAGAAACAGGAAGTGATGTCAAAGGGGAATGTCTGCATGTAAACAGAGCAATGCTATAATAATTAGAGAAGGATCTGATGTTTCTTTAGATTATTTTGAGTAAAACAAACTGCAGCTTAGATTACCAAAGATTTTGAAGTCGATCCTCAGTGTGCGTGTTTAAGACTCTTATTGTGAAGGGCTGGAGGTTCTGCGAGCTCCTCTGCAGCAGGAGAAATAAACCGCACCTGAAACTGGTTCAGATAAAATAATGCATGATGTTTTGTAGTGTAACTCAGTAAAGGTGAACCCATGAACCTCAGATACGCAAACGATTGAAACAAAAACAGTTGAGTGCAGGAGCTCAGTACAGACATTAAATGTCATGTAGAATATATTGATTTATACTGTATAGCACAGGGGCGACAGTGGGAAGGAAAAACTCCCTTTTAACAGGAAGAAACCTCCAGAAAAAAATTCAGCAAAAGATACAATTTAAAAAACTTACATTAAAAACCAGTCTGACTTAAAGTTGTTCAGTTAAAACAATTTATTTATTTTTTTTGCTTAAATAATTACTTGGATCATCCAGTGTAGGCTATGTTGGTTCATCATACATGTTGGTACCAGATTCATGATCAGTGAATGCATAGGGTGGAAAAAAAAAGTACAGAAAAAAGATTTATACACACACACACACACACAAAGAAATAAGTTGTTTGTTTTACCAACGTGCCACCACGAGTGTGATTAGTGTGATTTCAGCTGTTGGTCGGTTTGATTCAGGTTAAAATCTTCTGTTTCGTGAAAATAACAAACAAGATGAACGTCAGAAAACTACAAAATCAAAAGAGTCCCTCTTTTTTTTTAAAAACACCAGCAGAGCTAAAATGTTTCTGGTATGATTGATGGGTTTTAGAGGTACACAAGTTTTATGTTACACACACACATGCGTGCGCGCGCACTGATAGCAGTTTGGAGCTAACATGTCAATCTGGAGGTTTTGTTGGAGGACAGTGGCATTTCTTCAGTAGCAAAGGAGAAAAGTTTTACTGTCTTCACCACTTGTGTTTTCATAAAAACTTAGTTGTAAATGACATGTTTGTGTTATGAGTGCACACACACACACACTAAAGTACTCTCTACTTGTGTTACAGTGCTTTGAATTAGATAAAAGGAAAGCGTTTCAAAGTAAAGTGACATCACATGCAGCAACAAATCATTTCTCTGAAGGATGTTCCACAGCTGTTGCCTTTAAAGAAAAAAACAAACAAAAGAAAAGTGTTTTACCTCCATTCGTTCCTCGTTTTCATTCAGCCATTTTGTTCCTTTTTAAATTTGCGTAGGAAGAGCAGATCAGGTCACACACTCGAAGCGTCGGCCTCGAAAACAAACGCAGCGAACTCCGCGAAGCTTCATCAACTCGGATCAGTGCATAAACAATCTGTGAAGCTACTTTTGTTTTTTTTTTTTGTTTTTAAAAGATTTTTATACAGTCATTTATATACAACAAAAATCAATCCATTTACTGTTAGATTTCTTATAAAAGAAGCACATGGTGCAACTCAGTCCAGGGGGAAAAAAAAACAAACAAACCATGAGGCGAGTCTGAGAGTGAAGTCTGTCCTCTCTTTTAGTTCCGGCTGCAGTTCATTCGCCAAAAAAAAAAAGAAGTTTTTTTTCTCCAGTAGATTTTTCCAGCTTACGTCCATCTGATAGTGAGTTTGGTGACATGCTCATGCGAAATCAAGGAAAAGTAACGTCGTCTTGCTGAAAACCATGCGGAAAGGTGAACGATTCAAACAGGATTTGGCCGACGGACCCGGATCCTGTTTCCCGGGCTCCGGAGTGGTTCTCGTCCCGGAGTGGGTGTGTAGGGGGGGTCGCAGGTGGACGTTCAGAAACCTGCAGAGGAAACAAAACAGTTTTCTTCTCCTGGCTAATAATAATAATAATAATAATAATAATAATCTGCATAAGTAAGAGAATAAATGTTAATGTTCTACCAGGTGTAGTTGAGCGCTCCGGTGTTACGACTGACTCTTCTTCCCCGTCTTTTTGTTGGAAGCGTCACCAGGCTGACGGGAGCAGTGAGGTTTATCATGAGACAGATAAAAAGAAATAATTAAAAAAGACATCACTTCAGTGGTCAAGCTAAAAAGGAGCCATGAGTGTTATGGAAGCTTAGATCTGCTTGGTTTCTACAGCATGCTGGAAGAAAAATTAGTTAAAGATGAGAACAAACTATATTACACATGCTCATAGAAGAAAGGAAAGACTGTTATATTTTAATACTTCAATACAAACAGTAATATTTGATGACAATCTGAAAAACACTTCCAAACCACTGCATCCTTTAAAACACGTGTAGAAAACAACTAGTAATAATCTGCTGCTGCAGAAGCAAAGTTTAATGTCGGTCAGGACCAACAGAGCTGCAGGTTTTCCACCAAAACATCCAAAAAAATCAATAAAATAAAAGCAAATCATTCACTTTTCTTCAGTATGTTTTCAGCACGTAACACGTTTAGTAGATTTTGTACTATTTGAACATTTTATATAAAAATATTCAGCTACTTCAGGAAATTCCAGCGATAAGTTTTGGTATTTCAGCAAAGAGATATTTAGCTTTTTCGGCCATTTTATTGTCTGACTGAAAATAAATGAAGCTGTCTTCAACATCCTTTCTTTACCCTTTAAAATCCTTAGAAATCTTTATTTTAACTTTTTTCTCAGGTTCTGCTTTTGCTTTGCTGGTTTCAGCTTTCTTTAGCTTCTTTTGTTGCAACCTTTAGTTTTTCTCACATTTTTCTGCTCTTTTTAGTTACTTTTCTGTTATTTACAACTTTTTGAATCAATTTAAGCTTTTTATGCTTCTTTCAGCTGCTTTACGTTTTTTTTTTTTGCTTTGTTTAGTTTTTTTGTAAATTACTATAGTTTGAATATATTTTTTGGTAAAAAATGATTTTTTTAGGTCTTTCTGCTATCTTTCATTTGATTTAATTTGCATATATATTTATTTATTTCTTCTATTGTGTATAGTTATTTTTTTTAATGAAATGAATAAATTTCTAAATATATAAATAAATAAAAATTAGCAGCTATATGCCTTTTTAGTGACTGTTAGTTCAAACTGAATAAACCGGCCCCCTTTTGGACCATCAGCTCAGACGATTCAGCATTTTCATCCAGTTAGAGAACCATGCAGTAATTAAACTCAGATTAATAATCTGACGAAGTGAGGCGGTCGGTCTAACTCCAACCTCCGGTTTCTGTCTCTGGGCTTCCTCCTTGTTGCCGTGGCGGGAACGCTTCCCTCTTTTCTTGCCCTTCCCCCCCTTGTTTCCTGCTGCTCCCACTGAAGCATCTGCTTCACCTTTTGCTACACCACCACCAGGAGTTTCTTCCTCTGGTATAATCTGGCCTTCACATTCCCTCTTTTCCTCTGAGTTGTAAACTCGGCGCACCACCTTTCTGATCACCTGTGAGGGCAGAACGAGTCAGGAGGAGGAGGCGGGGAGATGTTTTGAGAGGAGAAACAATGGAAGAAAACGATGAGCAGGTATGATTGTGGGTTAGGAATAGAGAGGTGGGGAAGGAGGATGAGGAAGGTTACTTTTCTGGTGACCAGATTCCCGTCTTCATCTGTGAACTGCTCCTCGGTCACAGACTCTCCAGGAAGGTTTCTGGCCTCCTCTCCCTGCGGTGACAGTTTGAGTATGACAGGATGAATGAAAGGTAAGGGTGGGCAGAGATGGATGGGAGTGACAGGCAGGGCGAAGATGCAGCTAAGCTTAACCAAACTGCTAGTCTTCTGGTTTCAGACATTAAAGCAACATTTCACACCACATCAGTCATGTTTTGTAACCTAATCAGCTTCAAAAGGATGGAAACAAAACTACTTTGATCTTTTCTTCATGCACCAATAAAAACTGAGCACCAGCAACACTGCAAACAACAAAACACATTCAGATAATCAGCTCAGGAACTAAAMTCCACACGTGAAGATGAATCATATTTATTTTAAAGCCTTAAACTACATCAGCTCCAATCAGACTTTGGACTTTGATCTGCAGGTTATTTCGGGGTGTTGGTGATCAGCAATATGACAGAAAAATACAAACGACTTGAAATAACATGCGTGACCTAGCAGATAGCTTGGCACTAAATTAGACCCCAGCTTTCAAAAACCGTCCACGCAAACTGCAGCTGCATGGATCACAAACACTCAGAATTTCAGCGCGACTGCAACAGAATATTTTTGCTTATTTTTGTACAGTTTTGAGACGAAAACTAGTTTTCAACAGTCACAGTGAGATACTAGCTGGGGCTGGGCGATAAATCTATACTGATATATATCGTGACAGACACGTGATCAGAATCAAGAGAAAATTTGATTTCACTGAGGTATGAAGTAGGCAGAGGAAAGGCTTTAGCTACTCGGCCTCACAGCCCAATTAAACAAGGTTGGTGGCATMAACTAACTCACTCTTTGGTAAACTAATAACCTGGGGTCTCATTTATAAAGGATTGCGTGGAAACCATACTAAAAGTGAACGTACGGCCAAAMGGCGGAAATGGCGTACGCCAAAAACAATTCAGATTTATAAAACCGTGCGTACGCACGTTTCTGCGCATCTTTCCTTTATAAATCACAGCTGCACGTCAGAGTTTGTGCAAGAGGTCCCGCCTCAGGTTATACCCACTATACGCCCACACTCAACCATGAACCGTCAATGCAAAGTACCTCATGAATGTTAAGATGTATTTAAATCAGTCAGCTGATCAGTGTCAACAAAAGTGATTGGTTCAGACACTCCGTCTGCATCTGGATGATGACAGGTGCTGACTGACAGCTGCTCACGTGAACAGAATGTCTGTAACTGACACAGATTTTCCCTCTTTTTGCTTTAGAGTAAATAAAAAAAATACTCAGCTTCAAATTAATTTTCCATCAGAGCCTGGATGATAAAAACCAATAATTTTTTTTTTAAATAAGTCAGATAAAATTAGAAATAAGTTCACTGCTCTTCTCCTCGTCCTCTCCCCCTCCTGCCTGCTCTGTTATCTGCGGCGGCAGACACCCCCGCACCGCACGCACGCACGCACGCACGCACACACACACACACACGCACACTCCCCCCGCATGTGACAAACACGGACTTTAAACGTGAAGTTTCATAACATCCACACTGGTGAGGTGGATGCGCCCTGCGCGTGTAGCCAAAGCGTGACTTTTGCTGTCCTGCTGTTCTTGTCGGGGAGGGGTCTGTGGGTCAGGGTCGTCTGAGGAGGAAGCAGATGAAGGGAGTTGCGCACGGGAACTTTTATTTAAGATTTAAGTTTTTTTTTATTTCAAAGGTCCTCATGGYTCAGCAGCAGAAGCATAAATATTACTGTTAAGAAAGCTGATGAAAAGCTGAATAAAAATCTAAGTCTGATTATGAAGTGAAATTAAATATCTGACAGTGATCATTACACAATGTGGCTCTAATTCACCACTTCACCATCTGTGTCGCAGTTTCACGTCTCCAAAATGAGCATACGCATGGGTCAGATCTGGCGTGAGGCACCGCACATTTTCACGTCAAGTTTGGATTTTATAAATCACAACCTTGGTGTAAAAAGTGACGTACGCAAGTTTCTGGGCTCAAATTGTGCRTACGCCAGTTTTATAAATCCGACCCCTGTTGAGTAACGCGTGTCAGAGTCACTCCTGTGGTTATGATGAAGCTGTGGAAGTCGTGCACCAATATAAATATCTTGKATTTGTTTTGGATGACAAACTGAATTTTGATGCTCATGTGAACTCACTCTGTAAGAAGGACCATCAGAGAACGTATTTAAAGCTCTGTGGTTTTAATGTCAATTCAACTTTTATGAGAATGTTTTATTCGTGTTTTATTGAGTGTCTTTTACTTTTATCGGTTTGTTTGGTATTTTAACAATTAAGAACAGGAACAAACTCTTGGGGATTGTCAGGATATGCAGCAGAACTGCTGCTATAGACCTACAGAACCTCGCTGACCTACACAAGGTCAGGTCACTGAAAAAAGGCCAAGCTTATTCTGGCAGACCCTGATCACTCTATGGTGAGTTCAGGCTGCTTCCGTCTGGACGCAGGTACCAGTTGATCAAATGTAGGACTAATAGACTTAACAACTCTTTTAAACCAGCACCAGTTAAAGTTCTTACTGAACATCTGTGATTTTTGTGTGTTTGTGTACGAATGTTTTCTTTGTTATGTTGTCTACTGGCTGTGCAACAAATTGCCCCTTGGAGATAATAAAGATTCTTGAACTTGAATTTCATGTCTTGATGCATCTCAGTAATCCAGGTAAAAAAAAAAAAAAAGACGTTTCGCCTCAGAAATGCTTAAGATAAAAAGAACGTGGAGTGAAAGGAGGAAATGAGTGCAACAGCTTGAGAGGAAATTGTGGATAAAAGAGGAAAGGTCATCAGTTTGGCAGAATTAATCCGTCGTTTTTATTCTGGTCCTTATTTTAAATAGGTAAAACAAAAACAACACAAAAAAAACCCCAATCAACAATATCGATATTGACTGATGTTAAATGCTTAAAATATCTAAAAAATCGATTCACATTAGAATYGTGATTCTCTTTTACAACAATTCAGAATCTATTTTAAATGTTCCAAACTGGATTTTAAAAACAAAGCAAACCCACTGGCTGTCAGCTTCCGTTTTGGAACTACATGGGACGTCCTGACGTCATCATGCAGCTGCTTCTGGAACGTATACAAGCTCAGAAA
>NW_013952409.1:1988324-1992122 GCF_001266775.1 Austrofundulus limnaeus | reverse complement strand
TAATAAAATACCATCAGAACACCCATCAAGGTCAGATTTAGATTTATTCATTTAGCAGATTCTCTGCTTTTGTCGAAATTTAGCCTTTTTCATGAATTAAATGAACTAAACTAAACTGAACTGAAACACCACAAACACACACAAACAAACACACACTGTAGTAGTAGCTCACACCAGCAAGCAGTGAGTACAAACAAAGATAAAAGCTCACACATTCCACTTAAAATTGATCACAATTCCAGAAAATGGGCAAGAAAAGACAGAATGATTGGCCTTCCTTGTCCATTTGCCACATTGTGTTTCATGTAAAAACACTTTAGTGAATCACAAAGACTTTGCAGTGTGTATTTAACGTGTGTATTTTCTATCAGTTCTTCACTGTAAAGCTGAATCAAACTGCTGATGTTCTCTGACCCTCACTGTTCCAGCAAGGCTTGAACAAAAACAGCATTTCGTGCTCAGCAAACACAGCAACAGACTGGTCTCCCCAGGTGTTCCCAGTCTTTCCTGTGGACACACCAACCTTCAGTATGACCCGTCTGCGGTACACCCTGGTGGTGACAGTGGCCTCCTCGTCAGAGCTGGACTGGTCAGCTCTCATTTTCTCCTGATGAAGGCAGCCCAGCAACGTTAAAAACCCCAAATGTCATTTTGAATTCTCAGATTAGAGCCCTGAAACGAGGAACTGCTGAGCTGTGCTTCCTGTCTGACAGTCCACTAAGACGAAACTCGATAAAAGGCTAAAGAAACAAAATGATTTTGAGATTTCTGAGTGAGCTAAAACACATGAGAAGGTTTTGTTTCAAAGTCACGAGGTAACAGATTATCGGGAGATAATGAGAGGAAGGAAGTTGTTTGTGACTCTTACCTGGMCTTTGTGCTGAGCCTTGCTGCCTCCCTCCTCCTGTCCTCTGCTTGGTCCCGCTACGCTGCTGTCCTCCTGAGGCGTCYTCTTCTTGGCGGCCTCTTTGTGACCTCCGTTCTGAGCCGGCGGCCGCTCCAGTGAGTCCGACGGACTTTCAGCGCTGAATGATATTGAGATTTCATCGTGTGAGTTCTGGACGGGCAGAGAAGCTGTAACGAGTTGTGTCGAACAGTCGGGGGTCCTACCTGCCCTCTTCGGCGTTGGCGCCGTGTCCTGCAGCTGCTGACTCCGCGGCGGCGCCGGAAGCCTCGCTTCTCCAACCTGAAACTGAAGACATGTCTTTTTCTGCTTGCCGTACTTGCTCGAGGATYGCGTTGACTTTCTCTTCGGTCATCTCCTCTTCCTCCATGCCTCCTTCCAGCTTTATATCCTCCAGCAGACTCCTCAGTTTCTCCTGGGTCATCTCCTCCTCTTCTTCTTCCTCCCGTCCGTTTCCTGAGCCGGCGTGTGCGGCGACATCATCTTTTAGTTTTCCTTCCAGAAGTTCTGATGAGACTCGACCTTGGAGGGGGTCTTCTGTCCTCTTTACGGATTGCTCTGCAGCCCGCCGGTCATTATCCGGCCTCTCCAGAGACGCCGCTCGTTCTCCTCTAGTCAGGGTCGTATCTTCGGGTCCAACAATGGGAGGCGCCGAGCCGGGGTRMGGGGCCCTGGAGTTGCTGGKGGTCTGAGCGAGGGTGAGGTCACTAGGTCTGCTAAGCGAGGTCTTGGTGGGGGACTCTACGCTAGCATCGCCCTCAAAGAACTCATCGGAGCGCAGCGGGGTGGGGGGGACGTAGGTGAGGTCTGTTGGGGTTTTCAGTTCCAGATCATAATTGTGGTACCCTGGATTGATGGCAGGAGTAAAAGGATTAGAGGATCGATGAGGGAGGGAGAGAAGGTGGGGAGGGAAGGAGGGAGAGGTAAAGTTGTGGCGGTGATGAAATGAGAAACACTTGTGTGACATTTAAACATGGCCGCTGTTCAGAAGTCAAACACAAACACTCAATCACCACTTCATAAAGTTATCAAGCTGAACTGTTTAAAAGATTCAAAGCTTCAAAATTCAATTATGTTTTCATCTGAAAGTCATCGTTTTTGCACAGCTGCTGAAAATTTAAGATGAGGGTTCAGCTGAAGTTTCTAACCACTTTTAAATATTTTACTTATTAAATCACTGAAAACATACAACTCTTGGCAGGGCCGGCCCTAGCCATTTTCGCACACTAGGCAAGATTCCAGATGATTCCCATTGTACGATTTTCTAAATCTCACTAACAATTTACATCTTAAATTAAACCATTTTGTCTCTGATATTTTTTTTATCTTTATAAACCAGGTGGTCTTATTAAAACAGTTAATATAATTAACTTGAAACAGAATACCAGAAGACTACCTCATACCTGAAAACATCTGCTGACAGCAGCTGTGGAGTGAAGCAGTTTTAGGGGGGGGGTCCTGAAAATTTTGTAAAAGATCTATTCAAAACTCTGTATTTGCCAGCCATTTGAAGATAATTTTCTTAAACTCTTGGGATTAACAAAACACTGAAAACCAGACTTTAACCTGAACTTTATCTGAGATCAGAAATGAAACTTTTATTTTATTATTTTGTTTTATATTTACTCACTGAGCACCAGCAGTTAGTCTTGACCGCATCATATTTTATCAYGAAATATCATCTGTACAAAATAACACCTCAGAAACCCACAGAACAGTTACCTTCCTAAACCCGAGGAACCAGATTATTCTACACACTCAATCAACTACACTCTGATAAAAAGTTATGAAATGTTTTTATTTGTGACGCCCCCGGATGGACGGCGCCCTTAGCATCTACCTACACTGCCTACGTCCGAGTCTCTTGTGTTCATGTTGTTCTGCTGCATGCGAGTACTACAGTATGACTACAGTACAGCATTTAATTAATGAACAGTGTGTACTTGTGTGTGACTTCTGAACSAGCCTTATAAAACAGGCACAATATGAAAAAGGGATGAAGACACAGTGAGAAATAAAAGTACAACAGACAAGACTATAAAACGTGAACTAAAATCTTGACTAAATTCTAACTAGTTGCAATAACATCATCAGGCAAGTCTTTTGTAAAAGCACTTATTTTTGCATACAGATTTAAAGACWTGAATGAGGTCCTGCACACAATGTTTCTGATGTCTTTGCCACACCCACTGATGATCAATAACTAAACAGATTAAAACCATAAATGGGAAAGAGTTGTTGTGCCTTTATATATACATGGAAACAATTCTCAAAGCAATGTTTGAAGGCATCTAATGGCCTCTGTTGTAAATGTCACTACGAAGAATGTCGGTGCATGACCTCATTACAGAGCTTTAAAGGGATCCCCGATTAGTTGTAACCTTAGACTTCATTTGATAAAGATATATTTTAACTGTAAAATAAAGACTAAAAATACTGTAGGCTGTTTAGTTTAGTAAATTTTTAAAAATATGTTTTAACATGGACAGAGCCATTTTATTCACACACAAAGCATTCTGGGTAAATGATGACGTGGATAGGTCCTCGGTGAGAGGCTGCTAGCGAGCTATCTCCACCCTGAAGGTTAATCTTGGACAATATCTGATGATCAACTCTTTTAAATGAAACCAGAGAGCGTTGACAGAGAGGAGAAGGTAGAAATGACTCAGCCTGGAACTGAAAATATAGATGGAGGACAACAGAGCTGCTTCATGGAAGAAGAGCTTCAGCTTTGCCTGTTAGCGTTAGCCCCAATGCTATCACATAATATCTCAGTGCTACACATTCTCCTCTCGTCACTGAGGTCTCTATCCACATGACAGAGAGGGGAACGCAAAAAGGACCCAGCTTGCTACTGAAAATATGGATGGAGGACCTCAGTTTAGCTTGGTAGT
>NW_013952409.1:1969097-1986903 GCF_001266775.1 Austrofundulus limnaeus | reverse complement strand
TAACAATAGGTGTTAATTAGGTGTCAACGATAGCCATGTGATGTGAGTACCAGTTACATGGAGGCAGTGTTTAAAAGGTCATCTCTTTATGATAATTTCAACTGCGTCATGCAGCAAACTTTTAGCCCCGTTTAGCATTTTCAGATTTTTCTACCTGTTTAATTTATTTTGTGCTTAATTCAGTTCTTTCACCTACAGTTAAATCAATTTTAAAGATATTGAGGTAAATTTTGGTGGTATGAGTCAATAGGGTTCCCCACCACAAGCTGAAAGCTAACTAGCATGTCAAGATGTCTTGCAAAGATAACACAAGCTGTGTCAGTGGCTTCTATAAACTTTTTTCTGCTTTTAAACTATGTTTTACTAAAACTGACTATTTTCTGCTAATTTTAGCTACATGTCTGCTTTGTTCGGCTTTGACATAATTTATTTTTCTACTGATTTTTTACATTTTCTTACTTTACGCAAAATTCAGCTGTTCAAACTGAACTCAAATTTTKCTAATAAATATTTTCAGCTTCTTCAGCAGCTTTACGCATGCACGCTGTATTTTCACAGAAAGTGCAAATTCATTCATTTTTTTTCTCACAGCTGTCATGTTCTTGTTTATTCAGCAGCTTTCTTTTGCTGTTATGGTTTCCGGTCATTTAGTGGAACAAACAGTAAACCAATTAAAGTAGCTGCTGAATTGTTTAAATCTTTTGCCTTTATAAAAGAAGGAAACTTTCCTATCCCACTTTGAGCACTGGTTGGGATGTTGAGCAAATGATTGTTGGAAAAAAAATATATATCAAGCATGCAACTGATGTGGAAAAAAAAGTCCAACAACTGGAAAGAAAGGGCACATTYAGATAAAAAAAACTGCATCAGTCCTCAGTGGGCTCAGCAAAACCAGATGTTACTGCCACATGTCATTCAACAGGAAGGAGAGAAAGAGTGAGGAGAGGGAAAAAACAACTTGAGTGCAAACATGCCATTATTAAATACTGATTGTTATTATTCTGGGTTTATGTGTTTTAGTAGTACTTGAAAGAAGGAAATGCAATAAATCAAAGTTAGCTGTTTCAAATATACACAAACAGTGGGAGGAAATTACAAACTGGCTGTCTCATCTGAGAAATGAGCTCCATAAACCTTTGACAGCATAATAATAATAATTATTATTATTCCATTTATCAGATGGGACAGAGCAAACAACCACTTCTTTCATCATGCTCTTTCCCCAAAAACAAACACTACAAAGTTCCATGCACCTTTAACAGAAGAGAATTTCCTGCACCCAATTCAACTGTTTGTCACTTGTCTTGTTTGAAAAAACGTAYTAAAGACCCCTCTGACGCTGCGACTACCTGATGTAGGCTGAGTGAAACAACACAAAGTCTTTAGTTTAGGCTCTGCCCTGGTCACGCCTGATTGTTTAGGTGTTTGTTTTGTCAGCTCTGACTATTCGGCTGAGAGAGGAAGTGAAGGAAGGTGAAGGGATAGACTGAGAGATAAGTCAGCTAGGGTGGGCTACACTTTACCATCGGACTGATCCGGGAATACTGCGTTATCATCGGCAAAGCAGCGTGTGCCTGATATGTTACCGTAGTCAAATATGGGCCCTTCCAGCAAAGTCACAATATCCAAGCGATTGATCTTAGTCAGCACCGCAGTTAAAGTGTCCGCTGGAGAGGAGAGAGACACACAAGTCAGGTTCTAATCACGAAAATATTCAGATAATCACTTTACTGACTCAATCACAAGAAGGCAGCTGTTAGTAATGTTCTGTAGCTCAGCTTTAGGTGGATCAAACCGAACTGAACCGCATTCATGAGGGAGACTCCAGGATGTCTCGCAATGTCTTTCATTGTGTTGCAGAGAAGCATCATTCAAAAATATTTGTTTGTAAAGCTGTATAGTTGTGATTGAATCATCTGACACACAAACCTCCACAGTRGGCAGGACTTTAAAGGGGACATATCATGAAAAATACACATTTTTACTCGTCAAATACATTTTGTTGTGTTAGAATCTCTAGGAGGCAGAAAAGTTGAATTTAGTCTCTCCTGGTGCTGAATAGATATGTTTATATTCTGTTGGGGTCATATTTTCCAACCAGTTCAGTTTTCTCTATTTTCTATGACGCTTTCCGAACTATTACGTCACAGTCTGGACTTACCAACTACAATTTGGTGGTCTTCATTSTCTACTGGCTCCGACATGTAAAGCTGAATCGACAAGTCTTCGCTTGTTGACWTCTTTTAGTWCATTTGTAAAKAAAAAKCAGCTACAGTAGATAGTTGTAAACCCCTCTATCAAACTAGAATGGACTGGTCTGGAAGCTGGAGGGGCGGAGTGTGAAGTGCCTCGTTTGGATTTAAAGGGACAGCCTCAAAACGAGTTGATCTGAGACACACCTCAGAAAAGAGGTGAAAGACGGGCTTGTGGAGTTATAATAAGGAGGAATTCAGAACAAAGCATTGCAGTTTCACTTTATACGGACYCCAACTGAAGGATTTAAATGCAAGATATGTCTCCTTTAAAACATGTCTTCTGATATGAAGGTCATTATCACTCGTACACATATTATAAAACACAAACAACCTCATGCATTTTGCTTACTTGTGGCATTTTTACCATCCCTGTGCACCCATTTCTTTAGGAGCATGAAGCTCTGTGCCGTCAGGGAGTTGGGGTTTTCCACTCTGATCAAGTTGATCTCTTCCACAGAGAAATCCAGCTCCCTGGCCAGCTCTGTAACAGGTAACAAACAGCACATATATGATCCTTTTGTTCAGAAATAAACAGCCAAAACATTGTGCTTAAACTCTTATAAATTGCACCATTTGATGTGATAATTTTTTATGGTGTAACTTTGAATTTAAAAGATACCAGCATGCAAATTATCTTTAAATATCTCCTTTTTCAGCATTAAAAAACAGCAGTTAAAACAGAAGCAAAACAAGAGAAGTAATGTGCAATCGTGAAGCCTTTATGCTCCAAGCTTTGTCTTGATCCTTAGGAAATTAAAACAGTTTTTTTTCTAAACTAACTAAATATCAACAAAAGAATTTCCATTAACAGTCGACAGTGCAAATCTGAACCCATAAAGAACATCGTGTTCATCACAGCTTTGCAACAGAAACACGCATCAATAATTGATCCGATTCCAGGTCGCTACACCGTACAGACAGAAATACACCCAGAACTAAACTGTACACAGTTACAGAGTCACGCCCAGCTGCACGCGTGCAGGCAGGCGTGGGGTGCAGTGCTGCAGTGCCAAGCTGGAGCAGCTGAACTGCAGAGGCCACGCCCCTGTCACTGCTGACAAAAATATACACACTCATTTCCACCCTAACTCCTAAAATCTGTCATATTGTGTGATTCAGGAACGTTTAAAACAAAAAGTATCTTATTATGATTATTATATTTAGTCAAACCAGGTGTTAATATGTTTAAAATATAGATGGAACTATGCAGCATTCAGCCATAACACAACTGACAAAAGTATCACTATGTTGTTCAGCTGGAAAATTCATCTTCCCGATGTTTACATTGACGTACATTAGTTTGGCACCTGACACCCACAKTTTCCCAGCAGCAGCACTCTACTGTAGCACAGCCTCATTGTGGAGGACAGAAATTTGATCCTGCAAAATTAAATTGCTTACAAATTGTTAAAAAAACACAACAAAACTCCCAAACCAAATGACAGCGAATGTTTTGCTACCCTGGTGCCAGATGCTGTGAGTCATTCTTTTATAATGGCTGATCGATGTAAACAGCACTGCAGTACTCCTAGGAAAATAATTTAGACTAAATATCCACCAGATGGCAGCAAACACTGTAAAACTACAGATGTGGAATCTTTTACTGGTGTTGCTGAATGACTACATGCTGGTTTTTACATTATTTGGCAGAAAGTGAAAAACTTGTTCAGACTCACCGGTCCAGCTGAGGCCGAGGTGGTCGGCTACTATCGCCATGCGGACGTCTGTCCTCTCACAGGGGCTCTGAGGGCCTGAGCGAGGATGCAAGGAAAGGTGGGATACAAACAATTAAAGTGATGTCATGACACCAGAAATACAAAATGGTTCCCAAAGGGATCAATATTTAATGAATGATTGGGATAGTGAACTGAGCATTTATGTTAATGTAATCTAAGGCTTGAGTAAAATTGATTAATTAAACAAAAGCTGTTGAGTTTTTCTGATCCAATGTTTTTATTAAAGGTATTCACTGTCCCAGGTCTCACAGAGTTTCTGGCCAGACTCTCCTCAAACTTTACAAGGTATCTGGTGACTTCCTGGTTAGACATCTCAGCTGAATATTCAATAAGGAACAAAAACTGAGACATAACAAAACCGACTAATAAGATCTCTAAAAAATTTAATACATTTTATTGTTTAATATGCACAAAAACTAAAAAGTGGAATCTGTGATTACTTTTAAACTAGGACATTTTGTTCCAAAGATTTGTTGGCATTTTTAAAAGTCATTATAACTTACATTTTACAATCACTTAATTTCTGGTAGAAATTACAACTCCATAAAAAAGCAATTATGTTATTTTTTAATATAAGATTTATGAGATAATCCATTTTGGTTTCAGTACATTTTTCAGCACATATCACGTTCCGCAATGTTTGTGTGATTTCAACTATTCATATATCAAAACTTGTAGCTCCTTTAGAGCATTCCTGCTATGACTTTTGTTACTTCAGCAATTTATACTTTTTGAGATATTTAGCTTTTTTGGCTATTCTTGTTCTCATTGAAAATAAATGTAACTGTCTTCAACATCCTTAAATACCTCTAAATAGTTAAACTTTTTCTGCACTTTTCATTTTTGATTTTGGTTCTGGTTTTTTAAAATCTTTGYGCTTATTTCAGCTTCTTTTTTGCTAACATAAGTGTCCTACTTTTCAGCTATTATTTTGCTCTTTTCAGCAATTCTGTTAATTTACATTTTAGTGCTTCTATCAGATTCTTTCCGCTAATTAGTTTTTATGCATCTTTCAGCTGTTTTCTGTCATTTAAGCTACTTTTTAGTATTTTCAGCTCATTTGTTTTCAGCTAGTCACCTTTTAGCATTAATTTTAGCTACCTACTGCTTAATTCAGCAAATGTGCTCTTTCTGCTTCTTTGTGCTAGATTCAGCTTTTTCAGTTACTTTTTAGCTAATTTTCTGCTAATTTAAGCTTTTTTTAAGCTATTTTACAATAAATTATTGAAATTTTGTATATCTTTTCTTTTTTTTTTTTTTTGCAATTATCTTTCAACAATATGCATTCATGCAGCATTTTCACAGAGAATACAAATTCTATTGTTATTTTTGTTCCTTAAAAATTAAAGGACTAAAAAAGCTGCTTTATGAAACACTGAACACCCCAAACATTTTGATTTTTTTCCCCAAAATTACATAACAAATAACCATCATATTCTATTACAGTGATTCCCACTAATGGGCACTCAGGAGAATAAACACTTCAGACAGGTTGATGACCATGCTGCATTGTCAAAGACCTACACCAGTGGCATTCAACCTTGGTCCTTGAAGGCTACTATCCTGCATGTTTTACTTGTTTCCCTGCTTCAACACACCTCGACTGGATTATCTCTTGAAGTTCTGCAGAAGCGTTAATCAACATTCAAATCAGGTGTGTTGGAGCAGAGAAACCTCTAAAACATGCAGGATATTAGCCTTAGAGGATCAAGACTGACCAATAAATTGTGAAAAATCTCCCTCAGTGTCAAGGTAATTGTGATGTTGTTTTGCTCAAAGTACTTGATAAGTAAGATTTTCCTGTTACTTTCCATGATCCTTAGACACTCTCACTTTACTCTCTGTGATTACATTTTGGCATGAGTCTCTCAAACTGTGTCACAATGCAGCTATGCACCAAGATACCATGATGCCACAAGTATTACATCTGTACTGAGCAGTTGTAGCCCACGAGTAAGGGAATCTCAGTATATATATTTTTGACTAGCTTCAAATTGTTGACCGCTAATGTGTAAATAAAATATGTATCTCATGGTCAAAATAACAACAGAGTCAGCTGTTAACTAGATTAAAAGATTGAGGATTTGTATGGCCAGAAAGACAACAGAAGTCACGCATGAACACTGAAAATGTTTGCTCTTCAATACTATTAGTAATATAGATTTTAGATTAGAAGAATACCACACCACTAAGCAGAAACACTCTACTGTCAAGCAACATTCCCTCTCACTTATAAAAACAACTTCTGGCTTCAACTTGAAATCAAAAAGAAGTCCAGCTGCACTCGGGTTCTCACACTATATGCAGATGACATTCACATGCTTCCAAGTTGAGCCAAGGCATTGTTTTCACAGTGATTCCAGAAAGCAAATACTACACAATGTCTACTCACCAGGCAAACAGACAAACAAAAACTAGGTTGAATTTCCCTCCCCCAAAATGATTTACTTCTAAGTCGAGATCAAGTGATGTGGAAGTGGGTGCAGTCTTCAAATGAAATGCAACTTTATCTAGTTGTGCAATGAAACAGAGGTGTGCTGTGTAACAAACTAATTCATATTCCACATACAGCCTTCTAAATGCAAACCAGTAAAAACTAAGTTTGTTGACTGACATAGTATTTTAAACCTTTTCWAAACCTTCTAAATCTTGTTTTTTATGATTCCTACATATTTTGAAGAAAAAGTCCTGCTTTTTTGCTAAGAATTCTAAAAGAGCTGGAATCGAAGTGGATTCTTATTTGGAGAAGCCTTTACTGATACGCCTACATCAGACAGCACAGGACACAGATAACGAGAATGACGGGAAGAAAGGACAGCTACACTTACGTCACATTACAGAGCACCCACAACAGCTACATGCATCTTTTAGAGAAAGATCAAGTGCTTAAAGTGTTTAGAAAGAGGTTACAAACTAGTCTTGTTCTCCATCACAGGGCTCGTGACTGGTTGATCAACCTGACTCCCTTCATCCTTCTGCTCAAGCACCTTCCTCCCAAGTGTCCGCCTACTCTTCCTTCTGCTCGTCCTCATCCTCTCACTGCTGGCCTGCTCAACCTCTGCTTTCGCGTCTCTAGTGGATGGTGTTGATGTGGTGGTGGTGCTGGTGGAGGTGGAGGTAGAGGTGCAGGAAGGACGGGAACTCCTAGAAGCTTTGGATGGTTCTGACAGAGAAGTGTTCCTGGTTGTGATGAGGCTGCAGTTCTCCTGATCCTCAACGGGTGGAGTTTTCCCTGCTAACTTTGTTTCAGACTCCTTGCAAATGGTTTTACCTAAAGTGTTGGCTACATGGCTATTTCCAGACCTTGTTTTAAAGTTATTTGAGAGCACTCCATTGTTTTTTCTCCTTATTTCATTTGCCATACTTATGTTGTTTTTTTCTTTTGGACTGTATTTGCTCTTAGTTAATAGTTTGCCATCTTTTGTGGATTTATTTCCCTTGTTAGTTACTGCAGATTCATTTCTAACAACCTTCTGTTTTTGAGGACAAGAAGGGTGTTCAATGGCTTTTATTACAGGGATTTGAGATTTAGGAAATAAACCTTTAAAAGGGTCTAATCTTTCCCTGGCTTTTTGTTGTGCTTCAAATTTCCTGAAAGACAGTTTATTAACATTTGCCTTGCCTTTCACTGCTGGTGGCATGGGACTGCATAGTTTGTAACTAGGCACTCTCAAGGGTAACTTTGACTTGAATATATGGCCTTTGACTCCTTTGGCTTCTGTGTTTGGTATTGCTACATTAGAAACAGCCCTGTCCTCCTTGTGCTTTTCTTCTACTGGGATGAAAGATGTTTCATAATTGCTGCCCTCCTGCTGAGTGGGTCTTGAAGACAGTAAGCTAAATGCAATTCTATTAACTTGAGAAATGTCTGAATGCCTGTCAGGGATAATGCTACTCAATGTTTGCAAATTGCTGCTCTGTTGTGATGGTTCAGAAGGATAATCTGTGCTTTGGTAATAAGTGTTTTGTTTTTCCAAGGACTGTTTGGGTGTGTTTAAACAAATGCTGTCATTTGGATAATATTCTATGACAAATGATGGTCTTTTACTTGAGTTATCTATCACGTTTGATGCACTATAATTACAGTATTCTGCATAGTCTGAGGTTAAGCAGTAAACCTTGTCTACGGCTGTTCCTGAGGTTTCGTCATTACAACAATCAAAGGTGCTGGGTGCTCCATATTTAGAAATGCTATTTGAAGCATCGTTTGTTTTATCAGGTGATAGTTTGAATCCTGTTTTAAAAGTGGAAAATTTGGGCTCAGTTTTGGAATCTAAGTCTCTGCATGTGCTGTAACTACCAGCCACATTAGATATTTTTACAGTGGTAGTCTCAAGAGTGACTTGAGGTACTGATAAATTATACCGAGCATTAAACTGATCCATGTRCTGTGGGGAGGCATCTAACTCCAAGTCCCTAACCCTATAACTGCCCGCTGAGTAGTAATGCTCACCAATCTGAAAAAATTGGAGCCTCTCCTCCACCATGTCTCTCTTGCTCATGTCAATCGCACCACTGCGTGTCATCTCAAACATCTTCCCTTCATGGAAGGGAAATGGGTTTGGTTCACTTGTTGGCGTGCTATCGTCTGTTGGAGTTTGGGCTGGAGTAGTTTCTGCTGTTGTGGCCTGAGATTGGTCCTCAACTGCTAGTCCATAAGGCTTAGGCTCACCGTTGTTTCCCCGTGTTCCTCCCATGTCAATGACTTCTCCATCGCCACTTTTACTGGGCCATGGATCGAAGTCTAGGCCTTTGGTGGCAACAGTCTTAAAAGGAGAATTAAACTCTTCTTCTACTTTATAACTAAAGTAACTGTCTGAAAATCCTTTATCTGACTGTTGTTGCTCCTGGCTTTTAGTGCCATCTTTACCAACACAATCAGCCTTGTCATTATCTAAGGAAGTGTCTTTTTTGAAAGTATCCTTCTGACATTCCTCTAAGATTTTCTCCTCTTCAATAACTTCCAGTTTAGTCTGTGGAAAAGTGCGGTCAGAGGACCTAAATGAGTCTGTTGCCCAAACATCTTTTCGGCTGTCTTGAAGACCAATTAGCCGAAGAGACTCTGCTTGTTCGTACAAACCATCATCTTCATCTTGAAGTTCATATCCATCTAGAGAGTCTATCTCTGTTGCATCTGTGTCGTGAGAAAATTCTGCTGTTGTGGCTATTGAACAGTCTGTTATCGACTGGTCATTTCCATTTTGCTCACATTCATTGTCCTCCCCTTTGCCATTTGAACCTTTGGAACCATTGCTGGAGCCATTGGTCCCACCATTTTCTTTGTGTCCATTTCTATCATGCCTTTTCGCTTTAAGAGGTTTTTCTTTCTCCTTCTTCCTTTCCTCCTCCTCCTCTGGAGAAGTTTTAGAACTCATTTTCTTACATGGAATTGGTTGGAAAATAGACTCATCATCATCTGCATCATCAGCATTGGACTGACTGTCATCTGTCCCGGCGGGGACTGGGGACGGAGGTTGTATGCGTATAATTGGCTCGGTTCGCAGGTGCTTGTCATGTTCTTCCTGTAAGTTCACATCCATCATCTCTGTCTCAGTCTCTGAAGAAGCACGTGAATCTTTTCTTTCTGGGTCGGAAATTTCGGAAGCCGAGTCCAGAGGTGGAGGGGGAGGAAACTCAATATATGCAACACCCTTGTCTTTTGATACTTCGTGTTGCTCCTGTCCTTTAATTTCATCATGCATGCTAGTGACTGTTTCTTTGTTTAAATTATCAGTTAATTTTTGCTGATTATCAATCACTTTTGTTTCTTTTTTGTTAGCATTAACAAGGTCTTCTAGACTATCCTCAACAGTAGTTTTAGTCTTTATAGGGGCTTCTTTAAAAGAGAACACTGTGTTCCCTTGAACGTCTTCCTCTGATTCCTCAGATACCTCCATGATGGGACTTGGTTGCTCTGATATGAATCCCATAAAACCATCAGGGGTTTTGCATGTGAGGTCATAACTGACTTCCTCAGAGCTGGGGGTTTCTGGTGTAAGAGGGCTTTTACCAGAGCTGTCTATGAAAGAAACCTGCTCTAATGTGTCATCGTCAGGGCTTATGGGGCTAAGTGTGGAGTTTGATTTCTGTTTGACATTGTAGAGTGCTCCCTTAGCTTCCCTCTCTGCCTGCCTGCCGACCTGCACATAAACAGGTAATGTTTTGACGCCCTTGAAATTCTCTTTAGTTGTTACAGGAGAGGAAGGAGTTATAACTTTCTCTAGTATTTCCCCAGGGCTAGGAAGGTTATTAGAGTTGGAATCTTTGGGTGCATTGTCTAGAATTTCAAAGGTTAGGTCAGTTTTTGCTGGACCTGTCTCAAGGATTTTGGTTTTAGATAGTGTAGGTATCTGTGAGGGCTTTGCTAGTGTCAGTTTCTTTGTGAGGTCATTATCTAATGGGAGAGAGGGTGTTCTAATGGGGATCTGAGATTCAGTCTTTTTTCTGAGGTTTTTGTTTTGTGGTTCTTCTGCATCATTTCTGGGTGCTTCATCTTTTGTTTCTTTGGGTAAATAGGCACTTTTTGTGGTTTGTTGGCATTTTTTAGCATCACTTTCATAAACATTGTGTGTTTTAAATTGGCTTTTATTGCTGTCTTTTATTTCCTGAGTTGCACAAGAAGTAGTATCTTTACCTTTAGCTGTTGCTTTATCAATTTTAGTTTCTCTAATTTGTTGCGAGGTTTCAACAAGGTTTTTGTTTGGAAGCTTGTCTACTTTGGGGATTTTMGATGATGGCGTCTGGTCAGGCTTAGTACCTGCTGTTTCTTTCTCAGTGTTCTTTTTTTGCCCATCTTCTTCTGATATTTCTGAAACTTTTGATGTTTTTSCTCCAGCAAATAACTGATAAACAGGAAGTTTGCTTTCCTGTAATTTCTTTATGGATGGTTTTGGTTGTACCGGTGGGGGTATTTTGGTTGGACTCGATTGACTTTGACTAGCTTTCAAGGCTTCTGATTCAAATTTCATCCTCACTGCACTGACTTTGGATGTTGTTTTTACATGATCAGGAGAAGAGGGTTCAGATGTACTAAACTTAGGCTCTTGTTTTATTTTATCTTCACTGGTACTACAGAAAAGTGTTTTCTGAGGACTGCTTGGTAAGCTATGGCTCTTCTTTTCAACCACTGTGGCGGTTCCAAACATTTTACCAACTGAAGGCTCCCTGAGTCTGCTTTTACTGAAGCCCTCATCTCCTGCTTTAGGGGTCTGTTTTGTTTTCTCTGGGCTGCTGTAGACTGAGCTAGGCCAAGWTCGAGGCTCTTTCAGCTCTCTTTTAACAGGCTTTTTCTCAGGGGACTGCAGCTCATCATTCAGCTTTTCTGTTTTATCACGGAAAAACTGTGACACCTCACTGAGTTTTTCTTCAGCTTCCTTTACGGTCTGATCTACACGATCCTCATAAAGCAGCTTATCCCTGCTCTTRTCGTGTTTGTCCTCAGTAAATCTCATCCAAACTGCATGTTTGGGACTGCCCTGTTCTGTGGAGTAATGGAGCACTGTCACCTTGTCAAACTGAGACGGTTCATCCTTGTGAAGGAATTTACCAGATTTAGGAGACCCATCTTTTGATGACTTAGAAACAAACTCTCTTTTGGGGCTTCCCTGGTGCTGATTTGGSATGCCAGTGCTACCAGTTTCCTCAGAAACTAGGCGTCGGTTTTTGTCAGCTACTCCTGTAGAATCTTCTATATCAGAAAAGGATTGTAGTGATGGGTCAATTTTCTCAGAAAGAAGCATTTTCTCAGCAAACCTATAAGACTCCCCTCGAACCTCTGATAATTCATCATCACAGTATTCTATGGAGTGCTGACTGAGGAGTTTTAGAGCTTTATATGAATCATCTGCCATTAGTTGGGCTGAACTTGGGCGACTGTCCTCTTCTTGTGACACTGGGGTGTTAACACGAGATGTTTCCAGGAAGGAGGGTAAGGATTCTTCGGCAGTAAGTTCCTCTTCTTCCTGTTGGACTTCATCGTAATCAGTAAGCTCCTTTATTCCACGGTCACCTTTATAGATGTAAACTTCAGGGTGTTTCTTTGTTTCTCTGATAATAACTTCTGTTGGTTCTGCTGTGCTGTGGCCCTTTTCAATATGAACTTCTATTATCCTTTCAACCTTTGGTTTTGACTTAATGTCTCTGTCTAGAAATCTAGGAGTCAGCTCATCACCTTTCACTGAATCTTGGCTAGCTTTGTGTTCAAAAAGTCCTGCTAGGTCTTTAGATGGGTCCCGCCCTGACTGAAAAGCTTTCATGATATCTCGAACGGACATAGCTTCCTCTATCATCTCTGTGCCATCAGTTAGTTGGGGCTTGTGATATACCATTCTAGTTGTTGTAGTAATATGTGTTTCCTCTTTAAGACACATGCTTTTGTTCATCAAGGCATCATCTTCTGGAATTTTCATCTGAAGGGCTTTGGCTGCAGCTGCTTCAGGCTCCACAGCTGGGAGAGCAGATGCAGCCTCATCCATGAGACCAGGCTCGCAAAGATCGTCTGGCTGCTCGTAGCTCCTAATGTGGACGACCTCAGTTCTGGTCTCAGTTACACAAGGGGGGATTGGTGAGTCTGTGAATAAAGGTTTGGGTCCTGTGCTCTCTGCACTCTGAGGAGCAGAGGGCGTTTTTTCACTCCTCGTCTCAAACCCGCTGTCTGATAGGGGACTTTTATCCTGCTCGTGAGACAGGTCCTCAGGAGATTCCAGTATTGTTTCTGACCCCTGATATGACTCGGCAAGCTTGCTCAAGTCCTTCTCTGAGGGAGACCTGAGCATGCCTGAGACCGGCGGAGGCATTTTGAGTTTGTTCTCTTGTATGGACACAGATGGTTTGAGGACTCGTTTTTGTTTCTCTTCCCCATCACTCTTCAACTCTTCCTCATATCTACTTTTCAGCTCAGCCATTTTTGACAATGAGCTAGCACCAATGTCATTTGTTAAGAAATCTACTACTTCAGCTAACTTGAGCTTGTTTGACAAGGACTGGTGGGTAAAGAGTGCGTCTTCATTAAAAGCAGGGTAATAGTCTGGGAGGGTACTTCTTTGTGACTCCTCAATCTCATCTTTGGAAAATTCCTCCCATTCATCCTCTGAGGCTTTCTCTTCACCAGCCTTGCCTTTAGTCATATCTTTCTGTAATATTTCACTGACTTTGACTAAATCTTCTTTCACCCTCTCAACTAGAGTATACGGCTCCTCATCCAGCAACTTAGATTCTTTAGGAGTGCCAGTTTGTGATGTTTGTACAGTTTTAGCTGCTGTCTGAGTGTCTGTCTGTAGGATAGCCGTCATTCTGATTAGATCCTCTTTCATGTCTGCAACATCTTTCAGTATTTCCTGGTTAGAAGCTGCAGTTGGGTGGATGACGGGTGGAGTGATAAATGGAGGGGATTTTAACTGGGACTTTATTTTTGTTCCAGTAACACAAGAAGACAAAGAGGAGGATGAAGAACGAGGGGAATCCGGATGCGCCATTTTGAGAGACCCAGGCCCTGGTTTGACCAGAGTCTCTGGAATGACATTGACCAATGAATAAACAGGGACAGTCATTGTGTTAGAGACTGTTGAGCTTGGGGGGGCAGCGACAGATCTCAGAGAACCATAAGCAGAACTTGGTGCTGCAGATCTACGTGTGGAGGATAGTGATTTAAGTGTGCCAAATCCTGAGACAGAGTAGGAATCTATAGCATCATTTATGGCTGCACTGACACCAGACGTTGCTGCCTGTGTKGTGGCTTGGATCCTCTCCTGAAGACTGCTGCTTCTCTCTGAGAAAAGACGTGACGTGGGGGAGGACGGCGTTGAGGAGGAGGAAATATATTTAACAGGTGTGGTTGATCCATTCATCACTGAAAAATCTGAGCAGGCAACAGTCGTCTGACCAGATGAGGAGAGGGATAAAACCGATGTCCTCCCTCCTCGGGATGAAAGTGTTGAATCAACAGAGGTTTTTAAAGATGACAGACTAGAGATACTTTTTACGGAAGATGTGGCGGCTGCCGCTGCTTCTGTCACGACAGCGGACCCAAGGGCAGTTTTAAAAGGCAGATTAGAACTGTATATACTGGTCAGTATTTTTGGCGATGCGGCAGAAGATATAGGGGAGGAGGATCTGTCAGATAAAGAGCCGTTAGGTATTGAATGAATGGGAGTGGTCCTTGAGGTGTATGCTGAAGCAAGGTTTTTGATTGAAACTGGATCTGTGGCAGGTTTACTTCCATAKGTCAGAAGGCTAGCAGGACCTTGATGGGGGTATTGACCCTGCTGGACAACTGTTTTAATGGGTGAAGGCACAGTCCTGTAAGACCTGATTGGGGATGAAGATGACATGTCGGTGACAGATTTAACTGGGGATGACAAGGCAGGTGCTGGAGGTGAAGTTCCCAGGGTGGCTTTTATAACTGTGGGACATGCAGGTGAAGGGGCTGAGAGGGGCCAGGCAGACTTTAATGGAGAACCAGCGGGTGACCCTGCCGGTGAATCATTAGGGGGGAAGGACCCCCCCACTCCGATGGCTCTTGCTTGGCCAGGGATGGTAATAGGAGCAGTCGACCATGGTGGGTAAGGTCGGGTTGGAAAGACAGGTTTGTGAGGGTAACCAGCAGGCAGTGCTCTTGCTGTTGCGCTTCGTTCAACTGCTGTTTCTTCAGGTGAATTTAAGAGAAAATTAAGACGAATGGATGGCAAAAAATAAAAACAATCAAAAGAATGCAAAATAGTAAAAGACAACAAAAAATAAGTTGGGAGAAAAAAAAGAGAAAAATAAATGTGAAAAAAGAGAAGACCAGAGGAGGAAGAGTTGGTCAGTGATGCAATTGTAGAATCAACAAGGGAAAAAAACAGCAATTTTGCTGGGTAAGACATTTGAGTGCACCTGAAAATGGAGTTATAAAAAGAACAATTTGTGCTCCTATGTGTTCAATAATATAAAGATGAACTAAACAGCAGCAATAACAAAAAGGAAATAAAAACTGAACAAAGCACATACAGCAGCAAAGTAAATTCCAAAGACAATGGCGCAGACTGACAGATGAGACAGAAAAAGATGACCGGACAAATGCACCAAAATTAACACAAAAAATGTTTTCTCTCTTTGGACTTCTAAWGTTTTAATGCTTTCAAGTTTCTGGCTCAAAATTCAGTCCGCTTTTTATAGTGCCTTTTATCTGTTTGGCCCAAAAAGGACTTTTTTTCTTCTTCCCCCAAATACAATTCAGACACTRCGATTAAATAAAGAGCTGTAAAAGTTCTCATTTTTCTCTTTGAAAATAAAGCAAACAGAATATGACAAAATGTGCTGCCTAAGACTCAAGTTTTGGCCCATTTTGTCATGCAGCATCAAGCAAAAGCTGTGGAAAAACTGTAAAAAATAAATAAATAAAAACTTTTCAATAAAAGCCAAACTCAAGAGCCCTATCATGCATCGTTGTACCAAACAAAGCTGCAAAATTGCCACAAAGTCAAAAAGAGTTACAAAACCAAAGAGAACAAATTCAATTACAATTAAATTTTACTTTTACTTCCCAAAAAAGATGTTTTAATGTCGGTACGTAAAAGTAAAATTTATGYAAAAGCTGACTTGTAAAAAAACAACAGTGGAAATCAACCAAACTGGAAAGAAGTACACCTCACAATGTGGTCAGGCATGGCACACAAACATAAACACCACTCACTGACTCATGCAAAATAAGATATGTACCATGTTGTAAACAAGCACATGGATCGTGTGTGTTATATGGGATGAGAAATAGGCATATATATCAGGAAATACATCTACACACTCATGTATTTAGCAAGTTAATTAAAACTGTTAGCAAGCTATCCAATAAAATTTGCATCATTTTAAACTCAAAGATTTYGCTATTGATGGTGTCAAACTCACTCGGTGCAGGCTCAGTCAGATAGCTGTAGCGCTTACGTAAGGCTAGGGATGCAAAAGTATGACGTCGATCTGGCTTTTCAGTCTGCAACAATACGAAAGACAAAAAATCCTCTCAGTTTTATGTCAAAGTGCTGCAAAATGAGCACATTTTGAAGTCAAATAAGGACAAACCCTCAAGTTTGCATTAATTTGAACTCAGAAGAATATATCAGTAAAAGTACAGTCGGTTGAAAATACCACAATTTAGATTAGTAGTTTAATAAGCTAGTAAATTTAGAATGAGTTAGTTATGAGAAAATTAAAATCTTTACAGTACAAAATCTTAAATGTAGATTAGGCAAATTTTTGATGTTAATTGTTTAAACTGCAGAGCCTCATATCTTATAATGTAATGTTTAATGGATAAAGGTTGGACATTAAACATGAACATTTTCCAAATCTACCACAAATCATGCAGAACTGAGCGGCTAGAGGTGGCTGCAGACAAGGAAAGCTGACATTGGTCTTGCACAAGTGGTTAAAAAACCAAACTTCAAATAGCAGAGCAGGGTATAGATCTGCCGCAGAGGAAAGCACATGGTGGGGAGGGTGTGGTTTACCTCATCCTCGGCATCTGAATCCATTTCCTGGTTCCCAAGATGCATTGCAGAAACAGGAGGAAGTAACATGATGGAAAGCAGGGGAGGGGGAAAGAAACATCAGGGAGTGAAAAAGGATTGATTGAGAAAAGCTTCAACTCAGAAGTGAAGCCACTTAAGCAAAATAAAATAAACAAATGAAACACAGACGAGAAATAAAAAGAAGCACCAACATTCAAAAGCAAAACACAGCAAGCCATAAAAAGCCAGCCCAATAATCAAAACAGCTCTTCAGCGCACAAGCCCTCAGCCGAAAGCAAGCTGTCCAAATCAAAAGGCGGGAAGAGTCAAAATAAAACTGGCGATGACACAAATCCACTGCAGAGATAACCAGTGTGTAAGCAGAGAGAAACAGATAAAAGACACAGTGGCAGCGGTTTTTGCCAAAGTCTTTCTCTGTCTTTCATCTATCAGCGTCACGAGGCAGAAACACCCTAACCATAAACACGGTTATGGATGTGGACACAGAATGATGAGTTCACGCTCACTTACCTTTTTCACTGCAGGAAGTGTGATGTTCAGGTTGCACACGGCGGTCTGYGGGAGGCCTTTTGGGGACTTACAGTCTTTCAGGAAAGTGAGGCGACCGCAGGGCTCCTGACTGGGATCTCTGACCTACAAACAAAATGCACCTGTAAGCACTTCATTTACTTTTCAGAGSCTATGTCCAGATTTGCTTCATTTAATAAATGTCCATGTGGTGAGGTGGAATAAYGCTGGAGTACCTTGACACAGAAGGGCAAACGGTTTTCCTTGAAGGCGTAGAAGTTCAGAACTAACTGCTGACCAGCTTTGGTCAGAGGAGCCAAGTTTCCATAGCAGTCCACATAAATGGGCCTTCCCTCTAAAACCTAAAACAAACATTAACAATCAGAAAAAAAAGTACAAAATCTGTAGTTTTCAAAATGTTTAAGGCAAATAGATAGAGTCGGCTTGGTGGGATTTGTCCACACCATTTTGCCTGATTGGGATCGCCACCTTGAGAGTACCAGCAGAAACTCTAAAGCAGATGGAAAATTGTTGTCGTCTGCCTGTCTTTTCTGTTCCAAAAACAACGGATTACAGAATCTGGATCTCCCCGGCAAGGGCCTTGGATCTGTAGACTAAATTCTTCCTGGCTGGATGTGTTGACAAAGGCTCTGCCCCCCACCTTCCCCCCTCCTCTCACCTGTCTAATTCTGTTTTCCAGAGCAGGCTGAAGGCTGCACAGAATGAACAGTTCCATCAATATTTCTGGACTATAGCTGCGCTGGTTTTGGGGACTGGATTCTTCGGGACCCCTTAAACTCACTTACTC
>NW_013952409.1:1967088-1968233 GCF_001266775.1 Austrofundulus limnaeus | reverse complement strand
TATCTTATCTTATCTTATCTTATCTTATCTTATCTTATCTTATCTTATCTTATCTTATCTTATCTTATCTTAAATCCAAGATCTGGTAGGTTTTGTGGATATTAGCAAAAGATTAATCACAATTAATCATGACATTTAGCTGATGACTAGAGTTCCTGGACTCCGGCACATCTTCGCCAAACAAACAGAAAACYCCTAAACTCTTTACTGACTGATGCCAGAAATAATTTGACAAGCACCAAAAAATCTGCAAAAAGAAGAAGRAGAAAAGGTGACAGCGATGATGGAGAGAAGGCGAGAGCGGGAGTGAGCGATGACATAGATTTATGATATTTAGTGTCTGGATTTTATAGTCAGGATGTAATTCAGTGTATCTAGTGTTTAGTTTAATCCGTTTTAGTGTCTGAGTCAAAACAACGAGGAGAACTTTGAATGAAGATGAGCGCCGAGTGGACTAATGGAAAAATCCCCGGTCAGTCAGGCACAAATTGTATTAATCGTAAAGTGCCAAATTAAAAAATGAATTRACGTATTTATTYGTGTATAATACAACCTCATGTAWAATAYGACACCCCCCACCCCCATTTTTAGCCTAAAAAGCATAAAAAATGTTATTTTCATACTACCTCTAATTTCGTACGGACTTCAGGATTTTTCATCATTTGGCATCAGAATCCCACTCAACAACAATCTCATCCTCTGTGTCTCAAGAGTTCCCCCTCTGGTGGGGAAACTTTTTTCAGGTAGACCAACTTTTACAGAACACCGGTAGATGGCAGCCATTACAGACGACCATGTGCTTGTTGTTGTTTCAGGAGCGGCCCGATCGCACATTAATATCAATAGTTTGTTATGCAGGACTGCATTTTTTTCTTTTTTTTTTTCACATCATGTTGCCTGCTTGGATCTGCTACTATCTCACTCAGAGGCACAAAGGAGTGTTAGAGGTAAAATCGCTTCCACTGCTTTTTACGATGTGGTTTCATTTCTGGACTCTGGGATTTTGTGAATGAGGCTGATATTTCACTTAAAATACATCAACAAAAATATTTATTCGAGTATAGTCCTACCCCACAACTTTGTGCATGATTTTATGGATTAAATTTTACGTATTATACTTGAATAAATACGGTAAGTTCGTAAAG
>NW_013952409.1:1955425-1966551 GCF_001266775.1 Austrofundulus limnaeus | reverse complement strand
GCATTTTTTTCTTTTTTTTTTCACATCATGTTGCCTGCTTGGATCTGCTACTATCTCACTCAGAGGCACAAAGGAGTGTTAGAGGTAAAATCGCTTCAACCGCTTTTTACGATGTGGTTTCATTTCCGGACTCTGGGATTTTGTGAATGAGGCCAATATTTCACTTAAAATACATCAACAAAAATATTTATTCGAGTATAGTCCTACCCCACAACTTTGTGCATGATTTTATGGATGAAATTTTACGTATTATACTTGAATAAATACGGTAAGTTCGTAAAGTGCGAAAGTTTTTCTGACAATTAATTGCTGAAAATATGATTTTACCCCACCTTATGATCTGGTAAATGATTGTCAGACATGATAAGTTATCAAAACTACTCATRCTATTACAGTGCTCATCGTAGTAGTTTCAATGTTAGCATTATTTTAAGTAACAAGTCATTAGTAACCTCCAAAAAAGTAGAAACTAATAAAAGATAAAATCTTTGATTATCACATGAAAGTCATTTTAATGACAAGACATGTCTAAGTAATAACATGAAATCAGAAAAGWACAGGTATTAAAGGTAAATGAATCCCAAACAATACGGCTGAGTACCTCTATGTCTTTGCTCCTWGCCACCTCCTCAAAGTTCTCCTGCTGCTCCAAGGTTTTGTCMACCTTGTCGTCCGTCATGCAGAAGCACCTCAGACTGGACTCTACTGGGTCGTTCATCTTAGCGAACACAACAAACTTGGCCATGTAGGGAACGCAGATCAGCTCCCTATAGAGCTGCGTGGCTAGGCTCACCGTCTCTGGGATCTGGTGACAGTCCGCTAACCAGAACCTGAGTCACAAACAAACAAAGACGTTTATTTCAGACACAGGAACAAGTCTAGTGAATGTGTAAATATAAAGACAGTGAAGTTGTTGTGTCTCACCTGGCGGAGACATTAGTGGTGAAAGAGACACAGTCGTTGACAAACGTGAGTGGAGTTGTGCCAGTGATGTCCTCCCACTGCGCAGGGGATGTACCACCTAACGCACACAGAAAATGTATTATTTCACAATTCATTGTTTGTAATCTAAATTTTAGGACAAATCATGGAGCAACAATTTCCAAAAGACACCAAGGACCTGGACGGCTGAGAAAATAAAGACATTTTCATTTGTACTGAATTTCTTTCAGTGAACTAAACAAACTAATCAAACGAAGTCATATACACTCACGATTTTTTGCTGTCTTAAAATATCAGATTTCTTATAACTGAACGTTTAAAAAATAGGTAAACAATTGTTTTTTTAATGTATTTGAGCCAATTAAGGTGGAAACCGGTCGATAACGGTTTCAGGCCGATCACTCGATGCATCTCTACCCAAACCCTCACAAATGCAGCGGTACAACATCCATCCACCCACCTGTGATGCTGCAGAGGAGGCGAAGGCAGGGGGTATTGTCACCTTTGTAACCATTTGTAAGCCCGTCCCCTGAACGGGGTGGGACTGGGATCGTCATGGTGATGGGCTTGTGAAACTTCCTCCTTCTAGGCTCCACGGTCACAATGGGACTGAAAGTTGCTCTGTTACCGACAAGCTTCTGCACAGTGTCTTCAGGAATTGGCTGGGCCTGGAAAAATTGAAAAAAAAAAAAAAAAGATTCAGTGTTTAAGAGGTTTGTGAATCTACTGTACACATACAATTCATTGTGCATTTAAAAGTACAGATTTATAAATCTCAAACTCACCTGCAACCCAACCTTGATTTTCTTGGTCAGCGCCCCCTCAGGGAAGGAAGCCTGAACCAATGGCACGCTCCRGCTGCACAGAGTCCCACCCTCTGGTCCCATCTGATGGGTCTCCTGTCTGATCCGAGACACCACGGCAAAGTACTGTGGGAAGTCTTTCGTGATGATGCGGCAGACTCTTTTCTTCTCGAGCTCCTCAGGACTGTCCAGTTCTACAGTGAAGTGTTTATGTTGTAGCAGGTAGACGACATATTAATAACATGGTAAACATGAGACACAATGTGCTTGCTCTCTTCAATTCATGCAATCTTAAAGTCGGTTTAGGTGTGAACGCTCTGCAGAGTGATGCCTGGTACGATGACTACATAGATAACGTGTGCTTCACCTTCATCCATCCCATTCAGGAGCTTGTTGAGGTCTTCAGTCCTGCAGTCGTAGACGTGCTCCTTCCAGGTTTCTCCATTCTCACTGCGCAGCAGGATCAGCTCTCTCTCCTGGCCTCGCATGGAGCCAAAATGTGGGATCTCCACTATTACGGGCCTGGTAGGGTACACGTCAGGAACATAATCAAATTAATAAAGTTTTAAGTATACATTTGCCTTTGAATTAAATAAACAAGCAAGTAAAACCAAACAATAGCAAAATCAAAACGTTAATTCACTTTTTGTCTCTAAAATCTGCTTTGAGTGGATGGAGGAGATCGTATTTTCTCTCCTTTAAAGCGATGTATGAAGGTGATGAGAAMCCAAACTTGTGGAAAATTAAATCTCAAATACAAACAATGAAATATCTTTAAGCACATCAACTAAAAAAAAGGAAATTTTCAGCTACACTAAAACTTGAATGAATCTAAACTGAGCTGCCATAAATTAAAAACAGATGTTGATGCTGATATCAACAATGTAAAGACGTGTGGTTCTGCTGATGACAATATTCAACAATAACAGCTGCAACTGTGAACCTGAGGAGCTGAATGTAATGAATGAGATGCAGTGAATGGGAAAGGTGGCAACAAAAAGCTGCACAGCCCTTAAACAAGACATGACAACAACACAAAAGAAGAATCTCTGAAGAACACAAGGACGTTCCTCAACAAAACGRGCATTCCTCAACAATAAAAGTTTTCAAATGAACTAACTGATCACATTGGTTTGGATCAAACAGTTTCATCTTCAAAAGAGGCTAGAGTAGAACTYCTTGTATCTCAATGTTACTGCATCTAAACTAGTGTGTATTTTTCAAAACAAAGCAAAAAATGACAGTTAAGGTTCTTTTATCAAGCTTCAATAAAAGCGACTGGTTGATGGTGTCGTTCTAGACTGATTGATTRAAACCAGCACCTGAAGGAAACGTAAGGTAAATGGTTCTTTTCCAAAACCTTGATGATATTTTTAGGACCTGGCCAGTGCCAAACAGTTTTTAATTAAAGCCTTCCTGTTGCTGAATCTAAACTGAGCTTAACCCAATCAGACAATAGCAACCTTTGTTGAGGCACGCCCACTCATGTTTTGCAGAGACCTTTATCTTTGAAAAAAAAAAAGGATGAACACAGTAACCTCAGACTCAAACTGTAGCATAAAAAGTAAATAGGGGTTAACTGTGATTTTTGGTGGTCCCAGGTGATCCATACTTTTTTATTGGAGGGTCAAAATGAACTAAATCCTAATTAAATTTGTGGTTAATTATCAGTTTGTCTGTTTGCTGACAGACATCGTTATGAATTCAATCTGATTCATGCACACTTTGTCTGGAAAGYATTAAAATAAATACTGTGAGATGACACAAAACCGATCTTGAATATGAACACAGCAGTCATAAAAAAGCAGGATGATGCTCGGCTAAATAAGGAAACTGCTCATGCTCAACAAGCGCAGTCYAGACCATACAGCCAGTCAAAACGTTTACATTCTACTGTGCTTCCAAAATCAAAAATACAATGAAGTCAATGGATTTCAAGCTACCATACATAGTTTTAGGAAGAATTTAACTTCATCATGAAGTCCTTCCATGTAATGTTACTGAAGCTATAATACATCTACTTCTTTSTGGTGGATCCTCTTTGGAGACAGTTTTCTTCCCAAAACTACCAAGCAATTATATMAAAGCTGGATCCTGAAAATTAAACTCCACAGAGATGGGCAAAAGAATCCATCAGCATGAATCAGCCTTGGCCATGCTGTTTCCCTGGGGTGGGTGGGAGGTACAGCAGGAGGGGCTGAGGGGAGGAGGAGCTACTGTATGYTTGGTTCCTACCCAACAAATTTAGTTCCTCTGGGTCCCAGCTGTAGCACGGGACTAACCAAGCTCTCGCCTTCATTAAGGGCTGGCAGCTTTCTGGGAAGATGTAGTTTACTGTGTCCACAAGACAATGAAACACACATTTATACAAAACACACACAATAACAGTAAAARCTTCCTAGAGTTGTATGAGGTACATTTAGTTGTGGTGTACCACAGGGATTAGTACTTAGCCCCAGTCTGATTTCTTTAATATGTTTCTACTTGGCTTATTCAGCTCAGTGGTGTATATTCTATGCTGATGAAACTCAAGTCTACATATAGAAAGCCATGGACCTCAGCAGCCTAGCTAATTTYACAACTTGTCTTTCCAACAGTCTTATCCTTAAGTTTTAATTGATCCCAATTTTAGCAGTTTATCACCAATGCTGTTAGGAGTCAAGGAATATCCTTTCCTTGTAATMTCAGATTAGATGTTCAAGTTTAACTTAACTTCTGATTATACAAACTTTAGTCTACTCTCAGCTTCACTACAGTAATACACTATACAATTGCCTGAGATGAAATGAATGTGGACTAAAACATTTTCTGAGGATCTAAACCTAGCAAAAGCTTTCACAAATTACATTTACTGCTCAAAATGTACCCATTACATTTGAAATTWTTTTTGTTACTGACTGGCAGTTTGAAAAGAGGAAGAGTCTCTTCTCTAATACTCTTTTTCTTGAAGACGTTTCAAAAACATTTGGTTACTTAAAAGCCCTGGTTCTTTGATAACAGAGTGAGGTGTCTTATGATGGGAACCATTTTGGCATGACCAACTATGGAAGCTCCAATGACATCATGGCTGTCTGAGCTGAAGTGGTTGAGCCATGCTCGGGGCTCCGCCCACACCATGCTACCACAGTCAACTATACATAATCGTGATAAACTAAAATACATCTCTTTCAGCGCATTCAGGCTAGCTTAGTTAGCTGTTTGACAGTTCTTCATCACTGAGTAACTTTGTTTTCTTGCTATGTGAATGAACAATTAGAACAAATCCAAACATTTTCAACCCAATTGATCATTCAGATGTTGAAATGACTAAAAATGGCAAAATTAAAAATAAAATATGAGAACAAATTTGTCCAACATTATACAAGTTGACACATTTTAGTATTGTTGATTTTATTATGCCAAAGGAAATGATGAGTTTGAAAGATGAGCTCACTTAAAATAAACTATGTATTCCACATCCACACACATTCACCCTTACATTAAAAAATAGATGGTTGGAAATGGTGATGGCAAGAGGCAAACAGAAGATTTGAACAAAAAAAGCAAAAAGCACAAACAGTATTAGTTAAGTTCACAGATGTTAAAGTCTTACCCAAGAAATTGAGCTCCCGCTGGACCGACCTCCACCAATCTGCTCGCCAGGCCTTCTCCTTCCACCATCGGAGGAGGGGATGCCAGTTTGTGCCTCTTCACCAGCCGACAGGTGATCCTAGTGGGCGCTGTGCACTTTCTAGGTGGGATGATGATGCGCATGCCGTTGTGACGACTTCCTCTCATGGACCCCCCTCTGGCATCGACCATGAAGCTGACCAGGAACCTGATGGAGAAGAAATAGAAAAAAAGAAGTGATGTAAAAATGGGAGATCAGGAAAGAATACAGAAACAGGAATGAAATAGGAAGTAAAACATGTTGGTTTAGCTGTAGTACTGATGAAGAGAGGAGTTTTCGTTAAGGTGAGGTCGCTTCCCATGCTGTGATTTTGAAAAAACACCGACAAGTACGTGTGAGCATAAAGAGAAAACAAAAAGGTGAGCAGGATTCTGCGTTGGCTAAAAATGTGATTAAATAAAGTTTGTTGAAAGAAGCAAACGGCACTGGCTAAAACAAAACAAACAAACAAACAAAAAAAACAGTAAAATTTATAAAATAATCTGGTAAAGATGCCAACACAGGAGCCTTTACTTTGTGTTTTACCCACAGAAGTTTAGATACATTTTTCTGTAACTCACTTCAGTCAAAGGAGGAAATTATAATTCACACACACACAGATCCACACCATGCAACATGATACCTGAAATGACAGATTAGTTTGTACTGGATGTTGTTATTGGAAAAATAGGGGTAAAATGGTCACAGAACAGTAGTCATAAAATATTTCAACATGTGACTGTCAGAAACATCTGATAAGACAATAACACCATTTTCTCCTCAATTCTAAGATTTTACATTTCAGGACAAAGTAGAACGTCATCTGGTCCTCGCCAAGTTTTAAAATTTGATAAAAATACAACCTGAGATGCAAAAAAAAAAATCATATCATACTGAATTGAGTCTATTGGATCTACAGCAAAAAATCTTAAAAGGTAAACAATCAAAGTGTAAGTCTAACTTTAATCCAACAAAGGTATTTATTGTAGATCAGTTAGAGAGTTGAAACAAAGAGAAACAAACACATAGCAACAAGTGTTTTGTGTCTAGAGATGCACCGATCCGATATGAATACAGGTATCGGTCTCCTTATGAAAAAATTTCTAGATTGGTTAGCAGTGACCATGAACCTGATCCATAGGAGCAGATTTATTCAGGCTAATTCTATGCCGAGGTCTGACAGTGACGTCATGCGCTGGTGACACAGTGCAGGGGTTCATGTTAATTTCAAAATGGAGCGAGCGAAAGAATCYGACATCTAGAACTTTTTTACTCTACCTAACCATCTGGGGTCACACTATAACATAATAAACTGAAAATATTTGTTGGATGGCAAAACCTGAACTGCATGGTACAGTGTGCAAACACATATTAGAGGAGATAAAATACATCAAAGTRATGTTTTAAATTATATTTAGAATTATTAATTGCACTGACTGAAACGTTTGAGGTAAGTCAAGCTATTGTTTTTATTCCTCAGTTTCAGTTGTTTTATCATTTATTTTACATTGGGTGTTATACTCTTAACTGCACTGACTGAATGAGGTAAAGTTGTGTTACTTTCTACAAGCTTCACCAAGCTTGTGAAACTATTGGTTTATTTAAGATTGCTGTAGGTTACTGGTGCACAGGAATTAAATAAATTTGGAATTCAGTTACATCTGTGTGACGGAAGTGAAGAAAGTGGATCGGTGCATCCCTRTTTGTGTCACGTGTGTAGCATCAGTTGGTGAGTGAGAGGAGCAAACACAGATGTTATGTGTGAACAGGGGAGAAGGGATGTGATGGTGTTGATAAAAAAAAGGGGGCAACCAATCACAGTCAAATCACCTGCTGTCATACTGCGGGAGCGGAGAGGAAATACTGCAACGCAGGAGGAACAGGTCAAAAACAGAACAAACTACCGAGACCAGCATCAAACTCTTTGTGGACTTTCTTCATYGTCAGAACCTGAACACTAAAGAGGCTAAAGTTAAGTTTATGGTACACCAAAGAAGGAGCCTTTAGCTAAGGGGTGTAGATTCCTGGTCCTCAAGGGCCACTATCCTGCAAGTTTTATTGGTTTTCCTGCTGGTGTGCTGGAACAGAGAAACCTCTAAAACAGGCAGGATGATGGCCCCCGTGGACCAGGATCGGACACCCCTGCTTTAACTGGACTGTAGTTTTCAGCTCCAGCTCCTTCGTGCCTGCAGATATCTGATCCCAGGTGGTTTATCCAACGCTGAACCAAAGATTTTAACATTTAAGGAAAGAGAAACATGAGCCAAGTGTGTCATGGTCTGAGACATTAAATATGGAAATAAGGGAAGTCAAGTTTATTAGCAGATTCAGTGTAAAAACTTGAGACTTGCAGTTTGTTTAAGAGGAAAAAAAGAGAAATAACATCAGAAAGACAGAAAATACAAACTTCCATCCCTTTCTTCTCGTCTTTTTCGCTAATCCTTTCAAAACAGACTTACCCAGAGTGGATGGGTGAGGAGACGAGGTTGACRTTATCCAGGGCATCTGCAGTCCAACTGTACCTCCTCAGAGATTCGTTGTCTGCATCCTTCGCCATCAACAAATGCTGTGAGGAGACAGCACAGTCGCCAAGTCAACCTCTGCAGTATTATGTTGATCACAGGTCGGCTGGCAGATTTATCTGCACCACTTTCCTTAATTTTGGGAGATCGAAGATTGGCCGATTCTTCGATAAGATCGGTGGAAAAGATCGGCTTCTCTAACTCCACAAAAGTCTGAAAATCAGCCACTGTCTACTTTTGCTYCGCTGTGAGCACTACCTAATGTCCAGATCAAACAAGTTTGTAATGTTTCAAGGGTATTGTTCAGTTTTTTTTTCCAAAAAAACAAGAGTGGAACACTGAAGGTGTATTGTGACCTTATAAGACCCAACAATGTCAGCTATTTAAAAAAAAATCGGTATTGACCAAGATCGGAAAGGACAGGTTTTTAAAGATCGATGATTGGCCAGAAAACTGCAATCAGTACACCCCTAATGTTGATGCATGAAAATCCTCTGATGTGTGTCCCATCAGTGTATGAATGTGATTGGCACTGATAAGTCTCCATAGATTGATTGTTAGCTTTGTAGAGACCTAATAAAGTGCTGTGTGAATGGGTAAATGAGGGCACAGATTGTAGTGTGAAGAGCTTTGAGTGTCCTGGATGGACAGAAAGGCGCYATATAAGTACAGTCCATTTACCATTTACTCTTCATCACAATAAACACCATAAAACTTTAAATAGGTTACATTCTGTCTCTGTAGAAAGAAGGGTGTTGAATGTTATAGCTCAGTTATAAGATGAGTGCAGCAAAATGGACCATAAAGCACATTTAAAAACAACCCACCATCATTTAAAAAGCAAAACAAAAAATATGATTCAAATTAGAGAYGCACAATATATCGGCAYTAATATCGGCATCGGCCAATATTGGTCATTTTTTAGAATATCGTATCGGCCCGATATGTRAAATTGGGCMGATATTTACGTCCTATRTTGATTTCCCATTTTTAGCTTTAGTTTCTGTTTTGGGAGGCAAAATGTTTGGTCGAGTGGTATCTGTTTGATCGTGATAGTGATGCTGATGCTGCACAGCCAGGAATAATGAAGTAGAGCCATGTCAGAGGTCTGATCATATATTTATGGTATCGAAAAAAGACACAAGTGTGGTTGTGTGTATATGTATATAAATAATTTGTGTGTTTGTGTAATATCAGTAAATATCAATTATCGACCATAACAGCAATAATTATATTGAATATCAATATCGGATGAAATTTTCATATCGGTGCATCCCTAATTCAAATCCAACATTGCTGCTTAAATGGGGGCAGGAATAAAGCAGTGCAATAAATCTTAAAACTAATGTTAAGTAATGTTTTGATAAAAAAACTTACATAATCTTTAAAATGGAACAAAATCAGAGCAAAGATGTGCAGTTTTTGAATAAAGACCTGAAACGTTTCACTGTTGAAGCATTCTGCAGTGCAACTAACAACAATGGCTGCATAAATACTGTGGCACTAAAAACAGAACAGGCTGATCATGCCAAGCTGTGCATGGCAACTGATGTAAAAATAAAATTATTCTTTTATATGAAAGAGTAAAAACTGAGCGAGGAGTGGGATCGTCTGAGAAAAAAAAAACCTTCCAATTCTCAACATTAAAAGCATAAATTTAACAGGAGAAACATTATTATTGTTTTGCTCTGGGAACTTAGTTGGATCAAACACATTAAAGTGTTATTTATTCAATAAATCATTTAATCAAGTTATAATCTGCTGCATTTGATAGTATTTACTCACCAACAATATAATATATAGTAATGAGGAATTAGGATTTTGGAACCAAATCACCAGATTAATTTTTATTTTTCCTCATCTGACTCWAATTCTTTCTCATTTTATTCTCAGAATATCAACTCACTCCTCAGATTTACTTCTTACCATTTTTAACCTACAACAGTCTTTTTATGCAGTTATAAAATCTAAAACTTGCATAAAAAAACAATGGTACAACATGCACTGGCTGAAGGTGTGCACGGCGAACATCTACCTTGTTGTGTTTCTCTACAATGAAAGATCTTTCCTTACAGAGCATCTGGAGCAGCGTGAGGGGAAACAACATGCTGTTATTCAGCAGCTGAACTCTTAACCACATTACTCTGCAGCCTTCGGCTATTTTTAGTCACAACATAATGTTGGTATTCAAAATATAACAACGTTAATGAAAGTGAGTTCAGTTCACATAGGATGTTGAGTTGGGATCATCTGTGATAACCCCACATATTATATCCCTTTCTTGTCTTCCCAACAGGTAAAAAGACAAAAAGATTTCAATTACAGCTTTAAATTACAAATCAGTGTTAAAACAGGTGTAAATAGTGTCATATTAATCAATATTAATCTTTTTTTTTAAACTGTTCTTTAAATTCCTCAGAGAAAGTAGGTCATCACAGTAATCTCACCTGGACAGAAGCACTAAGAGCTAATCCAGGGTTCCTACAGTTTAAGACAAGTTCAATTGAAGACATTTTAAGATTTCTTTAATGTTACTTGAAATGAATTTTAAGACCAAATTCACAAGAAAAACAGTTAGCGACAATTTCACCCAAATGTTTAATTTAGCACAAAWCAAGCTGCACGAGGTATTCGGTAAGTTATTTAAAAAAAATGCTACCAATATTTTTAAACAGTTGAGATGAATTACAATCATCCTACTTAAAATATTTTAACATTTTTAAGACCTCCGAAGTATTGATTGAAGACATTTTGAGGCTTATTAAGGCCTTATTTTTTGGATTGATGAATTCATTACAGTATCTTTTAAGACTTTTTAAAGTGTAACTTATCCCCCCTGTGAAAAGATAACTCCGCCCCAAGGCGAAATTTGAAAAATGCATCAAAGTGGGTAGGGGAGGGGGTGTGGGTGGGGAAGGGGGGTTAGAGAGCGGAGGTGTGGCCAGAACGAGAGAACGTGACAGGCAGCTACCATTAGCATAATTAATGCTACATGGAAAGTGACCACAGTATCACAGACAGTTACATCTCTGAACGTCTGAGGTGGAGGATTTTCACCCCACACCAGCACCGGACAGAGGAGGAGTAGCGCTCTGACAGCCTGACAGAAAAAAATAAAAGCACCTGCGGACATGAAAGCACCTGCTGTGAAGCAGGAGGAAAGGAGAGGGGGGAAAGTAACTTATTTCTAGAGGCAGAACGGGTTGGAAG
>NW_013952409.1:1945543-1954284 GCF_001266775.1 Austrofundulus limnaeus | reverse complement strand
CCCCCCAACACAGCCCCCCGCAGTGTACGTACCATATCCTTGTTGGTTGCCAGCATCTCCTCGATCATCATGCTGTCCCTTGTGAAGGAGCTCCGGTTTAGCGTGTGGGACCTATCAGAACTGAAGGAACGGAGGCTTGGTGTGGTTGTTGTGGCAGTGAGGGATTACCAAGACAACAGACGCAGTGATGGAGGGAGGAGGAAGAGGAGGAGGAGTTGGTAAGGGGTGCAGGGGTAAAGGGATATGAACGTGAACACAAAAACAAACAAACAAACAAACAAAAAAACAAACATTAAATGCATGCAGCTTCCAGGAACTTGACTGTATCCAACCAGTGACATAAAAAGATCAAATCATCTTTAGATTGTTAAATGACAAGTTCTTGGTTTTTTTCAGAGCCTGTAAGCTGCGATGTTGTGTTTCCGCTTCGTGACGATCTTTACGAGGCAAATAAAACGCATTCCTGAGCAGTGATGTGATGCAACAGTTACACTCATAAGTAATTAGAGGGAAAGAACAGACATGATGGAGAACGTCGTCACTGTAAGACTTCAGAAAACTAAACATGGAATGAAAATCTGTTTCCTTCTTCCTTACCAGTTGTAATTCTCAGTGTAAATATGCCTCAATCACTCTTTTACCTACATTTTAATTACAACCCCAAATCCAATGAAATTGGGACGTTGTGTAAAACTAAACAAAACAAAAAACAGAATATGAGGGTTTGCAAATCCTTTTCAACCAATAGCCAACTGAATACACTACAAAAACAAGATGTTTAATGTTCAAACAGTGTGGATAACAATCAGGACAGTCCTTGTCTTCTTTGGCCCGGAGGATGCCACGTCCATGATTTCCAAAAAAACAATCTGAAATATGGACTCATCAGACCACAGGACACTTTTCCACTTTTCGTCAGTTCATCATCAGTCAGGTGTATTAACAGAGTTTTTATCTTACTATGAGTTTAGTGACGGGCGTCTTGGATGCAGTGCAGAGAAGCCGGCGTTGTTTCTGGGTGTTGTTGATATCTGTCTTTGTCTTTCCAAGATAGAGATTTAACTTATAGCTGTAGAGATGAACTGTGTTCACTGACAGGTTTTCTGAAGTCTTCCTGAGCCCAGGTGCTAACATCTGTTACAGAATGATGTGGTTTTTTTAAGGCAGTGCTGCCTGAGGGGTCAAAGGTCATTCGACGTTGTTTTTCAGTTGAGAAATATTCTTAAACKGTTGAACTATTTGCTCACGCAGTTCTTCACATGGTGAACCTCACTTCATCCTTGCTTGTGAACAACTGAGCCTTTYAGGGATGCTCCCTTTATACCTAATTATGACGCTAAGCTGTTTCCTATCAACCTGTTTACCTGTGGAATGATTCAAACAGGTGGTTTTGGAGCATTCCTCAACTTTCCCAGTCTCTTGTTGCCCCTGTCTCAGCTTTCTTGGAAGGTGTTGCAGCATCAAACTCAGGGGTTTTTATTGAATGTTTAGTGATATAACCTTTTAATTGTGTTTGGAGAGTGGGGTGGGGTGTTTATGTATTTTTATTGTTGATTGTAAAATGTTTTATTTTGTATTGTTTTTATTTTTCTGTTATTTTCTTTTCTTGTTTTTATTGTTGGATGTTGTGTTGTTGTTATTATTAAGAGGACTGCAGATGTGAACTAGCCTTAGGCTAAATTTGGTGCAATGCATCAAATGTTTTTATGTTTGTTTTAATTGCACATTGTCCTTATAAAAAATAACAATGAATGTTTGCAAAAAAATAAACAACAAAATCTAAATATCTTGTCTTTGCACTGTATTCAGTTGAATATAGGTTGAAAAGAAGGTGCAAATCCTCATATTCTATTTTTATTTATGCTTTAAACAACGTCCCAATTTCATTAAAATTAAGGTTTTAAAAACATGCATTTTTTTACTGAAACAAAACTGTTCACGTTTGCTCCTYGTCAAAAACCAAACAAAACAAAACATAAAAAATACAGCTTCTGTATTATGTGCCATTACAGCTCGAGTCCCTGGGAGCTCAATAAAAACAAAATTCAAAAAAAACTCCACAAAAAACAAAATGATGCCAAGCTTGAAGCTTCAAACCCACTGAGATGCAGGCGTAAATGATAAACACACACAAAAACCAAACAAAGATGCAGAAAATAAGGAAGTGGACCACAAATCACACACGTACATCCTGCAGTACACAACACACGTTAAATCACCTAATAATGAACCAAAAATCGTTAAGTTAGTAGTGAAATATGCAGAAAATCTTCACAGAGTCATAACCTGACAGACGTGGGGTTGGGAGGGACGGGGGAGGGGAATGGGTGAGAGTGGGTGATGGTGGGGGGGTCACGGGGAGGGGTTTTCATGCCATGAGTCTTACCTGGCTTTGGTACTAAAGTTAAGAACGGACATGAGGAGAGAATAAAACATCATGAACAAACAGAGGAGTGGAAGAAGTGATGCAGAGAGGAGAGGAGCAGAATGAAGCCGACTGAAACTCTGAGGATCTCCTCAAATATTTTACAAACGACGGCTTCGGTTCAAAGAACGGACGTTTTATCAATTTATARCAGGATTAAGGTGTGTTAAGAGAGTTTTTATCTTATTTTGACTTTAGTGATGGACGTTTTGGATGCAGACAAAAAAAACGTTTAAAAGCTGGAACATCTGTCATGTTTTCTTTTTTTTTTTTTTTTTTTTGCTTTTGTCGGCCAACACAAATATGAAATAATCAATTTAAGATTTAAATTAGAACCAGTCTCATTTATGGATAAGTGTTTAAGCCCAATTCATTTGGACATTAACACACATTTAACAAAAGCCCCGCCCACAGGAGTGACCCAACCAGCTGGAAGCAGGTTGATTAAAGCCAACCCTCTGCTCCAGGCCATGCAATCGAACATGTTTCTAATTTCCTGTGGCTCTGTGTCCATTTATGTCACCCCTCAGATATTCAATAACCCCTCCTGCTGGACCATGTTGCACAAGTGTCAATATTTTCAAAAGAGAATAAAGTCCAACACTCRCAGGAGCTGAACTGTAGCCTCTAACCAAGGCAGCTAAAAACCTCTAATAGTTAGTGAGGGAACTGTTTTTAGATCTTTTTTTTGTTGTTGTTTGTTTTGGTGCTGTTAAAGAAGAATGTTTGTTTAACCCTGCGATGTAATTAATTTTCAAAAAATAGCAGCGACGTTAGCTGCTGTGGAAAATGTCTCTTCACCACATCTGAACTATAGTTAATTTCAATACATTAATAAAAAATGATGCATAAAGACAAGCAGCAATAAGATAATAAAAGCACATATTTTCCATAAACACTGTTATTAGCTGGAACGTAGATATTGTTTTATTCTATTTATAGTCTCTAAAACTTAAAAAGTGGGAGATTCCTGACCAACCCCAACATCAACAACCAACATGGCCGCCTTTGAAAAGTTGTGTACGCTGCATTAATGAAGATTTTATTTTCACTGTTGGTTTGTAAATCGTAAATCAGTCACACACATAACCTCTTTAACAAAATGATGCTATAGTGTTTAAATACAGTTATTGTATTTACAACTCCTTTCACTTTCTAGTTTATTTGAACTTGAACATTTTCTTATACTAAGTTGTTCACAAGACTGTTTTATTTTGACCATTTCAACCTGTATTTGGTGAGACATTTTTCACTTCCTGCTTGAAGCATTGATCGGTGTACATTTGAACCTGGTTCCAAAACATTTTACTGTGTATTTTTACTTTAATACAATAGTAAAAACAGAATGTTGCACACTTATTCTGCCTCTCTTTTTTGAAACTTTTGCACAAGTTTGTGATTTCTACGWGTCGTTTTGTAGAAGAACACGCTTTGTTCCCTGATTGTCAGAAAAACAAAAACACACAAAACTTTTGTTTTGGTTTACTGGTTAGTTAATGCAGACGCGTGCTGCAGCGAGCCTTACCTCTGCGACCGTGCACCAACACTGAAGCCCATGTAGCCCTCCTGAGGGAGCGAGTCGTCCCCCAGCTCCCTCAGGTCGTGGGGGGCCAGATATTTGTCCGTTTCCCCGGTCAAGCCATCATCACCTGGTGATGGAAACACACAGGAGTTATACGCAGCTGTGATTTCTTCACCTGGCAGCTGACGTTCAGGTTCTTCTGACACATCCTGCATCATGTCAGGATTTCTTCGACCGAAAAATCAATGCATCCTCAACCAGAGGCTGTTTTCCAGCTCAGCTTTGCTCTAAAAAAAGTCCTGCTGTCACTAAAAGCTTTTGTCCCGAGAGACGAGAGAACAAACATCAAGAACAGTTGAGCTAAAGCATCATTGATCACAGTTCAATGCTAAAAGCGTTTTTTTTATTTCAATGCAAACATAATTTAGACACTGCAAACAGTTAAAACATACGTCAGAGGTGCAGCAGATCCAAAGCTCCTGATGAGGAGCTGAGAGGTGAAGCATCGAGGGGAGGAGAGCAAGTGCATGCAGGCAGAGAGAGAGCAAAAGAAAGAAAAAGGAAGGCATTCCAGCAACCACATACAAAGCCAGAGAGAAACCCCCTTCTCCTCCACCCCCTGCTGCCACGCCACCCCTCCCCCCTGAAAGTTTCCCTTCAGTCCCCGCACACGAGACACTTCACAGACCCCATCTGGCCACATTCCAGCCTTTTCTCCAGGACTTCTGCTTTCTGCTGGCCTCCAGCAGCAGCAAAGTCCCCTCTTCACAGAGCCAAAAACTCACCTCCTGCTTTAAAGCACTTCATCGAGAGCGGTCGGGGGGTTTTCACCACCGAACAAACTTTCAGCCTCCCGTCAGCTCGGAGTCCAGCTCTCCGGCAAGAACTCGCTCTCTCTCTTTTAGAGTCCGGCACGCACACAAACAGATCGTCTTTCTCCCGCCTACCAACCCCACTCCGGGATTAACCAGACTGCAAGTGTGTGCCAAAACACACACACACACACACACACACACCCACACAAACTCACACACACACCTACAGCTCACTGCAGCACAGAAATAGTAAGTGGATTTGTGACTCAGATAGTTGCCTAACATCTAAACACATTCTTGTCTCTATGAAAAGCAGTCCTCAGCTCAAGAATAAGAATTTAAAATTGCTTTTTTAATCTTTTCTCAAATTTACATTTGTACTAAATCAGATTTGTTAAGCGTATCTTATAATCATACCTCTTTTCAGGCCAGTTTCATTACTTCTCAATACTTTTACTTCGTATCTTGTGATTTGTGCAAAAATATATATTTTATACTGTGTATTTCTGGTTTGCAGCACGTACATTATTACACCAACTCAGTTTATTAAGATGACCCGAGCAGGAACTGACATGTTAGTAAAAAAAATTAAATCAATATGTGACGAAATTCAATGAGTTTTAAATCAAAACAATGAAAGCTAATGCTAATGATAGCTAGGAAACTCTTCCATGAAATCTAACAGAAAATACATAAAAATGAGTCCTAGTGTGAAATTATAAACGGCCAGCAGCAGATATGATTAAAACTATTTCTAGTAAGTGAGCAACAAATGTGTTTTCTACTTTAATAATTTAATTTTTTTTTTGTCTGGAGTATTAGTTGATTTCCATTGTTGTTTACAGCTGCACTGTTGCAGTGCGCCACAGTTACTCAAAGCCAACAAGTATAATATCTTTTAACTTTTAAATTTATTTATTTTGTTGCATTGAATCATAAATCTTAAATTTATATATGATTTAAAATGATTTTTTTGTATTAAAGTAAGTAGAAATATATATAATTTCAGTGACCTTACTAGCAGGATGGATGAAAGTCATCTGGCCCGCGGGCCACCAGTTGAAACAGCCCTGATATAATCAAAGAGAACATTTCAGGCACAGATTATTCTCCTGTATGGTTGTCAGACGGTGACATGTTGCTTTATGCATTTATATTGATCTGTTCCCATTAGACAAATGAAAATGGCCGGCCTGTTTAAAAAGCTAACAGCTAAATTTACACATGGCACGATAATAAAAAGCTTCAAATGAAAAACACAGGAATCAATGAATTACAAGGAAAAAACATCAGTTAAAAGTTGTAATTCCATTAACACTGATTCARATTTCAGACCCAAGATGACGGATGATATTAATTAGCTCTGGAAATGCAGGGCGGTGGACAGAGTTTATGAAACACGACGTGTTCGGTGCGTTAGTGGAGATGTTAATCACCGCTGCTGCTGCTGCTATGTGACTACAGTTACACYGGATTTATTTTTAGATCAGAGGTTYAAGATGGACAACAACAACTTGAACACACATTCCATGGCAAGACAAACATGCATGGAGCTGTGCATAAAAGAAAAAAAAAACACAGAGTTTAGCTGCTTTAACACTTTCGTCAGGCTTCAGYTATATTTCTTTTTATGACTTACAAGAAAAGTTGATGCAGATAGTTTCAGCCTCCATTTCTGTTTGAAAGCAAACAAGTTATTATCATTCTGGATGCTTCGGATTTCTTTTTCTATTTCCCTTCAAAGTGGGGTTGTGTGGAAAGGTCTATGAACAAATAATATCTTACATGTTGCAGATAACTCAACAGCTCCAGTTTAAAAAAAAAACAATTTGTGTGAATGACGAGGTGGTTTCCTTTTTCCTTGTTTTATTTATTTTTTCTTATTCCAAAYATCAAACCGTTTGCACAATCTGGATATTTTTCTTTTGCACTGCAWGCAGCAGCAGCTATGCTATAGCAGTTCTGGTGCAGGTTTAGCATCACTCACTACTGTGTTATGTGAAACTGAAGATGATGCACCGTTTATCTTTTTTTCTTTTACATGCAATGTTATGAAAAACTTTTCATACAACAGCAATCCAGWTTTGCTGTTAGCTAACCATCCCATTCATTAAATTAAAAAAAATTGCAAAAACAGCAGCAGAATTTCATTTTTTTGCCTGTTTATGCGCATTAGGTCACTTTAACTAGATTGTTTTTAATCAGAATGACAATCTGCATATTTATACCAAAAGCTACACAATTTATGGGAGAGAGTCGAACTTTATACGCTTGTTTATTAGGGATGCAACATGTATCTGTATCGAAGCATTCAATACAGAGCTTTAGGTTCAGTACACACTATGTATCGAACAACACAGATTTTTAAAATTTATTTTATCAGCTTGTCTTTCTGAAGAGGCTCTGTGTTGAAGCTCAGTGGATCTGTGTTCGACTACTCCACCTGGCTGCACTGTCGAGCACAGATCCACTGAAACTTGCTGTTTCAGCAACATTTAATTAAAAAAACTGCACTTTTGAGGTGAAACAAATGTTCATAACTAATTTCAATAAATTACAAGTTAAGAAGGGCATGGACATTTCTCTTTTGAATCAAAAATATTGAACCATGAGACTAAAGTATCGAAACGAATCAGGAATTTTCTGTATCGTTGCACCCCTATTATTTATATTTATTGTGAGCGACAGCAGAAGAAACTTACAGCGACACCTCAAAACCTCAAAACACCAGTTATTCTAATGATATACTGAGAAAAACCTCTTTTTACATTCAGAAAATGTGAATTTCTGAGGTCTGCTGACATTTTGAAGCAAAACAAAATGCAGACAGACGTGTGATATTTAAAAAATAAGCCTTATTTTTTTTTAGAAACGTCATCACTTACAGCAGTACGAACGAGCCTGCAGRGGACGAAACTTAAACTAAAAGTGAATAAACTTAAACTCACACAGCGTGCTGCRGGGGGAATAAAACCAGGACGTGTAGAAAGTAAACAGTCCCACGCTGCAGCAGCTGCTTCAGCGTTTCTGTGTGGAACTACAATGGAAGCGTCACTGACGAGCTCAGGAAGACAAAGCATCAAGTGTGAGACGCCGACTCAACGGATGAAAAGAAACCTGTTACACATCCCACAATGCCGTGCGCAAACCGTTGCCATGAAAACCAGCAGAAAGGCGTGTCACAGGGGGCTCTACAACCCCTGCAGCAGCATTACAGTACAAAGTTTCACAGACCATRAAAAATGTTTTAGAGAAATTTGAAGCTATTTTTCTTAAATAAAACTTAACAGTGACAGCGTTAAAAGATCAAAAAGTTTAAAAAAATATGGAAATATGGAGAAAAAGAATTAAAACAGGGACATGCAGACGGAGTTCTAAAAAAAAACTGTAGGAAAATGAAATGAAATACCTTCTTCCACATCAGAAAAATAGTCGTCTGTGATCATTTCAGGGACATTGGCTTTAAAGGCTGGGTTTGGATGGAGAAAGACAAGGGAAAAAATAAAACACAAAAAGAATCAAAATAATAAAAATAAATTATATTTATAACTAAATCATATAAAAGAAATTAGAAGTGATTATTGGGAAATCTRAAGCATGTATGAGTCAGGTGGAAATGATTAAATCAAAAGTATTCAATGAYTGGAACAAAAACTTTGACTAAAGAAGAAGCAGAACCAGGAGGAAGTTCGAGTCACCTTCAACCTTTTTGAAATTGGACCTTCAGTTCAGGTGTTTTGTCTGAAACGGTTCAAAGTGGGACTCTGAAACTTACCGTCATCGTCGGACATGTCCAGCACCTCGTTCATGGTCTCTGGAACGTTCATCTTGTGCTTCTCTATCACAGTCTGTCAATAAAAACAACAACAAACTCTGACTATGGTGCTGATGTTGACCTGATTCTGACACATTGAAATAAAATATATTTTCTATTTTCTGCTACTACCACACCATATTTTACCTTTTTATTTTTATTTTT
>NW_013952409.1:1942223-1945287 GCF_001266775.1 Austrofundulus limnaeus | reverse complement strand
AATAATAATAATACTATAACAACTAAGTCTGGCCTGAACTTGGATCTTTTTTGTGTGTTATTTGGGCCTTTTAGTCTTTAATAGGACTGATTTTAAAACTTGCACATTTCAATCATCCAAATCCAAAGCATCTTGTTTGGTTTAAGCTGACAGAATCTGAACACAGACCTGAGTGGTGAGGGTCTCCTCTGTGACCACCTTCAGCGTGTCGACCACAGAGATGTAGCCGAGTCTCCTGGCGATGGACAGAGCGCTGTTTCCATTCTGGAAGCATCACAAAAAAATAAACAAATAAATATTTCCTGTGAAAATAACATTGTGAATGCTGAGCACTGAATGAAGAAATTTGCTGAATTTGTTTAAAAAAAAAAAAACACAAAGCAGAACATTAGCTAAAAGCTAAAAGGAGCAAAGTGCTAGCTAAATGTCACATGCAGCAAAAGCCTCACGAGAAATTAAAGTAGCAAACAGGTAACTAAAACCTAAAAGTAATACAACAGTAGCTAAAAATAACAAAAAACTAACTAGAAGCTAAATGTAGCAAATAGTAGCTAAAAGCTTACAGTGGCAAAAATGAACACWAAGACATAAAAGCAGATTAATAAGTAAAGTACCAAAAAGCTAGCAAAAGCTATAATTAGCAAAAGGATAATAAACCTTAAGTAACAAAAGCGTGGCTAAATGTGAAAAGTGGCAAAAGACTAGTGAGAAACTAAAAGCAGCAGAGTGTTAGCTGAAGGTTAAAATTACAAAATGCTAACTAAAAGCTAAATTTAACAAAAAGATAGCTAAAAGCTAAAAATATCAAAAGAAAAGCTAGAAGTTTAAGTAGGAAAAGGCTAACTAGAACTTTAAATAGCAGAAATATAGCTAAAAGCTAAAAGTAGCAAAAGAAGACAAAAATAGAGATAATATAATGGAGCAATTTCTAGAAGGAATTGAACTAATTTCCATGTGAAATTCTAAAATCAAAGTATTTATAAATGAAGGAAACTTTCTTAAAAGGCATGAAAATTACAAAAAATACAATTCATAGAACTTCTTGAATGAGTTAACTGTTTTTGTATAAGAAAAACTAAGATAGTAGTAAAAACAGGAAAACAGTGAGCAACAGCTCAGGAAACAGTTCTACACAGTTCACTCTGAAGACTTTAAAAAAGAGAAAACTTGTTTTTTTTCCTGATTGTACTGACAGCAGTGAGCTCGTTGGGCGACGCTCCGTGATGCAGCAGTAAGTTGATGATGTGTGTGTGTCCCTGCTGTGCAGCYTGATGCAGAGGTGTGTAACCATTCTGCAGAGGACAGAGGAGGTTACACATCAAACCTAAAATACAGACATTTTACTGTAAACACAGACGATCTTTACAAAAAGGGGCTTACCTTGGTTTTTGTGTTGACCTTTGCCTGGTTCTTTAGCAGAAAGTTGACCATTTTCACATTGCCATAGTGGCAGGCCACGTGGAGAGGGGTGTATCCCAACTGATGACGCACAAAACAGCACATGCAAAATGTCACATTATGCAAATTCTAACAAAAWATGTGCCAGAAGGAGATGATGCTGGACTTATGTTTGAGAATTTTAGCCGTTTTTGGCTCCACTTCAAACTCACTTTGGTCTCGGGGTCTATAACTGCTCCTTGGTTGACTAAAACCTCAGCGACGTTGACTTTATCCTCCTGGGCAGCCAGGTGGAGTGGAGTCAGACCAGACTGAGGATCCAAACACAGAGATAGGATGAAACAGTTTAGCTGGAGGGAAACAGCTGTTAAAACATAAGATAAGGGGTTTGCATATCAGGCTGACAAATGATCAGGAAGAGAAAACATCAACTGTCCAAATAATAGTCTCAGGTAAAGATAATGATGGTTCCTGGCTGTTGGATATGTGTTTACGCTGCAGACACGCCCTCGCTCCGCCCCGCGAGCGTCGCACCTTGTTGTTCATGTTGACGGGAGCGTCTCGAGCCAACAGCAGCGTCACGATGTCCACGTTGCCTTCCTGCGCCGCCAGGTGCAGGGGGGTGATCCCCTGCCGGGTCACGGCGCTGGTGGAGGCGCCGTACTCCAGTAAAGTGGTGGTTATCTCCATCTGGTTCTTCTTGGCTGCGATGTGCAGGGGAGTGTATCCGTTCTGGAAACGGAAGAGGAGAGAYGATCCCTTCACTTGCAGCCAACTCGTGAACTCTTAGGATAAATTAATGGAGCCGAATCGGCAAATCTTTTACACTTTAAATAAAATAAAAGAGTGCTGACTGTCGTTAATTAAATTGTAACTCTGAGGCGGTCTGAGAGGATTTAATGCAGCTTATTCAAAACAGATGTTAAAAAAGAGGAGCAGAATATTGCTTTTGCTTATTTCTACTTTTTACATTTTTGCATGTAATGTTTTTCCTGTCGTCCAACGTTTGCTGCTCAGTGGGAACTAGTTGTTCACCACAGGGGCTGTATTTCACTTAAACAAAAAAAAAAAAAAAACATTTCCTGATTCGATCCAACATTCGATTGTGTCAGGAGGTGGAGATTAGCTGCTTTCTGGGGCGGCTCGTTGTCAGCAGAGGAGATATTGAACCGGAGCTCAGTTGACCCTAACTGGGTCAGACCCGGCCTCATCCTGACCCACAGAGACGACACGCTCTGGAACAATCCATTTAAACTGGACACGCTCGGCCCTGACCGACTCTTACCTTTGCCGCGGCGTGAGGAGACGCTCCCTGTTTGAGAAGGAGCAGCGCCACCTTCTGGTTATCATAGTGCGCCGCCACATGCAGTGGAGTTAGTCCACTCTGAACACACAGACATGAGCAGCTGTTAGACGGTGACATTCAGAGCAGAGAGGTGAGGTGGGAGCTTCATGACCTAGGCATCTTAAAGGAGACATATCATCTTTTAAAGGGGTCRTTATAAAGTGGAACTGCAACGTTTTGGTCTGAATGGTGCTCTCCACGCTTTCTCATGTGCGTACAAACTCTGGTAGCAGCTACTTGTTTTATGAAAACATAAATTTACGCAACTCACCTTCTATTTCATACTACAAAAATATTGACATGGTTGTCAGTCAATTCTAT
>NW_013952409.1:1939871-1942213 GCF_001266775.1 Austrofundulus limnaeus | reverse complement strand
ACACACACACACACACACACATGCGTCTTTCTATCTTTGTGAGGACCACACACAGCGCTCAGCCTCGCTCTGCACCATCTTTTCCCCCCCAAGTTTTGCGAGAGGTGGATATTGATGGGTGCAAAAAATAGCTCTTGACTTGATTTGGCCTTATTTAAACAAAAATGACTACATGCTGTGAAATTCTTGAAGGGGCGGGCCATCTTGTTGGCGGGGGCACCCGCCCCCCTTGTATAATGGTAGGGGAAACACTGAGCTTTACTTGTAGCATCTTTGCTAGCCTCATCCAGCGTTCTACTGCAGTCAGTCACACATACGGTGATAAAATTAATACTTACGCAAATTTTAATCATCACTGTGACGTTTCTTTAAATGATGCAGAAGCAGTGACTCAAATTATAAAATACACACACACAACAGACGCGGCAAGCTAAGCTATTAAAAAAACCCAACCTTTTTAATAATTCTTCTCGTTTTCCAAGTCTGTCAAAGACCTTGACCCTCCAGCCAATGTCTCAACTGAACTTTTCTGAATTTTTTGAAGCGGGATGAGTCAAAGTTCACTCTAGTAACATTTTTTTCTTTTAATATTACCAGTGAATCGCCATATAATCTACACCGATTCTACGATCATTCAAGTGAGCGGCAGATGATATGCGTGACGTCACAAGTGGAAATCGTCATTCCTCCTTWTCGCAACTCCACAAGCCCCTCTTTCACCCCTTTTCTGAGGTGTGTCTCAGATCAACTCGTTTTAAGGCTGTCTCTTTAAAGGCAAACAAGGTGCTTCAACGTCATAGAAAAAAGAGAAATCTGAACGGGTTAAAAAATATGACCCAAACAGAAGATATTTACRCAGCRCCAGGAGAGACTAAAYTCAACGTTTCTGCCTCCTAGAGACTAAAGTACACAACAAAATGCATTGAATGRCTAAAAACGTGGATTTTGCATGATATGTCCCCTTTAATTTTATCAGAGGTTATACATGTGTCACCTTCCCAGCAGCGTCGGGTGGAGCGTTTTTCTGCAGCAGCAGGTTAGCCACCTCTAGCTTCCCATACTTGGCAGCAACATGCAGCGGAGTGAAGCCCTTCTGGTGAAACATGAGACAACACAAGATGACTTTTCTCTTCTGAAACACAYTCTGTGTAGCAGAAACATGTGTGCCAAATGTATGAGTCATCAGCACGATTAAAGTATCACTGATATCACTGATTACTCAAAACATGTTCAAGATGGGGAGACGAAATGATTCTTTAGCTATGAGGTAAAACTATCAGGACTTTCTGTGGAGGGGTTCAACCCGTATGACCCAACCCTTCCTCTGGCTGACAGAAACCATCTGACTGCAGCACGTTCCATCAACAATAATAGTTTGTTTGCATGAGCAGATCCATCTGAGCAGCGGTCTCTCTGTCAGCACGTCCTAACTTCCTGTTTACCTTTGTAGTGACGGCCAGACTGGCTCCCTGATCCAGCAGAGCTGCAGCCACGTCTCGGTGTCCCTCCCTGGCAGCCAGGTGTAGAGGCGTGTACCCAGAGACGGTCGTGGCGTCTGGGTAYGCCCCATTGGCCAGCAGCTGGTGCACGATGTCGGGCTTGCCCAGTCGACTTGAGATGTGCAGCGGAGTCTGGTCATCCTGATGCACAGAWCCGAGCAAAAACACGCATTAACTTATTGTTAAACTGGCTGGAGGAAAACAACACYGACACTATCGGTTGTCATTAAACGATTATTTGTAGCCTTGTAGCATCACCAGAAGCCTTTTTTAAATGTATTTGGTAGCAAAAAAAAACAACAAAAAAACACAACAGAGTGCTGATGTGTGCCTGGAGYGCAGAGGAGCAGGGAAAGGAGGACAGGGAGAGGCGGCAAACAATTCTAGCGGCAGAACGTGTTGGGAGATGATTATTCCATCTTATTTACTGAGTTTTTTTTATGTCCTACAGGCTCTGAGACATAAAATAAATTTGAAACTGAGTTTAGAAAAAAATCCTTGAGATTTGAAAAAAAATCTGTGAGATTGCCCAATACATTAGTCTACCTTCGAATTGGGGGAAAATCAGTGTAATTTATGGACAATTTGTCCAAATTGACATGTATGATATGGTGATATAGCCCAAGTTAATWCATACCTCTAGCAAAAGAGTAGTATATTTAAGTGTACTACAAGTATAATTTTTTTACACAAGAAAAATGAGTCAGTGTACCTGACCTTTACTTTTTACAAACTATGTATATTTGATATACTTAAGAATAGTATAAAGTATAAAGAGAAGTTTAAGATTAAGTACATTAATACTGAAACTTAAACTTATCCTTTTTTAATGTTACATAAATA
>NW_013952409.1:1937836-1939030 GCF_001266775.1 Austrofundulus limnaeus | reverse complement strand
ATGTGATTGTGATGCTGTAATTCTGAGTGTTTTATGTGCTGCAGAACAGGAACCTGCTGTAAAACAGCAATTATGCTGAGTCAGGCTTGATTTTTAATAATTTTTTCCTGTTAAATAAATCAAATCAAATCAAATCAAATCAAAGAGGCAGGAGTTTAAACAGACTGTTTCATGCACATGGAAAAAAATGTGTGTAAAATCTAGTTTATAAAAATCAAAGTAGGAATTCTCTTGGTGAGCTCTTTAACAACAACAACAAAAAAAACAACAAAGAACAAAAAAACCTGTGGTGTAAGCAGAATGGTCCTGCCCTGACTCTCCTCTGTGAAAACATGGTGGCTGATGATGACAGCTTACCTTGGCCTTGGCGTCGACTCGYGCCCCGTTCTGAACCAGATACCGGACCACGCCGGACTGTCCGGCCCTCGCTGCCATGTGGAGCGCCGTCTCACCCCTCTGAATAAACACAACAAAGACAAAAGGCTTTACAGTGACTTCAACCCTCCCAGATTCCGTTAAGAGAAGAAGAAGCAGGAAAAAACAGCGAGTCAGACAGATTCCCCTTTTTGCTTTCCACACACTATAACAACGTCCTGTAATTTTTCATTTCCATGGTAACTTGGCCACAAACAGAGCGTAGGCGATGTAATAGTTTTAGAGGGGGGGAAGAGTTAACTGTGCCGTCCTCTTTCCCCTCATTCCTTCTCCTCCCTCTCTGTTTGGTTGTTCACTCATCTTTTCTCTCTCATGCTYGGTTTCTTTACCTCCTTCATTGGGATTCCAGAGTTAACGATGTTTGTAGGGAAGTTTGGAGCCTCTCAGGATGACAGAAAGAGGTTCTTATGTTTGCACACCGTGCTGTAATGGACCTAATCTTCTCCTAAACAGATTATCTCTGCTCTCAGCACAAATTACAGCAGTTGTGGAGACGGTGGAGGAATTGCCTCAGAGGATTTTGTGGTCATAAAAAAAGCTGTGAACACGCGTTAAACCTGGTTGTAAACCAGGTTTTTGGGCCTCATGGTGAATCTATATCTGTAGTCCTCTTTATGGTAACTCTCCAACTTATTCTTATAATGTTCTGTGTAGAATTATAATAACTTTTTTCTACTTTAAAGTGGGATGTTGTGTGTTTTCCAAGCACATATTTTAATTCAAAACCACAATCAACTATGTTACCATTATGTATATATA
>NW_013952409.1:1934357-1937818 GCF_001266775.1 Austrofundulus limnaeus | reverse complement strand
CACACACACACACACACACACACACACACACACACACACACACACACACACACACACACCTCTGTGACAGCTTGTAGAGACGCCCCGTGCTTCAGAAGCAGCTCCATCACTTTCAGTCTGTTCTTCTTACAGGCAATGTGCAGAGGGGTAAAACCATTCTAAAACACCAAAAATATTAAATATAAATACATTAAAACRAATTCTGAAAAAATCCCAGCAAATCTGTGTATTGTTCTATAGATCCTGCAGAGCTGGCAGAAGAAAAAGTGTGTAAAGTATAATACAGAAACTTTTTAGTCCTGCTGAAAATGTGTGGAAACAATCAACTTCTCTCTAAAGCTRTAAAAATGACTCGGCTCTAAAATAGATACTTTTCCCTACAACTCAACGTGTACACCCCCTCCCACATGATGTTACTTTGAGGTTTCCTGCTGAGTTGGATGACTTCATTTTCCAATCCGTGTCCTTTTTCCCTCCTTATTCTCTCCAGTTATTAAGTCCCTGCGCTCCAACCACACCCAGCCTGTTTTCATTACAGCGAGCAGATCCAGCTCTTACGTCAGAGAACTGGCTGTGGATGTAAAGACACATTCTTTTTCCTAATTTTTTTTCCTTGCTGTTCTTTGGCCGGCTCTCTGTCTTCCTGTCTTTTRTTCTGAACTGGATGTTTTAAATGAGAAAAGAAAGAAGAAAATAAAGTTTTAATCCGAAGCMATGTTTTAGCGTGAAATACACTTTGACGCAATTCGCCCACTTCCTCCTCCTCACCAGTGCCTTAGCGTTGGGGTTGGCTTTCTTGTCCAAAATGACCTTCGCCACTTTGTAGTGACCACAGTGAGCGGCCACATGCAGTGCCGTCAGGTAGTCGTTGGTCACGTCGTCCACCGGCACCTCRTGGTGCAGCAGCAACTGGACGCAGTTCAGGTGGTCGCCCTGTGTTGCCATGTGGAGAGGAGAGAGACCGTTCTGCAGAGAAAAATGAGGTAAACTGTTAACCACAATTTACACTGCGTCCACGCCGAGCTCCGCAGTGAAAACAAACCCATTATAATCACTTAGAGCATTTACACTRCGTACGCTGTGGTGTGCGCGTGGTGATTCACCAAAATTCGATTTCATTTTTGCTGCACGGTGGAGGAAGTGCGGAGTCKATCTTTAACAGGAAAAGGAACGAGCACAACAACCTCTGTATTTTCAAAATAATTCACCAAAGACAAAATATACTTTGTCAAAATCCTAGCTAAATTATTAAATAAATGAGTATATTTACACATACAGTACATGCTGTTAAAGTTTATCGTTCTGTTTAGGAAGCAGATGGCATCATGMAGTGTGTAGCATATGCACACACATAAAACATGAATTTTATTTTGAAATATGGATTTTAAAAAAAGACAGTGATGCAGTTTCAGCTGTTGTTTTTGAGTCCGTCTTCCACAGAACAAACAAATTTGGTCTGACTTCTATATTTATCACTAGCTTTATTGCAAGATCCCACATTTCTTGTGCATGCTTCTCAGAGCACCTCGGTGCTTTGCAGCGGAGCTGAGTGGAGAGGATGCAGACGCATGCAGTGTAAATATGGAGTTACATCAGCTAGCAGTCTGCTAACTTTTTTGTTGTTGTAGATGAGCTAAAAGTTGGAATGTGGATGGAATTTTTTCCAACACCAATATAAAATCTGGCAGTGGAAACATTAAAAAACATAAAAGAAAACAAAATAACGTGATTATCACAAGTATTAGGAATGTTATGGATGTTTGTTTAGATCTAATCAAGCTTATGATTACTGATGCAATTCATAGCTGAACCAATATGGTCTTTGAAAGCATTTTGGCTAGTTCTCTATGAAATTTTAGGAAAAAGATCAGACTTCGGCTTTTTGTAAGAAGCATCTTGTATCCTAAAAACAATAAATCCAATGCAAAAGTAGCAGAAAAGGTATAAAACAATGTTACAAGACTCATGTCACCAAATCAATTTGATATCTCTTGGAAAGCAATGAAATGAATAACATTTAAAAATTTTGTGGACATTTATTTTGTAGGAAAAAACCCTCAACCAATGACGGCATGAAAAAGAGTTGTGACAAAGACGAGTATCAACATACTTTGCTAACTGTTGCTATTCCATAGAAAAAATTAAACAGACTTTCAGATTATAATGAAATTTGGAACAAAAGCAGATAAGATGTTCTTCACGTCAGCGGACCTATTTAAGTGGTCACTGGAAAAACTTGGATGATTGAATTTGATCTTATCTTCAATAAAGTGGCTCTTCAAAGTGCATTAGCAGAAATAAAAACTCCACTGGGTCTCCAGCTAAGTACTTGACGTCAGAAAGCTTTTTTGAAATTGCTAGAACAAAACGAAATGAACAAATAACCACAGCAGATTAGGAAGAAAATGGCAGTCGCTGCTGATGATCAACATCTCAACTAAAAGAGGAGAAAAGAGAGAAGATGAAAGTGCACCTTGGTCTTTGAGAGTATCGGAGCTCCTCTGTCCAGTAACATCTCCACCACCTGCTCATGACCACTCCTGGCTCCACAGTGGAGTGGAGTTAGACCGTCCTGTGAAACAACAAGCTAATATTCAGATTTGGGCTTTCAACAAACAACAGACCTACTGTTAATAATAAAAAAACAAAAGTTGATGTTGGTTTTTGTGCTTATACCTTGGTCCGTGCATCTATTTTGGCCCCCCTCTCCAGCAGCAGTCGCACCATGTTGGTGTTTCCTCGTTTGGATGCTACATGCAGTGGTGTGATGTCATTCTGCAGAGAAGGTGAAGCAACACTGAGTCACTCAGCCATACAGAGGAGAAAAACCTCCAACTGTAGCACCCAGGTTGAAGKAAAATGATGTGAATGCACAGAATGYGTTTGYTGGTTTCATCTCACCTGGTTTCTCTGATTTTAATATGTGCTGACTGTTTGATCACTGAGTTACGTGTGAGAGGACAACAGACTTTTTGAGAAAAATGACTAAATATCGCCCTCTAGAGGAAAATAACCAGTTCAACTGCACCATTTTCAGCAGTACATTGAACTATTGTGTGTAAGTATTGTGACCAGAAATTTGATATCACACAATAAACAAAACATTAATATCTATGTCTTTTTTTTTCTTGGATGGCCTCCCTTCTCCCCTTATAGCCATCCTCTCAACACCATTATGATTTTTTTTAAGTGAAGAGAAAATAGAGAGAGAGAAAAACAGAGAGAGAAGTAATTAAAAAGATAGAAAGACTGAAATAGCGATTAGAAGTATATTAAATATACACCAACAAAACACAGGACCACACACCCAACATCTGTCCGCTCACCTGAAAAATAAATGGATAAATATATAGAGGGCATGTATAAAAATACACATATACCCATACATATATAAAGATATACATACATACATGCCTACATACATAAATATTGTCTGTATATACACACAGACATATATACAC
>NW_013952409.1:1928930-1933803 GCF_001266775.1 Austrofundulus limnaeus | reverse complement strand
TGTGACCAGAAATTTGATATCACACAATAAACAAAACATTAATATCTATCTCTTAATCTAAAATTCCACATCCTACACCATCAACTTCCCCCTTTAAATGTTTAAAAGCAGGATGAAATACTAAACTGTTGGTTAAATTTATAGCCCAGAAAGTGCAACAMTGCTAAAACCTATATGTGACCCCTCACATCAAACTGAGGATTAAGCCAAATCTGGTCAAAATGACCTGAGCACATTTTCAGATTTCCTTTTTGAGCTACATTTATATACTTGGATCATCCTGATATCATGAGCGGTTCCAGTTATATGCCTTGATTTGCCTTCCTAATCATGATAACCCATTGATTTTTGATCTGAACCCTATTTTTGGGTTATTCTAATGAGGAATTTTTTTTACGTCATCTTAAAGAGGAAACCTCAAACATTATTTGGATATTAAGATTTACCAGTTGGAAATCATACCATACCAACTTTATTTACATAAAATCAATTAAAATAATCAAATCAAACTAAAAGTCAACATCTCAGATGGTGCCTAAGAAGTGATTTGAAAGCTGACAAGGAAACGGTAGGTTGGTCCACATTTTAGGCGCAGCAACAGGAAAAGTACGATCCCTTCAAACCTACGTTTGGTTTTTGGGATGCTCAGGAGGAGCTGGTCTGCTGACCTGAGAGAACAGCAGGGGGTATAAGGGCGAAACATATCAGTTAGGTATAGCTGGGCAAGACCATTGGATGCCTTAAAATCAAATAAATACTTTAAAACGAATCCCAAAATGTAGGAGCAACCAGTGCAATGTGGCTAAAACTACTCATTAATGAAGGGCTTCAATTTTTTTTCCAGATTATATTCCAGATATTTCATTCAAATGACCCCCAGATGAGGTATTTACTCATTATATTTYGACAAAATGCAATTGTTGAAAATGTTTTAACCAACACACTGCATCTACATATTTCTCCACCTACCACTTTTTGACTTAATCCTTGGTTCGATGGTGGCTCATMTATTTTAGTGGTTGATTACAGATAAATGTTTTGCAGTTCAAAACCAACCAAGCTGAGTTCTACAGGACACACAATCCTGCAGGATCAGTTCTCGACTAGTCCACCTTACATGCCTACAGTCTGCCTACAGTCTGCAACATGGAGAAGCACAGGAATAGTTGCATGAAAGCTGCGAGGGGACAGAGCAGCCGGAGAATCACACACCGCACAGAAAGCAAAGTACCTACCCTCGCCTTGAAGTCCACGGCCGCCCCTCTGTTGAGCAGCAGCGTCGCCACGTTGATGTTGCCGTAGTGAGCAGCAATATGGAGAGGAGTAAAGCCGCTCTGAGAGGGACAAGACGGACACACAGAAGGAGGAAGAGAACATTTATTTACAAAAAAGATTAGAAGAAAACCTGTTTCATTATGAGCCACGAGCAAAGCATGATGGGACTTTGCAGAGAACAGGAGCTGGACAAAAGGAGGCCTACAGAGCAACCCGAGCTGAGCAGAACAGAAACATGCGGGAAAAAATGAAAGTTAAACTCTACTTTTTACTGGCAGAGCTGTTAAACTCAGGGATACTTTTTAGTAAACTATTCTAATCTAAAGCAATAAAAACAAAGATGCTGGGACCAGTGACCAGCAGACGTTCATGAATGAATGACATCCTCTCACCAATTTCTTTTGTTCTTTACCATAACAGTAATGGAGCAGAAGAAGAAAAGAGCAAATTTTAGGTTTTTGGGAACTGAWATTGTCTTTACAGCAGGTGGACCTCCTACACTCAGTGTCAATTTAGAACCAACAAGACAATCATAGCACAAACACAGTGCGTAGGGTTATGGGGGTGGGGGAAATAAACGTACAATATAAACAAACAAGCCCCTTAAAGAGATAGTTCATATCGTTCACAATTGGGTTCCATTGAAAAACAACTTCTATCAATATCTTACCTGTTGCAGATAAACAACCTAAACTTTGGACTAAACAAATGAGCTAACAGCTAGTCTGAGCAGGACCAAAATGGACAGTTTCTGTTTTAAAACAACTCCAGTTTGAAAAATTTCACTAAAGTTCTGCAAAATACATATTTATAAACATTTACATTATTCTAAATTTCACATTATACAGTTAAAACAACAAAAATATCACATAACGATTGCTTAAAGTGCCCCAAGCTGCACAGGAAGTGCTACTGATAGTGCTGCTGCTGTTTATACTTACAGCTAACCACAACTTTCTATATAAATTATATTTTACGATGMTATTATGACTTAAAAGTGAAGTTGTGATAAAATGGCAGCAAGCCAATTTGATCTTAGCCTCATTCMATTTAGCTGTTAGCTTGTTATTTAATTCACATTAAACTAGTTATTCAAAAAGCGATTTACAACAAGTAAGTAAGATATTAAAGTCCGAGAATCCCATTTCCGAACATCTGAACTACCCTGTGAGGCTGCTGTCAAATGAAATCCAGTCAATTCAGGTCACTTGTGATGTGATTTTTAAATTGTTTGAATTCTCTTTGGTGAAATGTTTCCATCAGTTTCCAGAAACCAGTAAAACATGCCTCTWTATTATTATATATCTATATTGCTCTATATGGTTAAAAGCTAAYCTGGATGGAAAAAGAGCAATTAAGGAATCAGCTTAATAACAAGTAATCTAAAACTTTCAGGACATCAAMATGGCTTCATTGTACCAGAATAATYAAAARGCATTAAAMAATAATACAGTGGTTGATGATGGTGTCTTAGGGCTTTTGTAAATAAACACAACTATAAAAGAAYCAGGTGGGAGGGGCAAGAGAAAAATCTCTAAAACTAATTTCCATTATATTTACATGGAAACATATTTAATCAGGTTAAAACAGATTTTAAAATTCATTAAATTTATGTTGCATCAAATGCATTTGAACCAGAATTAAACACCTAACTCAATAATTAATTAGCTTTATAACTTGTATCTCAGCGATGTGTTGCATCAAACATGGACCGTAACATAAATATAGGTCACAAATAGGCAGCTTTAAATTACATAACTACTAGCCTTTGTGGAACAAAAATAAAAATAAACTGAAATAAATCAACCTAAAACAACTCAGCATAACGGAAATTCCCATTCTTTCAGCAGGAAGCCGCTGCATTCACACAAAGCAACGTCTACATGTGATGCAGGCTTGAAAACGGGCACACAGGTGGGATGCAAAAGCATTCATGCCAGCATTTAGCGTTCATGCTAGCAGMCAGAAAGCTTTGCAGTGGGTGAGCATGAGTGAGGAGAGGGAAAGAAGGAAAAGAAAGAAACTTAGAGAAGATGTACCTCTGTTGTCCTATTCACCATCATCTAGAGAGGGAAAAGAAAAAAACGGGGAGGGAGAGGAAGGGGAGCAGGAACAAATCGAGGGAGGTAAAGGTGCAGAGGAGGAGAGAATGGGGGGTGGTTAGTGCACCACAACGAGAAGTACAGCAACACCGACATGGCTGCACCAAGCTGTCAGATGGATGTGGGACAATGAGGACAAAGAAATAAAAAGAAACAAAARGAAACAAAACAACTTAAAACAGAAACTGCTCTGGTTCATTTTTAGAATGAGACCTAAATTATGAAGTTAACTGTCCTTTTATTAGAAAATGTGCTCAAGACTTCAGTGTTTTTCCTATTAAATCATCCTGGGACAAATCTTTATGCTTAAAGCTGATAATGAGTTCTACTTCAAACGAATCATCATGAGTTAGCAAATAGCTGCAGGTGGATTTTTACTGGGAAATAGTGTTTTCAAAAAGTGAAGAAACAAAAAAAAGTTCCTTCCAAATAGAAACTGTGAGTCTTAAAAAGGGATTATGGCTTATGGGAGAGAAGACACGAGGACGTGTAGGTCTGAAAAACAAAAAGCGACTCACACCGTGTCTCACACAGAGCGTACGGACGGCGAGGGCAGAAACATCCTACCTTTGACTCCACGTCGGCATTGTGGTCGCTCTGGAGGAGGAGGGCGGCGGCCTTGGTGTCGTCTTTCCGTGCGGCGATGTGCAGCGCTGGGAGGCGAACTTTYCCCTTCGTGTCGTTCTCCAGCAGCAGGGAGACCACCTGATCGTGGCCCTGCTGCAGCGCCACCGCCAGCGGAGTAAAACCATCCTGTGGACCAACAACCAGCAGAGGACGTCATCAGGTGTGCATGTAACGTGTTTTWACCCCACCTCTGATAAATATCCTGMATAAAGGCATGTTTTCCTTAAACGGATCCCTGATTAGTTGCAACATTAGACTTTATTTGATAAACATATATTTTAACTGTAAAATAAAGACTGTAAAAATACAGCAGGATGTTCAGTTTTTGTCATTTTTAAACTAAAAGTTTAAAAATATATTAGACGGACGGAGCCATTTCATTTACACGCAAAGCATTCTGGGTAAATGATGACGTGGAGAGGTCCTCGGTGCGAGGCTGCTAGCGAGCTATATCCACCCTGAAGGTTAATCTTGGACAATATCTGATGATCGACTCTTTGAAATGAAACCAGAGAGCGTTGACAGAGGAGAAGGTAGAAATGACTCAGCCTGTAACTGAAAATATGGATGGAGGTCCTCAGTTTAGATTGCTTGTCACGCTAGCGCTAAGCTAATACAAATAAGGCAATATATTGTCGGCGCTAGCGCAAAGGCTAACAGGCTAAGCTGAGGTTCTTCTTCCATGAAGCAGCTCTGTTGTCCTCCATCCATATTTTCAGTTCCAGGCTGAGTCATTTCTACCTTCTCCTCTCTGTCAACGCTCTCTGGTTTCATTTAAAAGAGTCGATCATCAGATATTGTCCAAGATTAACCTTCAGGGTGGATATAGCCTGTGTCCAAAACGACAGGCCGGGTCCTCCGGAGGACCC
>NW_013952409.1:1925565-1927572 GCF_001266775.1 Austrofundulus limnaeus | reverse complement strand
ACTGAACATCCTACAGTATTTTTACAGTCTTTGTTTTACAGTTAAAATATATGTTTATCAAATAAAGTCTAATGTTACAACTAATCATGGATCCCTTTAAAGAAAACACATCATGTTTTAAATCCTTCCTTTTCACATTAATCATTCGGTTGGGGTAGAACTGCAATGCTTTGCTCTGAATTCCTCCTTATTGTAACTCCACAAGCCCCTCTTTCCCACTTTACTGAGGTGTGTCTCATATCAACTTGTTTTGAGGCTGTCTCTTTAAATCCAAATGAGGTGCTTCACACCCTGCCCCCCCTCCAGCTTCCAGAGCGGTTTATTCCAGTTTGATAGAGGTGTAATACTGCGGAAAAAATATTTTCTGCCTCCTAGAGACTCCTAGTACATAACAAAATGTATTTAATGGCTAAAAAATTGGTTATTTTGCATGATATATCCACTTTAATATTATCTCTAGAACCATCAATCTCACAGTTCACTTGTATAAATTTCAAACACTGCAGTGCAGGTAAAACATGTAGAAAACAGCATATTTTTTGTATCTGCTACTAAAAAAGTCAACCAGAATGAATCAGAATGCTTTGAAGTGGTTAGCTGCACTTTTTTTCTGCAGCTGTTGCCTCACTGAGTAAAGGCTGGTTATATGAATCAGGCAGAGGCTTCTAATGTCTGACTGTGAGGCAGATGAGAGACATCCAGGGTCAGCTGCAGGCCTGTGCCTCCAGCGCCATATATTGGTATTCCATTCTCATGTGCCTTTTAACGACACCGCCAACCGCGTTTCTTTTTAGTGTCGATTAGAAATAMAGAAACACAGGAGAGGGCTGTCATTTCCTCTAAAAGGAGACCAGAAATATTAATGTCCAGCCACTAATCTTAACAACAAAATGGGACAAGTATGTGGCAGGAGCTCAAAGCACACAAGCTACAAAGGTTTGCAGAGACCTCAACAAAGTCCCTTTTATAATTATGTTTTTGATAATCCTCAAACTGTGTCTGGATTCATCTGACTTCACCGAACCAAACGGTAGCTTGAGTTTTAAGAAGTGATGGACCAACGTCCTGATGAGATAAGGAGAAAGATCTTTGCAGAAACTTGAAACTGACCCTTCAGCCATGTTCACACGGCAAAATAATTGTGTTGATTTTCCTTCTGACAATCTTAAGGACGCTCTGATTATCATGATGACTCTAAAGATAATCTTAGAAGATATTCCTGTTGTGTGTTAGGAGTGATCAGTCAGCTCAGAAGGACGTTGGGACCTCTCCGATTTCAAACTGGGAATATTCATCATGTTAGATTGTCTCGGCCTGAGTTTGTGGTGTTCCCCGAGGACTAACAAGCTCGCAGCCTGTTGAATATGAAGTGTAGCCAATCAGAAAGCAAGGTGGTAGAAATACTGAGAATCCAAAACACAGAAGACAAAACATAAAACCAGAAAGTATTTTTGTTTTGTTTTTCTCTGGTCAAAATGGTCTACAAACTATCACCATTGCTTCTTCCTTGTCGGCCATGTTTATGTTTTCTGAACTCACGTTTGATCTCGTGAGGTTTCGCGAGATTTCCTGTCTGACGTCTGAATGTTTGTGAATGAAATCTGTTGGTGTGTTGTCTTTGCTGTGTGGCTGTACACCACACACTGTAGGAGAAAACCTGTTATATCTATGATTTTTATCATCTTGTGTGAATCGAGCCTTACAGGTTCTCTCAAAAAACTGCAGCAGCTGATTGTTTATTTAAAAAAATCCACATCAGACTTTCTTTTTGTGAAACAGACCAGGGTGTAAAAGCAGCACTCGGATAAATTGTGTTGATATGAAAGTGTCTTATAAAGAAAATAAAAAATGTTTAGCTTCCTGTAAACCTCAAGTGCTCAAAAAGCAGTTCACAGCCTCGGTCTAAGATGAGCTGAAAGGAAATGTAGCTGGTAATGGACATTTAGAGAGAGATGCTGCACACACACACACACACACACACACACACACACACACACACACACACAC
>NW_013952409.1:1918140-1923465 GCF_001266775.1 Austrofundulus limnaeus | reverse complement strand
AAAAAAAAAAATTTCCTCTCACAGATTTTGTTTGTTTACACAGGACTCCAACCGTCTGGATAACACAGACTCAGCATCTCTACACGCCCCCGCATCGAAGCAGAACCTTCCCTCAGAGATGCTTCAGAACAAAACTGAGTCAGAGGAGAGCTTCTTCACACACACGTTTATCATCTCATCCACAAACACACACAGAGTCACACCCACAGGAACACAAACGTAATCAGATGCTTAAAATGAGCTGTTTATAAAGGATTTCAAAGAACAGCCAGCTCAGAGCAAAACTCTCCTGTTTCATCGTGGATTCAGAAAAAGGCACAAAGCAAATTTGATGTCCTAAAAATACACGGACAGAYGACAACATAAAAGTAAAGAAAGTTTTTATTTTAATCTTCAAGCTTTGAAAACTTGCAGTGACGCGACACAACGTTCTGTTTCTAAAATAAAACCAAACAAAGCTAAAATAAACTAAAAGACACAGAACTCTAAGGAGGCATTATCTAMTGGTTGCAAACTGCAGCCACTAAATAAAGTTTGTCAATTTTTTTATTGATTTATTATTTTTTTCTTTTTATAATATGACCCAGTCAAATGCGGGACATTGTTTTAACGTACACTACGGGGACACCGGGACAAGGGTGAAAAATGCAGAACAATCCTGCACAGTTTGGGACATCTGGTCACTCAATTCAAGACCGGCTGAAACAGAGCGAGACGACGTCAAGTCRGCTCCAGCAACTGGGCCCGAACAGAACCCCAGGTCTGTGGGTCCCAGAAATCAGGCTGAAGTGKGCCATTATGGCAAATGCAAATACACAGAACCCGGTTTTGAACCCAGATCGGGCCTTACAATGCAAAAATTTCATTACTAAAAGCTAAAGCACATTTGTCAAATGCACGACYCCTGGGCTAAATGTGTCCCTCTATAGCATTTTGTGGTCCCCGAGAGCATCAAATATGCATTAATTTCTTTAAAATAAGCATTATGATGCTTTAAAGCCAGTATTGGCCATAAACTACATCTCCTGTACTACATGTTGTTTATTTTACCCACCAAGTTACAACATCCCACCACTAGCTGTGGGATGCATCTGAGCTTCCATCTGAGCTGCAACAGGGTTCAAAAGCAGCCGGCAGCTGTGTAAAACCTACATTTAGCTGCATTTTCATCAGCTACTTTTACTGCAGCTTAGTTGTACTGTGAAGTAAGAACTTTCTACTTACAAGGAGTAAATTTAAACTGGAATGCCCCTCCAGTCAGTATTCCCTGTCAGAAAGTGGGAGAGTTCAGAATTCAAGATGGCTGCTACTCACTACAACTATCAGTAGCTGCGTTTCCACTGCAAATGTGCGCAAAACTTTGTCGATATTCTGTTAATGTCTAAAAAACACAGTTTCGCAACTGCAGTGTTTCCATTAAGTAAGAAATGCTATTAAAGTCATGCGTGAATACGTTTGTTCTCGCAATAAGTCATTACAAATATGGCGGCGATGGATGTAAACACATAGCATGTTGCTACCACGACCCTGGTGCTCATCATCAGCCATCAGAGACGTTGGCGTTTTATCGAGGCTTTCGAGTGACAAGCCCCTTATACTTGGGAGCGGCTACGTATGCTGTGTTTTTGGGAAAATGTAGTCGGTGAGTTTAAAACTTTATTTTACTACTTCGGTGATTTCACTACTACTTCTACTTCCTGTTATCTTCTTCRTCGTCTTTTTCGCCAGTAGAAATAGCCAGTTCTTGATCACGTGACTCCCGTGATGCGAAAAAAGTGTTTTCATTGCAGTTTTGCGAAATACATCAATTTYGATACGGCCGAAAAACCACCTCTTCCTAGCACAAAACCATTTTGTCGAAAAATGTAAATTTTTTTCGAAACTGACGTGCTTCCATTGAGCAAATTTATTTTCAAAATTCTAATTTGCGCATTTTCATGGTCAATGGAAACGCAGCTAATGAGTAAAGCTCTTTTATTTTTACTTTTAATAGTACGTCTGTATCATTTATTTCACTTTTAGTCAGTCGTACACGTAGTACTTTTCAGTGTTTATAAGAGGAAAACCACTGTTTCTGTGCAGGAAATACCAGGTAGAGCTCAGTTGTTGTTAGCAGTGCTCAGTCGTAGCGATGAGATGAGGAATATGACGTTTCCTGTTTAGTCGAAGTTAAACATGAAACATCCAAGTAAACGACAACTGGCCCTTCGAAGGCCACCTTGATACTCATGTGGCCCTCAGTGAAAATGAGTTTGACACCCSTCCGCTAAAGGAAGCRCTTTAGTTAAATGCTAGAACAAGCAGAACAGTAGACTAGCTAAAAGCCAAAAGAAGCAAAAGACTAGTTAGAATCTTAAAGTAGCAAAACAGTAGCTATAATCAGTTTTTACACAAATAMGCAAAAGAGTATGTCTGTAAAAATAAAACATAATCTCCAATAAACAGTTTAAAAAATCTAAAATGTAAAAAACAAACAAGTCATTTTCTGATTTCTTCTGCCTCGAGCTCTGTTGAAATGCCTGAACATGAATTATTAAACACGCAGAGATGCCTCCAACATGGATATAGATTTCCCTGCATGAATTATTCACTGCATGTCCCCCTGGAGGAGACCGCGAGGACGGGGAGAGGAGGGGAACGAGGAGATGTGGTTGGAAAACAGGCTGAGGAGGAGACAGATGCAGACAAAAAAGGGAACAACGGAGGGAAGAGATGGAGCCGCTTGTGAAACGTCAAGGACAAAGATCTGAAAACATCACAGCTGTTTCCAAAAATGGCAAACAGCTTCAAGTTCCTGCATTTCAATTTTACACATCATCCCTGAACTGCTGCTGACTCCATCTTCTTCACTCAATCCTCATCACCACTTCAGTCCGAGAAAATGACTGACCTGACAGTTAGAGCTGATAACGTTGAATATTACGTCTCCTAAATGAGCCTCAGGTAGAGAAAGTGCAGGTCGTAATGTTTCAGGTCGATTATACGAGCGGGATAAACGAGCGCGGGGACGAAGGGTAACTGTTATGGGCTGCAGAATGCAAACACGCATTACGATGGTTCCGTTCATGGCGAGCGCTTTTACCTCAGTGGCGATGCTCTGGCTGGAGCCGTTGTCGAGCAGAAACTGCACCACGTCCAAGTGATTCTCCTGCGCCGCCATGTAGAGCGGAGTGAAGCCATTCTGGAAACAACAAAACAAACGTTTTAGAAGACTGCAACAAACTGTCTCAATCTAAACACCTCGTTAGCTACAGAAACAAGCACCAGATGTGTGTATTTATTCAAGCAAAAACAAACAGTTCAAGATGGCCAACACCACCAGCTGACTTCAGCAAACACTAAAATGACTCTAACTCAGTATATTTTAGATACTAAGTTAAAATTTGATGAGGTAGAACAATGAAACAGCTAAAAAATTCTTAAGAGATTATCCTGGTCCAAATCTCCGGCATAAAAGGAGGTGGAGATATTTAATCAGTGGTGGACTTCCTGTTAAAAGAGAGTTTTTCATTTCCACTGTTGCCAATGTGCTGCTCAGGATAACAAAGTGATTTAACACAATCTGCTGGCTTCCTTACATTGTTTTTTTGTGTACAGTGCCTTAAAACGATGTATGTTGTGACTTGGCACAATTGAATTGAACTGGACAAAGTACTGATCCTAAAGGTCAAACATTACTCCAATAAAAGTATAGGTAGCTCTGTAAATTAAACTGAAAGTACTGGAGTACCGGTATGTGCTTTCAAACATACAAGTATTGAAAGTACTTAAAATGTTGACGTTGTTTAACAATGCTTGAGTAGTTGAGAGTAACTGGGACAATTTTCTGCTATATTAACAATAATAATGCATTAATCTTATTTGATGCTTTTCTAGACACTCTTAGATGCTTTACAAATTCATGCATTATTCCTTTACTCCTCAGTCACACTCAGTGGTGAAAGTGGCTGAAACTCTGCAGACCACCACAATCACACTTACAGGTATATACATGGGGAAGTTGGGTTTAGAGTCTTGCCCAGGAACACAACAGCAGTATGTGCTCGGGCCTGGATTTGAACCAGCAACACTCTGGTTGGAAGGTGAATGCCTACCCCTCTGCCACTGAAATCCATATCTTACTGATTATACCCCTTTTACAAGAACTGTGCTCATTGCAGTCACCAACAAGGCTTGGAACAGTTTTTGATAGAGTCCAGTATKAAAGGACTCATTAAGGAGCTGAGCTCTGAATCTAATCTGAGCTTTTTAGTTGTTATTTGTAATATTTGTACTAGCTCGCTGAATTGAAAATAACTTTTGTTATAATAAACTAGAACCATTTTTGTACAAAAAAATTTAACAAAGTTTAAGGAACTAAAAGTCTAAAACGGTCTTACTTAAACACGGCCTACATAGTAGCCATCATTACCCTCTGCCTGATCTGAGTGTGTGTGTCTAAGGCAACATGAGGAAGACAAAAATTATTCTTCTTTTCCTTGCAACCAGTTTAAAGGGGACCTATTATGCAAAATTCACTTTTTAAACTTTTTTTGTACTCAACTTTGGGTATGTACCTCTTAAAAAAACAGTCCTAGGACCAAAAAAATGCACCCAGGGATATATTTACTCTAAGTAAATGTATTTTTCATGTATATTAACGTCAAGTTTTCAACTTCCTGCGGCCTATGATGTCACAGGCTGGAATCAGCCCACACCAACCTGAGCCCAACTCATAACCCAAGCAGAGACTTCGCCCGCGGCCGGCCAGTTAACTGTTTCCCAGGGGACACTTATGCTTGCAGCACCGCTATGTGCGTTAGCATGCTGAGCAGTTTGTTGCAGCGGATCTGCATATCCACACCATACAGGGGTGTAAGCTGTTATTTTACAGTGTGACCAAAATAGATGCAAGCTACAGAAACATGGCCAAAAGAAGTATYGAGTAAAAAGCTTTTAGAGAAATGTATTAAAGTTTAAAGAATCATTTTATTGTTAAAATAGAATAGAAGAGTAAAAGTAACAGGTTTAGAATAGAATTCATCTCAAGTAAAGTACAAACTTGTTTAAATACAGTACTCAAGTAGAATTACTTTGTTACTGCCCGTTTGATTTATTAAAATGTTCTGAAATGTATTTTTCTTACACTTTATTAAGTCACAGTTGTGGAAAGCAGAGATGGCTTTAAAACCAGAAACCTGTCAGAGTGAACATTCTGTCACTCATGAATGTTCCTCACACCTGATAACACTGCAGATAAAACCACACTGAGCTGGGCGGTGTGTGTGTGTGTGTGTGTGTGTGTGTGTGTGTGTGTGTGTGTGTGTGTGTGTGTGTGTGTGTGTG
>NW_013952409.1:1911576-1918130 GCF_001266775.1 Austrofundulus limnaeus | reverse complement strand
TGTGTGTGTGTGTGTGTGTGTGTGTGTGTGTGTGTGTGTGTGTGTGTGTTTGACACTACAGCGAGAACACACATTTTAATAGCAACACATATTATACTTTTCTTATAATTCTGCTGCATCAGCTTCTTCTTCCTCATAAAAACTGAATTCATTCTAGACTGAAAAGTTCCATCAGGCAGACTGTAAACTGCAAACTCATGCCTGCTGCAGGACTGCATGAAACCCTTTAGTTCTTGTAAAATACCATTCATCTTCCTCCAGAAACTGCAGCTGACTGGAGTTTGTGCATCTGCTCTTGCTTTCTTTTTTTTTCTTGTGCTGATTTCCTGTGACCTGTATTCTCAGTAAACATCCACCCAGATGATGCATCTGTGCACATTTACAGCCTAACAAACATTTATTATTTAAGAATCAAAAAATGAATTATTGAAATACCTTAGTGCATCAATATTTCTTTTACACATCCAAAGAAAATATAGCTTATTGTACAGTTGTATAATGCAGAATTTCTTTCATTTTGTCCCTCAACATTATTCTCAGATGAGTTTTAAAAACAGAATTTTCAGAGATGGATGAAGGAACGAACAGAATCTATGAAAACTGTCATTTTCTTCCTCTCTGCAGCTCCTGCCAGGGCTTTGACATTGACATTATTATGGCTGCTGTTTGCGCGCGCGCGCGYGTGTGTGTGTGTGTGTGTGTGTGTGTGAGATAACTATTGAATTCAAGCCAGGCTGTCTTGCAAAGCTGCTGACACAGCACACAAACACACACATGATGGCTGTGTGCACAGCCATCTGCATGCGCACACTCATGATGGTTGAACAGACTATGTTGTGCAGGGGTGTGTAGGTGTGTGTGTGCGTGTGTGTATTAGAGCTGCACTATATATTGAAAATTTATCGTCCTCACAATAACAGCCTGTGCAATAGTCATTTCAAAATAAACTACAATAAATGGTTGCATTTACGTGTTTTGTCAGCATCAGTCTGATTAACGAAACGGACCCAAGATCCCACATCAAACCAAGACCACAGGAGAAGATGTTGCAATGAGAGAATTTACAGTTGGATTTAGATTTGTAAATTCTTATTTAAAATTATTTAACTCATTTTCAAATGTTTTCATTATCTATTTAAAAAAATGATACTAAGGGATGTTTTCAGTATTAAGAGCATCAAGAAATATTTAGTGGGGCAATGTTTTAGTCATTAACAAACTACTTGTTGTTTGTTTTTGCTCTGAACCAAGAGCAGAAAGACATCAACCCTGCAATACTTGAATATTTGTTCATTTATCACAAGTCATATTGCAATATTAAGCACTTATCGCACATCGCTTGTTTTCCTGACATCATGCAATCCATGTTTGTGTGTGTACCTGAGATTGTGCATTGACATTTGCACCATGTGTGACGAGCTCCTTCACTACATCAGTCTGTCCAGCGAGAGAAGCTATGTGGAGGGCAGTGTTTCCTTTCTGTTGGGAAAGAAAAGACATTTTAGGGAAAGTGATTTTTTATTTGTAAGGTTTAGCTGCTGCATGAGTCTCTCTGGGAGTTAAAAAAAAAGATGCTGCAAAGTGAACAAACTAGGGCTGGGCAAAATGGTACAGTGTGCAATTAATCTTCARTAAAACTRTCAACTMTTAATATTTGCCACTTTGCAATTACTTCARTTAGTGGCATGTGATGGTGTRMKTTTTTGTAAGACACTATYACCATCAGGCGTGCATGTGAGSCCAATGGTGGAAGGTGGCGTAGAAGAGCTAACACTAACACTAAGAACGTGTTTAATCACCTGAAACATGGATGGAAACTGGAGTACGAGAAAGGTCAGGACATGCACACTGAGGCCACATCGGCTACATGCAAGTGCCATCATCTTATTAATCGTTATCCACTAAATGCAACAATTAATCGTGATACATTTTTGCATCAATACTGCCCAACCCCAGAACAAATCTCAGTTTGACAAATATTCTACAAATTTAAAGACAAGCAAACAACAAAGATTTTATTATAAATAATTTCTCATAAATCAGCAGAAAACCACTGAAACAGACACCATTAAAATGTAAACACGCTGGTNCACACACACACACACACACACACACACACACACACACACACACACACACACACACACACACACACACACACACAGCAGCAACATGGTCGCCTGCCTCTCATGGCAGCAGATGATTATTTTAATATGTAAGAATAAAAATGAAGAAAATGACAAAACAGCTAAAATTAGACAACGTGGTAAGAACAGCAGTACACACAATAAACTTTGAGATAAAAACACCTGTTGTGTGTGGGTACATGTTTTTGTTTGTACACACAGCTTGGTGAAGTTTAGGACAAAAGTCGGGTCCTCATCGAGGAAAATACTGTTGGTGGGTCAGGGGTTAGGGTTAGGACTAGTGTGTGAATTGAGTTTAGGTTAGATTTAGGATCCTGTATGTACTGGGGTGGCTAGGTTTAGGGTAAGGGGACAGGGTTAGGTTGTAGAAATGATCAGTAAATGAATGGAGGTCAATGCAAGTTTATGGAAGTCAAGTCTCTGTGACAAAAGACAAACAAATGTGTGTGTGTGTGTGTTACAGCAGCTGCTACCATGCTGTGATTCATACAGCTACAACACACTCTTAATTTATCGGAGACCAGCTCGACAACAGGGTTCCAGAGTTTCATGTCGACAGGGTGCGTGTGATCATGAACRGTTTGATCTTTTACTGAATGTGAACAGAAACAAGTGRYAAAAACCAAAACCATGATAAATCTTGGGGAAAAGAGCAGCTTGTTAAAGAATATTCACCCCACAGATCTATATCTGCTGTTTGGGTTCAGATGACTCTACATATCGTCTCCCCTCCCTCTCCAGTCTGTGTGCACGCTGGAACACAAATACTGCACTATCAATCATTTTTACTCATCAATAGTTTGGTTTTAATTTAATTTAATTTCTTCAAGTCAAATTGTTTGAAAAGTGAAACAAAAGCTCACATTTAAACATCTGTCCCAGGTCTAAATATAAATCTGAGAGGGATAAATGATTTTATTACACTGTGGGACCTAGATTAATCCTTCACGGATTCGGCTAATAGGTGTAAAAAATGAGACCAATTTGGCTTTAAAATTTGGACATTTTACAAATTAAAAGGGAGAATGTAAATATTTGTGACCCTTCACAATGAACGGAGGATTAAGTGACTACGCAGCTGTAGTGCATTAGTTACCACGACTGAAATAACTGCATTTTGTCAAAATATAATGGATAAACTCCTTACCTAAAAGTTGCCTGTGAAGTTGAAGAATTTTTTGAAGCACTTTTTTGAGGGGTAGCTACAAAAAAAAAAACATGATTCTGAGCAGGAAAAAAATATATATTTTTTGTCATTTCCCCTGCGAGCTAGTAAAGCTTCTTTCCTTTCCAGCTGGTAAATCTTAATATCAAAATATTGTTTGAGGTTTCCTCTTTAAAATTTCAACAATTTCTCATTAGAATAACAGGATTCAGACCAAATATTAAAGGGTTATCCCGATTAGGAAGACTAATCAAGCCATATCTCTGGAACATCTCATGATATCAGGATGATCCAGGTATCAAAATGTAGCTTAAAAAGAAAATCTAAAAAAAATGTACTCAGACCATTTTGACCAAATTTCACTTCATCCTCAGTAGGATTGATTTCATTTGAATTTTATAAAATAAATTCATTAGGCAAGAGATCAATTTTTTTCCTCCCATGACGTTAACCTCAGTGATCTTGTGCGAGAGGTGTGTTTGTTTTATGTCACTCCTGGCTTGCCATACGTTTACATCCTGTTGACGCTCAGCCCTAATGTTTACGTTAGCATTGTCTGGGGCAAAACCAAAAAAATAAAAAATAAATAAACTAAGGATTCACTATTACCAGCTGATACTCTGCAGGACTTAAAGATAACAGGCCAAGGCAACTTTTGTTTGCAAAGAYTTACGCTCATATTTGTTGGAAAACGGAGGTTTCAAGCGGCTCGTTCAGGTTGTTGAACTAAACTACGGTACATTATGGTGCAACGTAAACACTTGACTGAAACMGTTTTCTCTGGGATGTATAAATGTGGGAAAGAAGACATATTAATGAAATWGTTTTGTTACCACTATAGTTATTTTTACACTTTAAGAAACAATGTCTTTATGAAATTTACAGTGATGGAATGATGTAAAGTACACTTTCACTTGCAATTCCTTTCAGACTTGATATGTCTTAAATTTGAAATGTACAGTTTACAATAACTTTTAACAATTTACCTCTGAAAACGTGTGTGTGGGGAAAAAAAACAACAACAACTAGAGTTGTTAATGGTTCAGTCTGCGTGACGTGCAGCTGGAGGGAGAAATAATCCCTGCGACAATATTTCAGTTATGTGAAGGCTATACTACAGCGGTAGGCAGAAACTGAGAAATTATCCAATGTCTACGTGCTTTAAAATGCTATATTTAATTTATTTTCCAGGATTTTTCAATCAAATGGACAAAAGAAAAGAAATTACACGCCCAGTCAGGCAGGCAGCGGGACACATCCACCTGTCTGAGTATATATTTTACCTGCCTCAGGCAAACCTGTTTGTCAAACTTAATTAACTACATACTGTTGTTCAAAGGCTACATTTGTTAACATCAGGGTCATTTTCACAGGCTTGAGCTAGAAAAAACATTCAGCTTAACCTTCCTTGGTACCATTCTTTTCCTTTGCTCTCCCTACTTCAGAYTGTCTCCTCCAGTTTTGTCAGCCAGGCCAGAACCGACGGTGTTGGTTTTACAAAATAAAGTAAATTTTAAATACATTTAAATACATTTCAAACTCTGATTATAGTTAGTACAAGTGCCAAAAATATAATATATTAATATATTTGATATGCTTTACATTGTTTTAATGTACTGTATTATTTTAAAAGAAAAACTTTATTCTGAAGGTGTGGCAGCTTTTATTTTGCTGTGGCGGTGCGCCACGATCAAGTACATGTAGAGGAAACCCTGAATAAAATAAATTTGTATTTTGCTACACAGTTGAGCCATTTTCAGCCGGGGCGGCTGTGGCGGAGTGGTTAGGCGAGTCGTCCTGGAACCAGAAGGTCGCAGGTTCGATCCCCTGTCCAGCCGTCTCAGTCGTTGTGTCCTTGGGCAAGACACTTCACCCACCTTGTATGGCTTGGATGTATGGCAGCCCCACCTCTGTCAGTGCGCCCCAGGGCAGCTGTGGCTACAGTGTAGTTTGCCATCATCAGTGTGTGAATGTGAGTGTGAATGGGTGAATGTCTGTTAGTGTAAAGCGCTTTGGGGTCCGGGGGGACTTGAAAAGCGCTCTATAAGTTCAGTACCATTTACCATTTACCATTCAGTATTAAGAGCAGATCGAATCGAATCGTGATTAATCAATTCAGAACTTTAAGAATCAAATCAATTTAGGGAATTGACCATGATACCCAGCCCTAATCCTCAGCTTGATGTGATGGGTCACAATTATAAGAAACAGTAATCAACACAATGTATTAATATATGACCAATTAAAGCATAAATTGTAGAAACCACACCAGAGAACAGCTCAGCAGGCTTGTATCTGACGCATAATTTCCATAATGATTATTATTCATAATTAATAAACAGGCCATTTATCAGCACAATTTCTAGATTGATTTCATGTTGAATGAATTCACTGCGATTTATTCCTTCATTAATGTGTCCTGTGAGTGTTTTACACCAACGGCAGACGTTCACGTGGTGAAACATTGAGGCGTCGACAGATTTTACTACATCTGATCTCCTCCTCAGCCATTCATCTCTCCGGCTGCTGTTTAAGCAATGTGCCTTTGGGGAAAGGTGCAAACTCAGCAGAATGCGGCAGAGAACCGGTGCACGCGCGCCCGGGCGAGCGCTAGTGCCTCTGTGTTTATTTGGCTGCCGGGCTGTAACGCACCTTAGTGGCCGCGTCCACGTTGGCGCCATGCTTGATGAGCTCAGCCACCACTTCCACATGGCCCTCCTTCGAGGCCAGATGGAGAGCGTTCAGACCATTCTGGGAAGTAAACAAGCAAGAGAAAAAATAATTATACACCTAGATTTTTAGGTAACGCTTTCTTTTACGGTACCCTTATTACCAAGTAATTAAAATGTAATTAAATGGTAATTACTACTTTATTACCATGTAATTATGTGGTAATTAGGGTACAATTTTACTATGTAATTAATGGTCGGCAGTAATGTAGTACTTACCTGGTAATGTATTACAATTCACTATGTAACACCTAAATAAGTAGTAGGTAATTTGGACAGTTTTAAAGTTATATTTTATTGCAATTAACCACTAACCCCAAATTTTAGTTGCATTCTTTTGGTTATAAATATAATTTTGAGGTTACTATTGAATAGTAATTTGATTGTAGTTACCCAATAAAGGTAGTTTTACTAACAGTAGATTTTCTTTTGTACTCTAATGCTACGTTCACACCGAACGCATTTTGAGCTGCCAAAAAGCACAAAACGCCTCTCGTTGGACGCACTATTTTC
>NW_013952409.1:1909615-1911402 GCF_001266775.1 Austrofundulus limnaeus | reverse complement strand
GTCTGTCCTCGGCTGGTGAAATAAAGATAAAAGAAAAGAAAACGGCTTTCATTTATTTACTAAAAAGCAAGCGAACGTTGCGCACAGCAGATAATTAACTCACCAGATGATTTAGAGGCGATTTGTTCGGTTAGTTTCGCCACCCCAGAAGCTGCCAGCTGATGGACTTTTTTCTTCTTTTTTTGGTCCCGAGCAGCTGATCCACATCGGTGCTGATATATCCTGCCAGAAAATCCAACTGTACACGGTCGATTTCAGTTAAAGATCTCCAGTCCGTCTGTTTCGGTTTTCAGTGGGAGACGCGTCGAGCGGTGAAAAGTTCAGATATTTGAACTCTGTTGGCAGCTCAGGCGGCGGCTTGGGCGACAGAGGCTTCCGCAGCACCACATGCGCGGAAAACACTCTGCGCCCCTTCCGCCTTCCTTGTGCACCGCCCAAAACGTACGTGAAGCGACGCACGACCCCTAGAGGCGCGTCCTCATAGACTTTGCATGTGAATCGGCCGCTCCTGCCCCTCAAAACGCGTTCGGTGTGAACGTACCATTAGTACCACATAATTACATATAATAAGGTAGTAATTACTATTTAATTACTTTTTATTACCTTGTAATTACATGGTAATAAGGGTACCGTAAAAGAAAGCGTTACCCATTTTTATACAGTTATGTTGTTGCAGCTCCGGCACTCTTCATAAACCACTTCAGAGACTTCCTAGTCTTTTCTGTTTTGAACAAACGCTATAAAAAAGAGTGAATGATATTTGTCTCCAGCTTTTAATAGATAAATATAAATAGCACTTTTTTCAGGGATTCTGTAAGCTCAGTTTAGTGCGACGCTCTTACCTGGTTGCAAATATTGATATCGACTCCGTTCTTCAGGTAGTCCAAAGCTTTCTCTAGATTTCCAGCCCGAGCTGCGCGCAGATAACAGGCGTTCACATCCGTCTGTGGGAGGACAGGAGCAAAAGAGCTTCATAAACTTCATTTTATAAGTTCAACAGATTCACAAAGCCATGGAAAAAGAAAAGACCCAAGTAGTATCACAGCATAAATACTTTGCTGTCTGTATTTTACGGCTGAGAAAATGTTGCAGCTAAAGTTGGGTTTATTTATTTATTTTTTTGCTGCTACATTTTTCTCCATTCTAGATAGAATTTATATGAAAGCATCTTCTGTTTGCAGATGTTGGCTTCTGTATATCACTGGTTTTATAACCACCCTTGGAGCCCTAACCCACCTGTGTGTTGTCACTGATGAATTCTTATTTAAAAGGCTGATTTTGGGTTTACGTTCTGCTTATCATCTGTCCTATTTTGTTAAAAAGTCCTCAGGAGGTTATTCTGTGCGCTCAGGTGATTAATTTTATTAACTGTACTCCAGGTTTGTGTGATATGCATTCCTTCTAGAAATCTTAAATTGTATTTGCATTGCTTTATTTTGACTGATAAGTCATTCTGTTCTATGAAYTTTAGCTGCAACTAAATAAGCCCCTTCAAGGTCCACTTTTAAAAACATATTCTATCCCCTGGCTTTTGGCACAGCCTCAAACCTGTTTTTTGTTTTAATTCTTTTTTTATTGATTTTATTTGTTTTTATTCTTTATTTTGTGTGTTTTTATGGGGTTTTTTATTTTTCATGTACAGCACTTTGTTGCAACTGTGCTTGTTTTGAAGTGCTTTATGAATAAAGTGGTGGTAGCTATCATATATAAATTATATACAGCGGGTAAAATAAGTATTGAACACGTCAACATTTTTCTCAGTAAATATATTACTAGAGGTGCTAATG
>NW_013952409.1:1900786-1909500 GCF_001266775.1 Austrofundulus limnaeus | reverse complement strand
CACACACACACACACACACACACACACACACACACACACACACACACACACACACACACACACGATGGGTGCTAAAACTGTTGCACAGGTGTTAGCTTAGCAACAGACTAACAAAAGACAATAATTTCCTCTAAAACACGACCTGTTTTTACAAACATTTAATCCAACGTCTGATTTATTGGAGTGTGTCGTGTTACGGAGGGTGTTTTCACTGYGCTGTAATCTGTCATTGTGAGCAGATTATCGGCCGAAGCTGGTTGCTGAGCTCATTTCCGACTCACAGAATGGACCTTATCTCAGTTCCTCATCAAACGCACACACACACACACACACACACACACACACACACACACACACACACACACTGGTGTCAATCTGTAGGACAGTAAGAAGAGTGTTCACTGTGACCGTGACATCAGACTCACAAAGTCAGCTGTTAAAAATGGCTAAATTAAAACAGATTCTAACATAAACAATAACTACCTGCAGCATTTTTTTCAGTCACTTTCTAACAAAGATATGATGTTATCGAGTTCATCATGTCAACGTTTGGCTTCCGATGAATCCGACGTCTGTTGGGGTAGCTTTCAGTGGCATCAGAGGGGATTATTTTTCAGAAACGGCCCATTGACATTCCAGTGAATCTTTATTTATCCATCAGAGATACGCCAAGAATGTTCTTTTCTCACACAGATACACTGCTCACAGCCGTGACATGACAACAGGAAGCACGTCAACAACTTTTTTTTTTGCTCACAGCTGAAAATTAACGCTAATAATGATGCTTTTTGCCTGCTTGTCTTTTCCAAAAGCATTTCATAAACCAGCCGACAAATATGAATGAATCTCGCACCAAGTAATTATTTTATGTTTATCTAAAAAACAATTCAGGATGGCCACCACAGCTAATCGGCATTAGCCAGCATAAAATCACTATAACTCAGTCAACTGTGCGGATACAGAGCTAAAATTTGAAGTGGCAGTAGATGAGAGTTGTCTACATCTCATACTGAGTGGGACATGAAACTAGAGATCGGACGATATTTGTCGTTTTTTTCTTGTTTCGACATTCGCCGTTACAATAAAAAATAATCTTAACTTACGATTGTTTTTCTTGTTATATATTTAAATGTTCTACATTGTTTGCTATCCATTGTGTTTTGTTAATAAATATTTTTTTTGTTTAAACTGAGAATTGTGTAACATTTATGATCATGTCATTTTTATCATGTAAATGGAGGGAGAAAAAGCAWTATCGCCTTCAAGAATCGGCACAAAAAATCGTCAGAACATATCAGGGATCAGKTACACTGATGTCAAAATGATCTGTATCGACATCGGCCTTAAAAAGCAAATACTGTAAATMGGTCAATCTCTACATGAGGATGTTTATCATCTTATATTTAAGGTTTAGCTAAAGGAATGGTAGGCCCTTTAAWTCTTAAGTGTTTACTTTAAAAGATAAAATATCTTTGGAATCCTTCCTAAGTAGATTTCACTGCAGGTTTTGACAAATGTCACTAAAATAAGCTCACGTTTGTTGATTCCTTCTTTACTATCCTAAAGTCATAAAAAGGAAATACTGCACCGTCAGTATCACATATCACCAGTTTAAGTGGGGGGAGGGGGTCTGTCCTTAGAAGCAATTACGCTATTATGAAAATATCGACKCCTTCATTAATCTCCCACTTTCTTCTAATAAATCAAGTTTCATGAAGTCAATTTGTTCCTTTTGTCTCCTTTGCCCCAACTGTACAGATCCCGTGCCTCCGTCCAAGGTCAGGTGATATTCTCTTCCCAACAGCAGGAAGCRTGAAGCATGAAACTGTATCTGTGGGACCTTGTATGTTCAGACTCATGAGAAACAGCTGCAGGAATTCTTTCAGGTGCAAATTACAGTGAAACAGTTGCTCAGATCCGCAGACATCCACACGCACGCACTGCAGCAGAGCGGTGCAGCAGAGTTATCACTGCCATCCGTCCCATCAATCCCTAAMATCCTCCGGTAATGTGCCCCCCCTCCACCCAACACACACACACACATATCACTAAACCTCTACAGACTCCACGCAGTGAGTTTACAGTAAAGTACAGGAAGGACTTACTTCTGCCAAACATTCTGCTGCCTCCTCCACTGCCATGTTTCTCAGCCTGCGGCTCCAAGTGTGAAACCTGAGCACTCAGTGGCCGTGGCAGCTAGAGCCCCGGCCTGGAAGCCCAGGGAGGGAGGGATGGATGTGGTGGGGTAAGAACGAGGGGGGAGGGACAGTATTGTGTGGCAGGGAAATGGAGATAGGGGCGTTATGTCACAACTAAAAATACCTGGATACCAGCGAGAAACCCAGGGACGCTCCGACGTTAATCTCATTCCTTCAAACGTTTGCTTCATTATCACAAGTCACTATAGAATCACGTGACTGATTTTTCTTGAACTGATTTGTTTCTGGAGTTTTCATCATTTGTACTGTATAATCATAAATAGYTACCAAAACACAACTTATTCTCAGTGTAGTGTTCAAGATCGGTCTTGGTCTTGCGAACTGTCCCAAGGCCATATTCTGATGGTCTTGGTTTCTGTCTCGTCTTGGACTCAAACACATTTGTAAGCTGCCTTGTCTCTGTCTCAGACATCAGCTGTGTTTCCATCCACTTTTAATGCAAATTTTGAGCAAACTTTCAAAATGTTGCAAAAACGAAAAAAGAAAAAGAAGAAATTCGAATCAGACGTGYTTCCAGCTACTGGCTTGGAGTGAATCAACCAGACTACGCAAAGTGTAATTCCTTCACACCGCTGTAGTAAACAGGAAGTAGAAGTCACAAACTTGCAGGAACCACACATCTCTGGACAACGGTGGAATGTGTTCCTATTGGACAAGTTGTAATTGTTCAATCGTATCAACTAGTATTATTGATGTTCCATTCTGTCTGGAGACACAGAGAAAGAAATGTAATTCTCTTCACGTTACGGGAATATCCAGGAAGACGCCGACAGTGAGAGAAGAGTCCAGCCGCAGCACAAGATGGTAACGGACAGCAGGAAGAGCTGATCAAAAAATGTAACGTAAATGTTCAGTGTTCGCTTTGTCAGAACTTATTCAGCAAATATGTTTCCATCTTTCTTTTTAGCACATTAACTCGTTTTCAGAAAAAAACAAACACCACCTCAAGTGATCGTAAAAACCTTTTAGCAAAATTGAGGAAGTTTTTTTTTCTGAATTTTGCGGTTTCCTTCAAACAGCAAAATTCAGCAAAGTTGTGTTTTGGATAGAGGATGTGTTTAGTGATGTTACAGCTTCAGTAGTTGTTGTGTGTTGCGGTCACAATCTCTGGTMCCGGTAAGTCCATAATTTTCATTTCCCTACATAAATTTTGTAAACTTAGRAGTTAAATCAACGTTCTACCAAACAGATTTTCTATTGATCACGTCTATCACAAAGATATATCATTTTATCGCCCAGGTTAGGTGGTCTTCACCACAACATTACTTATTCTTTCAAAATTACAGTCAATTATTGGTTTAAGGTGAGCTGACAGGTCAACTACAGCCAAAAGTTAAAATTAGCAAAACAGTAGCCAAATCTTAAAAACAAAAGCTAAAATAATCTACAATCAAAAATCTCTTTTTTAAAGGRATCAAATTTTCCATTTACTATTTAAGTTGAATATCTTAAAAATTATTAAAGTGACCGATAACTAAATGTTTCTGAACAAGTTGAACATATTTTATACCTGAATGGCTAAATTAACTTAAAGTATGCTAAGTCGGTATTTACACAAAGCTTCAGCTCATTTTGATGGACTTTCCAGGGGCAAAGTTTACTTTACACCCACCTAAAACCAAGCAAGAAAAAGTTTAGTTCCATTTTCTGTGGATTTGTCTCAACATCGTTACCTGTTGTGAAACCCACTGTGGGAAATTTCCCTCTTGGGAAATCAGTGCCGAGAACCGGAGGAGCAAAGATATAAAAGAAACTGTTGTTGGGAAAATACAAAGTGGTGAGAAGCTTTAACTAACTGGTGAGTTTTTAAATGAGCCGTTCACATTATAAACTATGTTAAATACTAAAAAATGTCCTTTCTTCCAGGATAAAGAAAYTCATCTTTACAAACATTAAGCCGATAACAGAATGATGGTGAGTGAACCAACAAAAACGGTTTTATTTGAACAGTTTTTTTTTATTGCTGACCAGTAATAATATAATTAATTGTGTCCCTATGAGTTTGTCTGTCTGTTAGCAAAATATCTCAAGAACCACAGCACAGATTTTAATGAAACGGTCAGAAAATATTCACTGTATGCACTTAATAACTGATTGATTTTTGGAGTCAACCTCATTCAAGATGGCGGTTACAGCTCATCAACTTTACAAACACAAAAGTGTTTGCATCTTAATCAGTTTTACAGATATTAAGCTAAAACTTGCTGTGGTGGTAGCCGTGAGTTTAAAAATGTGTTGGGCCATATGAATCCCTAGGGGAAAAAACATTTTTTGTTTGCTTAAAAAGTGCCCAATGTTTAGGAAAATGGGCTCTACATTTATATAAATTATTATTTCATATTTTGTATAAGTAAACATGTAGCAAACGTYATGCAACGTAMGAGTGTTTSATTCAGTTTTATTTATTTATGTTTGATCTGATTTGTGTTTTTGCTGTTCCTTACGGTATAAACTTTAATAAAAATATGTTATTGTTTTTTTTCCTCATTGCAGCTCAYATTTTTGCTCGCGGCACTGCTGCCGGCAGCAGCATATCCACAGACTCAGCCCTCGGACTGCAGCGAYGTTTACAGATCCGGGTCGGGTCTGGACGGCGTGTACACCATTTACCCCGCAGGCCCCACCTCTCCTGTGCAGGTTTACTGTGACATGAGTAACGACGACGTTGACGGCTCTGCAGAAAAATGGACGGTGAGGACAAAGGAACAAAGTCCACCTCAAATAAACAATGACTCAGCATTTACTCTGCTGCAAAAATGTTTACTATTAAATACATCCTCAGCACACGTTTTGTACAAATAGCCTGTCAGAACTATTTTTTTAATCCTAAATGGGAACTTTAGAATCACTGAAACAGTGAAATATGAGAAGTTATTAATAATTTAAATGCACAAATCTAAAATCATTAAATAGTGTCAACTAATTTATTTTTCTTTTAACTCTAAAACCAGGTGATTCAAAAAAGAAAAGATGGCACGGTAAACTTCTATATGAAGTGGGATCACTACAAAAAAGGATTTGGCAGTGCTGCTGGAGAGTACTGGCTCGGTAAACACACATTTTCATGCATTTAAAAACTAAGATTCTTTTGATTTTTTTAAATGTTTAAAACAAGATAATAGAAAAAGCTTAAATTTACATAAAGGTAAAGATGTGAAGTGCTTTGATATCATAGTTTGACATATATTAAAAGTGAGAGTGCTACTAAAAAATCCAAGTAAGTGTCTCTGGAGTAAATGGGCAGAGTTTCTTGTTGTGTGGGCAGAGTTTGTGCTTGGTCAGGTTGATTTGGTTTGTGAGGGAAGTTAAAAGATGAAGTAATGATAACAGTAAAACTATTTTGAGCAATTTATAGTCTTCAAGTTTGGTACAACTAACACGTTTGTGTCTCGAGTTATGACTAACACAACTATTCACATGGCAACCTTTTTCCAGGCAGGTTAGAGGTGTTGTAACTGAGAATTGTTACACGTCCCTCCACAGGTACGGCATTTCAATTTCCTGTGGTTAGAACATTCATGTCTCCAGTTATGACTAAAATTAACATTATATTTAAAGTTATAAGTGCTTCCTGATCGTTTGGACGAAGCCAMACKTCCCCCCAGCTGCCCGGCGTTCTTTAAACTCCACCCAAAACAGTCAATCCAACCAATCACGTCTTTAACTTTGCTATGTCTATAGCAAAATTGTTTTGTGTGTCTATGCCCACAAAACAAAAAWCTCCCACTTAGTAACTGCAGAGACCCCCTTCTCAAATAATCACTAATCTTTTGTTTAAAAAGTGAAAAAATGTATTACTATATTTTGCATACTTTGGCAAAAACAACGTTATTCCCTACCTATAAGTAACTCTGTATCACTGATGCCACAGCTGGTAACTATTAAAAACTTAACAGGATGCTTCAAAAATGACCTTTAACCTCAGTCTTAAAGTGCATCAAACTGGATTCTAAGCTTTATATCAGAGGATCAATTCCGCTGTCTTTCTTAGGTCTGGAGACGATGCACCTGCTGACCCAGGCCAAGAGCTACGAGCTGAGGGTCGACATGGAGGACTTTGAGGGTCAGAAGGTCTTCGCCCATTACTCGGACTTTTCTGTCGGCCCCGAGTCAGAAGGATACAAGCTCAGCCTGGGGACATTCGTCAAAGGAGCAGCAGGTGGCTTTACGAGCAGAGTTTTGATAACGACTTAAAACACATTTCCTCAAACTGAGCTTTAAATGCTTTGATTTTGTTCCCCCACTTTAGGAGACTCTCTAAGAGGTCACAACGGACAGAAATTTACCACCACAGACAACGATCAAGACGTACATGCCTCAAACTGTGCCAGGCTGGTATACGGCGGGTTCTGGTATGCGGCGTGCTTTGGTGCCAACCCCAACGGCATCTACACATGGGGTCCTTCCCCCCGTGCAASTGGTGTGCAGTGGAACACCTTTAAAGGCCTTGAATACTCTCTGAAAACCATGATAATGAAGATTAGACCAATTGCTACATAAAAACTGAACCAACAGTTGAGAAAACTTCTTCAGGACTCAACAAAAACAGCTACAACTCCATCAACTTAAAATGATCTTAGTCTTAAATCCTAGCATGCTAGGAGGCAGGTGATATTTATTTTTTCTACAAATGCCAGGCCATTAATTCTTAAAACATTCATCCGTCACTTTTTATACTTCCATCTATGAAAACGCATTTCATAATAACTGAAACAACCCAGCAAGTTTTAGTTAAAAGAACTAGAGAAACAAATTAAGTTGCATGTTTGTTTTACAGAGAGCAGAGCTACAGGTCCTCTAGCGGCCCCTGCTGGCTGGTCCACAGTACTGCACACTCTGCAGCAGGAGATWAAAGCTCCTGTTTAGCCTGGGATTCTGTAAAATCCTGACATGTAAACAATAAAATCTGTCTGTTTTTTTTCTGTGGACATTTAAAGTACACACAACAAAAAGTGCTGTTTTTGTAAATATTTAATAATGTTACTGATGTTACAAAGTGCAGTTTTTATTAAAGCCAGTTATTCAGAAGAAAACTAATGTGGATTATTGTAAATGTATTATGATACAAACATAAAAATTATCATATAAAGTGTGTGTTCTGTCTGAATGTGTGTGTTTTGCTTCCTCTGATTTGCTGCCATCTGATTGGCTGCCCGGCTACTGCAGTCTCTGTGTTTTCTCGGCACTTGAGTTACAGATGGACGGTGCAAAACACACKCTTTATCACCTCCGTTTCCCGCCACTCCTTTCACATTTCATCTAACCAACGAGCCCCTTGATCTGTGATCTCAGGTGTAGTATTAGAGCCTTTTTTAAGGTTCAAACTCCCAAAGTAAGACACATCACGCCTCATTACATCTTTGTACAATTGGCCAGCAGATCCTGCTGATTCCTTATTGGTTGGCAGAGATGACGTTGCTCTGAGCTGATGTAAGGTTTTATAAAGAAAAACCGGGCAGAACTCAATCCTGCAGGGTCATGCTTCTCTAAATGCACACTTTCAGCTGCATGAGTTCCAACCTCTCTGTGTTTAAACTGTGTCACTGCAAACACAAGAAGCTCCAGAGAGAAGGACAGCATCAACGTCTGTGAGAACGCTTCCTGATTATCATCATCTCTGAAAGAGACGGAGCTCTGCTCATGAATAAATTAACACCTGTCCTGAACCAGAAAGCATGCGAGGCACGCAGGGTTCCAACAGGGACCAGCAGCATGTAAGCAACCATGTATAAACATACAAAAATCTCCCTCTAATCATGCAAARAACTTGATAGCTACAGGATCTTTCAGGAGATATTGATTTGGTTAGAGACCCTTAAAGACCACGGCTCAGTGAGGCAGCACTGAGGCGCTGCAGTAGAATCATGGAACAATGACTTTATACCCACAATCACATTTGCATGTATTTGCTAATTTTTTAAAGGGGGTGAGGGTGGCGTGAGTATTGTGCAAAATTGACTTTTTTGAGCTTTACATCTTGTTATAACGTCATTCTGTCATCAAAAACATCCCCAGAGTGYTGCTTTGACTCATTCATTCATGTTTGTGAAATCCTTGAATCTCTTGTGGTAGTCATGTGGAGTTGCCTAAACGCTTGCTGGTACAAAGCTCCGCCTATTTACCCAAAGCTCCTCTCTGAAGCTCAGCCCCCAGYCGAGCACCCACCGCACAGAGCACCCTTCCCCCACACAGATCCACCAGACTGGTGGCAGGAGAAATACTTCATAAAAAAATCACTCATTCATGGCAAAACACATCTTTAAAATGGTGGATATTCATAATTTCATTGCAAAACAGAGCTTCATAATGACCTAGACTTACAGTTTCTTCACAAAAAGTAGCTTAACATTGTTAAGGGTTAGACAATAAAATTGAAACACCTGCCATTTTAGTGTAGGAGGTTTCCCTGGTGGCCAATCTTCATTAATTGCACATTGCACCAGTAAGAGCAGAGTGTGAAGGTTCAATTAGCAGAATTTGATTTGATTTGATTTG
>NW_013952409.1:1862426-1900772 GCF_001266775.1 Austrofundulus limnaeus | reverse complement strand
GGTAATATCAGTTGTCCTTTTGTAACAGATCTAGTTGAATGACCACTTCCAGAATTTGATTTGGGCAACAATGCATAGAGAGTTCCATAATTGGCACCTTGGAAGATCTGAAAATATAAATTAATACCACTATACAAAACACAATTCGGAAAAGTCAAGGCATCAGACAATGAAAGAACTGTACAGGATAAGACAACAGTTTTGCTCAAAATATTGCAATGCAAACAACATTATGGGTGACATACCAGAGTTCAAAATAGGACAAATTGTTGGTGCACGTCTTGCTGGTGCATCTGTGACCAAGACAGCAAGACTTTGTGATGTATCAAGAGCCACGGTATCCAGGGTAATGTCAGCATACCACCAAGAAGGACCAACCACATCCAACRGGATTAACTGTGGACGCAAGAGGAAGCTGTCTGAAAGGGATGCTGTGGTCTAAAACCAGCTGTTTGTTTCATTGTCTAACCCCTGTGTGTGTGAGAGGATGACTGAGAGATATAATACTAGAGGCGGAGGCAGCCCTGGGGGTATGGCAAGTCATTGTATCATATAAATGTCCGGCAATACATGGAAAGCGTAGAAGTGATCTGATCAATAACTAGCAAGTTATACCGGCCCTTGCGGCCCAAACATCAGTCCGGCCCACCGGGAGAAGTCCAGAACGTCCCGATTAGCCACGCTGGGATTGTATAATACCAAACTGAAATGTTTTCTAAGAGCCTCTGCACTCGCAAGAAAYGTACTTTCCACGTCCGACGTGGGATTGTCTGAGTAAGGCAACTGTATCCTGAGTTGACATTTTCCAAAACAGATACTATTTTTTACAACAAAATACAACGCTCCTACAGAAGGTTGTAAACAGGATAAAGCACTGTTATGCAGCTGAAGTGGAAATATCTGAAACGGTAGGAGGCCAACTTGAAGGAGTTTAGATGCAAAGTCAAATTTTATTTTTGATACAGCATTTTCATAACAACTTAAGGTAGCATAGTTACTTGATTGTGGTACTCCCCTTTCAAAAAATTAAAATGATAATTGGTATGTTTTTAAATTGGCTAATAATTAAAAGCAAGTTACAAAATTCTAAAATTTCCAAAAAATAAAAAATTTACAGCACCAATCTCAAATCCCTGATGCTATTATCTCCCATATAATTTCTTCACACACATGTGAAGATCATCGTCTCGTCTAAAAACGGTTCATGTTGGATCAAACTTAGACATTAGAGGGCAGCCTGTTMTTTCTCCTCCAACATGGCCACCTGAGGAGAGGCAGCGTAGGAACCCCGTGCTAATAACTTCCTGCTACAAGAGTGCATGAGCAGTGGCCCTCAGCTCATAGCATCTAAAGCTAATTAGAGGATTGCCTGGAGAATCGATAGAGCACTTTAGCTGTATGTCCAGCATCACTGTGTCGACTATGTGCTGACTGTCAGGGTTCCGGCTGCGATGGGACACAAAACGCTGAGCGGTGGGACCCGGTTTATTAGACTTGATTGGTCATTATTCTTCTTTTACGTGACACGAACATTTGGCTTAGCATAATTTATGGAAAAAAAAACAATAAAGAAACTTTAAAAACGGAGCTGGATGGATGTTAGATAGATGTTGGAAACAACCTCATTTCGCCTTCCTGTTTGCTGTGGGTGCAGATCAGGACTCAAAGCTGCTGTTAGTTTTAGCTCAAATTAAAAAAAAGGTGTGCCCTCTGCCATTTTGTAAAGCAAACATCCTCTTTTCTGCTATTGTCTCAGTCACTGACAAGAAACATGCTTAATGCAGAAAATAATCTCAGTTAGGAGAATTCAGCAAAGCTTACAGCCATTATAAAACACCCACAGATTTGTTCTAATCCATTGCTTTATGTTTGCTGGAGTGGCAGAGGATGCTGTTGCACTTGTCTTGGATTATTTAACAGAACCACAGCTCCACTAAACATCATCTTGAAACAGTCTGTTGGWTTAAGCACAACTCTAAATATACTACATTTAAAATAATCAAAAACAGATTTTACAAGTCCCTATTTTCTTCTGTTTCRCCTACGAAAACAAAAATTCAAAGCCTCTGTCTGTAGGGTCCGATCCAGGCAGCTGTCCAGCCGGTCACCTTCAAAAAGTCCAATTAAAAGTTGTTTTTCTCACCTGAACACACACACAAACTGGCTTCCCGTGWGTGTCGTGACTCTCTGCTGGATCTGATCCATGGATGAACAACAAGAGCACACATAGCCTGAAAATATCCCATCATCTTGTCTGCTAGGATTCTCCTTTTTCAGGCACATGGCACTGATTCTCCCACAGCCACAGCATGACTAAGATCCCTCAATGCAGCGTCAAATTACATGTATGTTTTTCTTTTAAAAACAGAACTAAATAAATATCTAATTCACTGAGTCTTTATTTACAGACTCAGAACTTTGGGGTAAAAGAGAAGAAATTGAACGTACTAGTTAGGCTTGGACTGTATGACAGTATTTTGGTATACAGTGGTTTTAAAACGTGGTGACACTATTGAAAATTATGACGATATGCTAGTCACGACGTGAGGTGATGCGCCAAATTTCTACAAGATTGCTATGAAAACTGGGACATAAACATTCGAGGCTTTTTCAGAAGACAAACAGAGGGGGGGGGGGGGGGGCAGAGACACCCCAGTTTGTCACGCCTCTTAACCTTAAAGAGAAAACTTGAGTTAGAGTTCAGGTGGGACGGAACCATCCAGACATGTGTTTCATTAGTCTCCTTTTGAATTTAAACTTTTGTTGATTTTTAATTTCAATTTCTTGAGACAAGCGAGCTCCTCATAATACAAATATACACAAACTTTATCGGCATGAAGACTGGCTAAGAGTATGCAGCAGCGCAGATACAACCATGTCAGACAAATTATTTTCAAACTTAAAACCCTAAAAAGACACGACTGTCCAGATTTTAATTTGTGCGACATAAAAAGAGGCAATAATAATTAGAGTAATTTGATATCTAAAAATCCTCGAGGCAAATCATCTGCCTCGAAGCTTCGTAAAAAATAGACAACTTTATAATTAGTGCACTTTTGTCCAGCCGGAATGTTATTTGTGTTACACAATGCTACGACATTAGCACTTCTCCTAACGGTAAGCTAAGCACTATATTTAGCTATAGAAGGAGATGAAGAGCGCCAAAACAAAGCACTCAGAAAACAACAGAAATTTTAAAAAACGGGATTGTTTACAACTAAACAGAAAAGACGACAACGTGTAATGTGCTGCTCGATGTTTCTGCACCGAAACAAAAACAGCTGCTGCATGTACTAAACACTTCCGGAGTTAACAGGTATTGTTTATGTTCCCTTTGCAAAGTACTTTGACCAGAATCTGTGACAATCTGTCATGTTACTGATGTACAAGGAGGTATATTTTGGCTAACGTTACTTGTGCTGACTAATCAAATTGCTACCTGGCAGAGGATTATTTAACAGTGTGTAAGTTGTGTTAAAACAACACAACAGTCTGTCAAATAAAAATAAAAGCATAGCAACAGATTGACATCTTGACCTGAAACATTTATTTGGTGATAAACGAGATACTTGGAGTGAATTTTTTTTTTCATTTTTGCTGCTGCTTTTTATGACTTTGAAACCTGTTGTTATATTGGTCTATAACTAACCAGTCAAGACTAAATGTTTTGCCTAAAATGGAAACCCTGCACCAACCTAATAACAGTCTTAATAAAAAAATATGAACTTACTTTTACTAGTAACTATGACAAGTAAACTCTACAAAACTCAATGTGCAACACCCATATTTTTATATTACCAATTTTACTTACCAAATTTCTAACCAAAACATCACATTCAGTTTTCCAATCCATAAAAATAAGTTTACAGCACTGAGTTTTTTCAYTGATAATTAGAAATGATTCAATGACAGAGTGCCTCCTCAAACCTCACTCACTTAAATACAAACAAGTGGWTCTTAAAATGCAGGAATTAAATACAACTGGTATTGTAATTTGATTGCAGGGTCATCAGCAAGTGTAGATTACACCTTCACAATATTAATTTTTTTATTTCTCATAAAATAAGCTTAAGTAATTAAGCAGAACATGACATTTTTTTAAAAAATCCGATTACTTGATTAATCGATTACTAAAATAACCATTAGCTGCAACAGTACAACTAGGCTGCAGCTGGCTGCCACCTACTGTGACGTTCCACCTAGTGGTGGGATGTTGTAATTTGGCGAGTAAATTAATCAACATGCATTATGGGAGATGTAGTTTATGGTCAATGCTGGCTTTACAGCATCATAAGCTTATTTTAAAGACATTAATATATCTTTGTAGCACTCAGGGGCCACATAAAATGCTGTCGACAACCACATTTGGCCTGCAGGCTTTGAATTTAATGTGCTCTAGAATGTCAAGCTATATGCATGTACATGTTGTTTTGCCATTAATTATTATCATGCAGCACGCCGCAGACTGTTCCCACCCCGGTAATACCGTATACAGTGGTATGAAAATGATCAATACAGCCCAACCCTAGCACCAGTTCACACTGGCARATAAGACGTTGGTTTAAAATAACATCTGGATAAAAAAATGTGTGAGGCTTGAATCAGTGACTGACGCCACCTTTCCTACATAATAATGGAATTCTAATGAAATGGAAAATTAATTTAAGGGATGAAGGAACGAGTCTTGAACCAGCCATATTTTTCTTATGTAAATCAGCRGACTACGATATTTCCCTTTTATGTTCTTCTCCTCCTCTTTATGACCATTTTCAGACAAATCAAGAAAAGCTGCCACAGTCTGAGTGTATCATGTATGAAGGTATTTGACTCAATATAAGCTGCTTCTGAATAGAGAAATCACTCRGAATCAACAGGATGTGCTAAAAATGCGCATTTCACTTTCATTACAAGTCAGAAAACATCTCATTGTTTGACACCAAGATGAACACTAATCTGTGTACAAAACAAAAGCAGTGGTGTTGAGTGAAATAAAAATGCTGAATCTGCCTGTGTGTGTGTGTTTGTGTGTGTGTGCTGCATAAATGAATTAACTGTCCCAGTTTTAAGTGTCTGTCTTCCACTGCAGAGGAAAAAAAAGAGCAAACGAGGCTGCAGGGAGGCGGAGGAACGGAGGATAAAAGGCCTATAACTAACTAACATTCTCATCSTCTTTGTCAGTCTTTCCATCTTTTCACCCCCCACCTCCAGTTTCCTTCTTCCCTCTGCCACCACTCATACGTCTCATTCCACATTTCCCACCATCCAGCAACTCTTTATTTTTTTTAATTTGATTTCATGCTTTTGCTTTCCATCCCTTTTTTTTTGCAGCGTGTTGAGGATGTGTTAGTTCTCCCCCGCACCACATCACCCACCAACCCCTCCACGTCTCCTCTGTCCACCAATCACAGCACTTGGCAGGCTCTGCACCAGTCCAACCCTGCAGCTCCCTCTGTGTCGGTGAGCTTTTGTATTCTGGGGCCATAAAACACGTCATCTTTAGAATCGTCTTCCATCAGAAAAACACGTTTTGTTTTTTAACGTCACAGTTAAAACCTTGCTCTCTGGCCAAAACAGAGAAAATTATGTTTTCACCGCTTTTTCCTTGAATATAGTCTTCTCCACAGTGTGATGCAGTATTTTGAGATGCCACACTCAGAGTATGTGTTGTGAAAGACTGGCAGGCACTACCACAGATTTTAAGCTCAATAAATGAAAAGTTGACTGAGTTWTAACCATTTTTTGTTTTRGCTAATATCCGTTAACTGTGGTGGTAGATGCGCATCAAATTAARTATTTGCTGAAAGTTTAATTAAATCCTTCCAGTTCATGAGATATTTTGCTAAAACAGGATTGACTCCGATAGATAAYGCTACAGCTTTTGTACTTGTAGGATTCTGTATTGTGGCACAAAACAGAACCAAATGAAATAATATCAGACTTCTATCCGACAAGAAAGCTGCTCTGTTATGCTTTAATTACCAACTTTTTTGAATATGACCAGTAGATAAATGAATAAATAAGTAATAAGAACCAAAGGTTTCCAGGTATAGAAAAAAATGGCCACATTATTTCTTAAAACCTTCAAACTCCAACATATGGTGTCAAATTTAAAGCAATTGTTGGCAGGAAGGTGGAAGAACACCTTCAGACATTAGGATGAAATAGACGGAGGACAGAGAGGTGGGGGGCAGAGGAGGAAGAATGAGGGGGCTCCTGATACGAGTCTGGGCTTAAATAAGTGTCAGGGGATTAATATGGTACAATGCCTTGTCACAGGGGACGTTTTTAAATGTGAACCGTGCGTGTGTGTGCGTGTGTGTGTGTGTGTGTGTGTGTGTGTGTGTGTGTGTGTGTGTGTGTGTTCCAACCCCCTCAAAGTCCCAGAAGCAGAACAATACAGCCTTCTGCCAGTTGACAGCCTGAAGGGAGGGAGGTATCGATAGACACCCAGGAAGAGAAGAGTAAACGATAAAGAGCCCGTCCCTAAAATAACCCTCAGAAGAAGCATCATTACCTCCCTCCTCACCCCCACCCCCCCCATGACCCACATCCCGCCTCTTCTACAATTCTCATCTCACTCTGAAGGTAATGACACCTCAGTCATGCTTCGAACAGGAAACCTCTCACTTTGAGATGATAGAATTCACTCGACAGCAGGCAGATAACGATGTTACAGCTTTTTTCTCTCTCTAAAGCAGGTCTGTGCTTTGCTCAGTTCCTGGCTTGTGTTCAGTCAGATACTGAAAAAAAAACTGAAGTAAAATTGGATGCTTCGGTTAGGTCCATATCTATGTGAACACTGACACGAAGTTTGTTTTTATTACCTGTTAACTGAAATATATTCAAGTTATAATTATATAATGAACATGGACATAAAGTCCAGACTTTTAGCTTTCATTTAAAGGTATCCAAATTAGAYGAAGGGTTTAGGAGTTCAGCTCCTTAACATGTGCCCACACTGCTTTTAAAAGGGACCAAATGTAATTGGACAATTGACTCAAAGGCTATTCAGTGTGCAGGTGTGGGCAATTCCTTCATTATTTCATTTCCAATGAAGCAGATAAAAGGCCTGGAGTTGATTTGAGGTGTGACGCTTGCATTTGGAAGATTTTGCTGCAAAGAAAACGTGCAGACAAAGAAGCTCCTCATGCAGGTGAAACAAGCCATCCTTAAGCTGCGAAAACAGAACAAATCATCCAAGAAATTGGCTAAATCTATAGTGTGGTTCATCCTGAGAAATAAATAAAGCACTGGTGAACTTATCAAWGCAAAAAGACCTGGACATCCACAAAAGACAGCAGTGATGGATGATCACAGAATAATGGTGAAGAGAAAGTCTGTCTCAACAGCCAACCAAGAGAACAACACTCTCCAGGAGGTAGATATATCAATATCCAAATCTAGCATAAAGAGAAGACTGCATGAAAGTAAATAGAGAGGGTTCACTGCATGCTGCAAGACACTCATGAGCCTCAAGAACAAAAAGGCTAGACTGGAGTTTGCTTAAAAAAACATAAAAAAAGCCAGCACAGTTCTGGTAGAACATTCTTTGGACAGATGAATCCAAGATCAATGTCTACCAGAATGACGGAAAGAAAAAAATATGGTGAAGGTGTGGTTGAGCTCATGATCCAAACCATATCATCTGTAAGACACAGCAGAGGCAGTGTGATGGTTTGGGCATTTATTTTTGCCTGTAGTACTGGGTCACTAGTGTTTACTGATGATGTGACACAGGACAGATAAACTCTGAGATATTCAGAGACAAACTGCTCAAACGCAGCCAAACTGATTGGTCGGTGTTTCATAAAACAGATGGACAAYGACCCAAATCATACAGCCAAAGCAACTCAGGAGTTTATTAAAGCAAAGAAGTAGAATATTATTGATTCCCAAGCCAACAATAACAACTAAAAACTGCTGCAGTAAAGGCCTTAACAGAGCATTAAAAAGGAGGAAACACAGCCTCTGGTGATGTCATTCAAAAAGTCAGGCGGTCRTTGTCAWCAAAGAGTTTTCAACCAAGTATTAGAAATRAACATTTTATTTACAATTATTTACATAGTGTTTTAAAAAAATGCTTTAGTAGCTCTCATTTTTATCCAGTCATTTTGTTCAACCCACTGAATTAAAGCTAAGAGTCTGAGCTTCAGCTGTGGTAATGTACAGAATGAAATTTAGGAAAATGTTGTCTCTGTCCAAATAGATATGGACCTGACTGTAAACAGCCTTGCTATAGTAGTGTAAACAAATGCTGACTCAGCAGTCACACATGGCAGATTTGGTCCTAGAGGAYGGCTGATCATCAGCTCCATACATCATTCATTCAACTCAGATAGATATGTGATTGTGGAAATACATTTCTGTTAGTCTGATGCATCCAGCTGAACTTTTAAGCATCATCCATCATCTTTACAAGGGACGTCCCGATACCGTTTTTTCTCAAACAGAGGGGTACAGTTTGGATACTCACAGACGCAGAGTACTTACTGAATTAGAATTTAAAAATTCCACAATGACTTTTAAAAACACTATTTTTATTTACAAAAAGCGGCTCTCCTCCCTGATACAGTAGGCCTCCAGTCTTAATTCAAGAAGTCTTACCAGGTGTATTGTCTTTTTGTACTGGCAGAGTATTTATTTTTACTTTATTTGAGTGAATCTTCTGAAAATAAGTAAAATAATCTGCCAGTCMCAGTAAAACAATTCAGTGTACCCCTGAGAAAAGATTTTTCACAACATTTATATCTACGTTCACATGTTCGGTATTTATATAGTAGTTGATATTCTTAATGTAGTTCATAAAAAGTAAAGTTCATATAATCAAAACTCTTAGAGAAGTTAACTATTTCATCCAGGAAGAACTCATGATTCGTTACCCCCCATTTAAACCCTGTAAACTTTTTTGACCCTGCCTCTAAGGTCGTATTCACACCTGATAGTCCAGTAGACTCGGTTCGATTGGGGACCAAAACTGCAAGCTTTGTTTACATTTCCTGTTGGTGCAGTTTGAATTCACACTGCACTTTCTCAACCGAACTAAACCCTGTAAACAACCTGTTCCCGCCCTCACCTGTGGGGGCGCTGCACAAAGAACCACTAAAGTCATCAACATGAAAACCTCAGAAGAAAACATGGAGCAACTTCCTTCTTCCAAAATGTAAACAAACAATAGCAACGTTACATTTTAGTGGTTATAGGGTTTATTTTTTGTTTTTGGCAAATGTGCAAAACAAATAGTCTTCAACAATGAGCTCAGCATGAGAGGAAGATGAGGCGGAACCACGGAGAATGTTGTTTTGCACACAAGGCGGCTGAGGAAGCTCCATATTAATCCAGTAGGAGCTTGTCCAGCTCCACAGTCATGATGTCCACCTTATACAGTCGTCCAGCGAGGTATTTACACCATATAAGTAGATTTATTACTGTTATTACTCAGAATGTCACGCGGTATAGTCCGCTTCCTGCTTTTGGAGCGGTCTCTGGTCCGCTTAGCGTTCACACATGCAATCAAACCGCACCAGAGTTTGTTTCAATCGAACCAAGACCTACTGGGTAGGTTTTCAGGTGGACCAGAGTTTGATTTTTTTGATCCGAATCAGAGTTTGATTACGTGTTCATACCTCCGCAAACGAACCGGACTTTCCAGGCAAACAAACTAGAGTTTGGTTAAATCGGACTAAACAATGCAGGTGTGAATACGACCTAAAAAAGAATCCAAATTCTTCCAATTCAACCTGTGCCAAACCCTACTCAACAGTCCAACCAAACCATTTCCCTGTAAACATACACCAACAAGAAAACAATAACTATAAACAGAACATGTGGGCCAAATAACATTTTTGAACAGATTTAATTCTGTTGGTGCCAATTTGCCAATTTAAGCAAACAGCATGATTTATCTGAGCAAAATAAATCTGATGTGTCTGCCAATACCATGTGAGCAACCGATCTGAAAAGCATGACTGACCATACTGGATCACACAGACTGTTTATGCCAGACAGTCTGAAAGCATCAGGTAGCCTTGAGTTTTTGCCTGCAGCGTGCAGCTATTACTTGTAAACATCCTGTTCACAGTACGCTTTGAATTCCTTGTCAGAACAACTAAAAATAAAAATAGTGAGGGGAAACACACTGCACCCTAAACCACTGCGTCATGAACAAACTGAATCACCCAGACTGARAAGAATAAATTCCTTCCCTTCGCTAAAAGCTACAAAACCTAAATTTTTCCAAATAGTGAAAATAACTGTAGCGTGAATCCGTTTATGTCTGAGAGGGACGGMGAAATCCCGAGCCTGACGGGTGTGACACTTAGAGAAAGCGAGGTTATTAAAGAAAGCAGAACCTAATTGAGGATAAACGATCCGAGCAGCCAGAGGATATTTTTTGCACCCTGGTGCCAAGAAGTGGCCCAGAGCAGACAGCGATATAGATTTACCTCGACTGAGCCAAGGATAGCCGATACCCCCCACTACACTGTTACTCTACAAACACACAGGAACTGCTGATGTCACCACAAAGAACCTTTTTTTTACTAAAGCAACAACATCACTTGTTGTCTTTAATGTAAATACATTAACCTGATTTTATCTTAAGAAAAAACAGAAAATGATGAAGAAAAGAGGCCAAAAGACTGACAAACAGGAGAATATTATTAACCTTGTTAGTCTGGATTTTTTTCCTTATTTCAAGAAGTATTACCAGGTTCAACTGTCTAACTATACTAGCAGATTATTTCACTTAATTTGAAAAGATTCAGACTACAATCTAGTATTAGATGGCTTATTTTTGCAGTGTATCGATAATTTAGCAGCGACAAGATGCAGTGAACAGGAGCCAAAAGAAACAGGACAGAAACAAAAAAAACAGAATGCAAATGCGGCCCTGTGATGGACTTGCGACCTGTCCAGGGTGTACCCCGCCCCTCGCACTGTGACTGCTGGATATAGGCACCAGTGACCCTGAAAAAAGGAAGAAGCGTGTACAGAAAATGGATGGATGGATGGATGGATGGATGGATGGAGAATGCAAATGCAATGTTATGAAGTTTTGATAATGCAAATAGGAGAATAATCAGATTTAGTTGGAGTTGTGGGTCACAGAGTTTGTAAAAAAAAGTTATGGCACTTTGGAAAGAGCCATCAGACAATGATCACATCGATGAACCTGCTGAACCTGAATAACTGAGCCCCTCGTTTTCTTTATGCCGTAAAACTTATAATGGTTAAAAGAAATAAACAGAATTAGATAAATAGTAAATAAAACAACAACAACGAGATCGACTTCCTGTTCGCTCCACTTTAACCTTGATGCTAACGAGGTCAGAGTATCGACTCGTCAGAACAGGTGGCTAACCCGGGAGCGAAGACGGCTTCGTGTTGATCGCTCAAAACACAAAAGGAGCCCAAATCTCAGCATGAACACACACACATATGTACACACACACACAAATAAACATGCAAGCCATGGCAAAACTGTAGCACAATAAACAATAAACCCCCACACAAAACCTGAGCCCTTCCACTCTAACTGTCTCTGACGTCACAGCACACACATTGATCAGCAGGTAGATGCTGTCAAAAACAGAGTCTAAACTTTGTCCTTGCACAAAGACGTCTGAGCAGACGCCCACACGCAGCCAACACCTAACCGCAGGGCGTGATGCTGACGTGTTTTCCTCAAACCCATCTTTTTTTTTTGTTTGTTTGGTTTTTTACCCAGAAAGAATCCCTGCATCAAACTGAAAACAACGACCCAAAAACGGACTGAACGAGATCAAATATCTTCGTACGAGTTCAACAGACGAAGCAACATCAAACAAGGAAAACTGCGGGACAGTTTGATATAAATAAATAAATAAATAAATAAATAAATAAATAAATAAATAAATAAACTTTTGTTAAATTCTTTACGTCGTGGGATTCTGATCAGAAAATGTTTCGTAACTCAGCTGATTGCTTCGTTTCAGGCACGCTGAACCCGTCTGTCCTCTGCAGCTGATTCTGATTTTTTTTCCTTTCTCCCCCTGAGCGCTCTGCTCATCCATCTTTCTGTCTTTTTTTTTCAAACACCCATCCACCCCCCTCAGTATTCCCCCCTGGGACCCCCCTCATCTCGGTGTGTGTTGTGCCTGTATGATTATCTGTGAGGCTGCATTGTGACAAAAGAGGAGCTCTCCTCTGCTTCTCTTCCCAAACTCCTCACTTTCTCTACCTTTTTCTTCACCTCCCGCGAGCGCTTCCTCGCCTTCTTTTTCTCCTTCTCCTTCTCCTCCTCTGCGGCGAGATTCTCGTCCGCCTTTTTCTTCAGCTGCGAGGCGGCGTGCGCCATGCTGCTCCAGCCCAATTAATCCACACAGGTGGGAAGCAGGAAAGGAGGGATGGAGAGCCAAACCCAAAGTGTCCTCTTTAACCTTTTTATTCTTCTGATTCTCTTCCTCCTGTTCTTGGCAGGCCGTCCGTCGGAGGAGCAGCTGTTACAGGTGTGTGAGGAGGACAAAAAAATGCCTCCTTGTCTAAATTCCCCTCTTTGTTAAGCTGCTCTTCTTCCTCTGCAGCTATCCACACTGTGCGGAAGCTATGATCCAGTTTGGGGCAGGACAGCTGCACGGCATGCTTTTCTCACAAAGTGAAAAATATTTAAAAGCAAAAACAACAAAAATCTTCTTTGAACAGTTCAAGCGGTCATATGGATACAGAATTACGTACAAAAACAGTTACAGGTGCACTAATCCAGCTCCAGGTTCAARAAGAGGCTCGAGCTCCAGTCTCCAGCCCAGGAAAGAGCTCTGTTTTCTGGGTAGAAAGGCTCATCGTGTCCCCTGCTTTRGCTCCATAAGTCTGCCACCTGCACCTGGGCCATCCTCTGTGCAGACGCAGAAGCACCCGCTCGGTCCGCGACGTCTCACCAATACATGTGAACATAGGGAAAGGTTTAGATAAGAGGAGGAGGAGGAGGGGGGAACGGCAARGAGGGAGGAGGGGGTAGAAAGAGGTAGGAGCAGCTGGGACAGCAAGGAGGAAAAAAAAAAGGAGGGAGTGGGGTTGGATGAATACCTCTGCTTAGTACCAGCTGGCTGCGGCTGAGAGATGAAGGCAGAAAGAAGAGAAGGATGAGTCTTCACACAGGGCGGGTTCAGGACGAACACACGGTGGGGGTCCGGTATCTCTCAGCACAGCGCTGCGTGTGCAGCCATGATGCTCCTCTTATAAAACTTACTGCCTCATCCCACTGAGAGCCCCGCCGCTTGGCTCCTAACACCACAACAAATGCACCGCCGTCATTTTCTCTCGGACACACGAATTTTAAAAAAGAATGGATTTGATTTTATAAACRGAAAATACAAATATATGCTGCAGACAACGGAAAATATGAACCTGAAATTCTGGCACAACCACCGCCTGRCATGCCAACACTTCAAACACAGACCCTGTGCAGCTTGTTAGTCCTCAGAGAATATTGTGGGGATGAATCTCAACTACTACCACCGCCAATTTTATCTTAGTTTCGGTAAAACTATTTCCATTTTTGTTTGCAGCTATTAAACAGAATCTGTGACGGAACTTTTAAWTAAGCTCTGACTCGCCAACTACAATTTGTTTGTCTTCATTCTCCTCTGGTTCTGGGTCMGACTCTGGGTCCAACATGTAAGACTGGATGGACAAGTCTTCCTTTGTTGACGCCTTTTGATTCATTTGCTAATAAAAAAGTTTCTGTGCAGCTAAATAGTCGTAAACCCCTCTATCAAACCAGAATGGATCACTCTGGCAGCTGGAGGGGGTGTAAAGCTCCTCCTTTGGATTTAAAGAGACAGCCTCAAAACGAGTTGATCTGAAACACCCCTGAGAAAAGTGCTGAAAGAGGGGCTTGTGGAGTTACAATAAGGAGCAGTTCCTCTTTATATAGACCCCAAATGAAAGATTTAAATGTGAAAAAGTGGGATTTAAAAGCAGGATGTGTCTCCTTTAAATTAGGCTGACTTGTAAAAGTAAACTTGATGYATTTCTGCTAGTTTCATTAAAATCCATGTGGTTCATGAGATATTTTGCTAACATAAAGGCAAACAAACATTAACACCAGCCTCATGGAGGAGGCCACAGTCATAAAAACATCAAATATTTTCTCAAAAAGGCGCCGTGGTGTTTTGTGTTTCAATGAATCATTTATTAAAATGTATAATTCAAAATAACACAGATCTGCTCTAATATTTAGGAATAAAAYGTCCCTCAAAGGCAGTAAAATAAGTTTTTAAGAATCATTAGGATGTGGAATAAATAATTTAAAAAGCAAAAGGGAGAAATTAATCTTTTTTTTCATGAGGCAAATTTTTTAGAGTACATTGCGAAACATTCACACAGTAATAAATATTAATCATCAATGRATTTCTGCGTTTTCAGTTGTAGTTTTGGGGTTTTCTTTGTGTGTGATGAGTCTGCAGCTGATGAATATTAAAAACACCAGAGAGGAGCTGAAGCTGTGTTCTGATCATGTGACAGCAGAGCAGGCTTCTGATTGGTTGCTTTGAGAAGTTAGAAAAAAAATAGCTTTTGGCTGTAAAAACATTTCCAACCCTGATCCTGGTGCAAACAATAAGAGCTGAGTGTCTGCACTGTTAGCAAAATAACTCATGAACCACTGGACAAATTTCAATAGGGACCTCAAACAAATAATCTTTGCATGTGCATTTCAATTGTTTTAATGTTTGTTGTTAATCTAAATCAGGATGGCCACCACAGCTGAAATTAGCCAACAAAATGGCTCTAACTCTGAATTTAATAGATTTTGAGCTAAATATYGGTGTAGTAGCTGAGAGTCATTTATAACGTACTCTGAGCGTTTACAGGAAAGACGGTGGGCGAGGACTGCTAGCACTTTGTTTRCAGGAAGTATTTATTAAGGTTAAATTAAAACAGAAAACGTTCCTCACAGATCTCATTTAAATGATCTCAGCAATAGTCCAGAAACCAAACTTCACTTYGTCTTATATAATAAGTCATCTGGTGGTTTCAGTGAGGATTTATTGGACTAATCCCTCATTATCTCCGTCTGTAAGAGGAGCTTATGAATGAGTCTTAAAGGTGACCTGTCTGTCCTCAAACTGGGATTAACAGCAGGTGATTTCTGTCAGCGTGGATCAGACGTTTAAAAAGATCCAAACAAAAGATGGAGATAATGAAAGAGTTTAGGAGTTCTTCACACCGACGAGACGAACTCCTCTTCCTCCGTTTCCTCACTGGAAGTCGAAACGAATCGGCCTCTCGTTGTAGATCTGCTGCTACTTGCTCCAGTTTTAAATTGTTTTCTGCATGGTTCACATCGCTCCACTGCAGGAAACTTCTGGGTCTGTCAGAGTTTTTTTTTTTTACTAGCAAAGGAACAGAAACAATATTGTTCTTAAATAATTTATCTTTTGTCTATATGATAAAATATCAGCATCACCTGTAAACATAAAATAATGCTGCCTTTTTTCAGATAAATTATTTAACAGCAAAAAAAGATCCTGTTATCATTTACTAGTAAATTATTTTATCAAAAGTACAATTATTTAAGTTAACTTTCCTCCTGTGATTAAAAGTAAATTTAACTTTGAAAAAATAAACCTTTTCCTTTGAACTGACACGAAGAAATGTTTAGTTATTTTTTGTGGTGTTTGTCTCCCTCTAGTGGTCACACAAGGAAACAAACCTTTTCTTTTTTTTTCCATGAGGGTCAGAGCAGATTCCAGGTTTCCATCAGTTATTATGAAATATTTCAGAACATGCAGTACTTTTGATGAACACTTAGAGGAGCCATATCACCAATAAAAGAACAGCAAACAGTGTTTTTTTTTATAGATTTTATTTTTTATATATTTAACTGATCTAGAAATGAACTTAWTTTCTAAAGATTGAATAAAAAGCAGGGCAGCAAATTGATCTCTGGTTCAAATCCCAACAGGAGTCTTTTAGTCCAGCATGTATAAAACCATGAGCAGGTGTTTAAAATAAAAGTACCCAATTCCATTTTAGTGGCTTAGTGACAACATTATTTCACATAATTCCTTTAAATCCCAAACACGTGAAAACGTCGGTGTGTTTTTGATTACATTTAAATGTCTCCACAGTTAGTTTCCCAGTCGTAAAGACGGCACAACAACCCATCMCAACATCCTGATTGGAGAGGAAATGGATCAATTATCTGCAATTAAGATCACTTTCACATGAAACCACAGAAATGGGAGCTTAAATATACAAATATCCTACAGTGCTGCTTCCAAACTCATCTGTGTTCATGTGGAAACTTGCACTTTGCTCAGTCGAAGCAGCATAACATCTCTGAACTCTGAGGATATTATGAATATAGAGCTTTTTCTCCTCCTCTCTTKTTGGTAAACGTAAATCAAATATCATTTTATAGCACATTTCCTGAATGTGCCTACCAACAAAAATAAAATGACAAAAAAAAAAACACTTCATTTCTCAGCATTCAAACTGCAGCTAACAACCTAACAGCTACTTCCGGCTCAGCTCTGACTCAACACCCAAAAACGGCTTTAGAGAACTTCTCGTCCTTTTTTAGTCGTTGCATTTAGAGTTTAAGTATTTAAAATCAAAAGCAAGTGCATCCTGTTCAAGATGAGAGCAATAATTCCACGGTTTCTTCGTTGTTCCGTTTTCTGTACTCGTGCCAGACGTCTGTACCGTAAAAAGTTTGTAAAAAGTTTATAGAATTAAAACTCTTAAAGAAGTTAAGACTATTTTACCCAAAACCAACTCTGGGTAGCTACTAGGGCTGTGTATTGGCAAGAATTTGGCGATACGATACATATCATGACAGAGGGGCCACGATACGATATATCCCGATATATTGCGATACTGTAAGCAAGGTGATATATTGTGATTTTTTTATCCAAAAATTCTGTTAAATAAAAACCTCTTACAGGGGAAAAAAATGAAAAACCAAAATTCATTGTCTCAGAAAATTCTAATATTACATAGACATRCTTTTGATATATTTAGTTGTGTTCTGCTTTGTATGTATTTTATTTTATTTGTTTCATATTTCATCCATGTTTTCAATTATTAGACTAAATTTGACAGTAAATAGTTTGAAAATATATTTTTACAGCTTAGCCAAATGGCTGGCTCACTGCTGCCAACCAGTGGTCAGAGGCTGAACTACAACATAAAAATGAACGGCTGGCAGGAAAGTTGACATTTTAAACCTTAATAAAAAAAAATCGATACAGGGCTTTAGAATATCGATACAGTATCTGGAAATGAAATATCACGATATTTCAGTGTATTGATATTTTCTTACACCCCTAGTAGCTACCTAATCTAAACCTTGTAAACTTGATCAACCCTGCTTCTAAAATATAATTGGGAGTTGTTGGGAACCTGAATGAAAACGAGGAACAGGAATCATTCATATTCAACCGTTACACATCAGATACATATGTTTCTGTTAGAAGATAGGAAATACTGATACAGATAAAATGAACAAAAAAGAAAAATAGATGAAAACAATAAAAAAGGAGCCTACGTTTCTACACAATATGATAAAGTCATAACTGTGATATGTTCTGTGCTTCGTTTTTGTAATCTGCTCATTTTTTGTTTCGGCCTCAAATACAGTAGCTTTTATTTAGAGCTCTAATAAACTCAAGAGTGACTCTCAGCTGCCACGTCAAAGAAAACCTCTTATTGTTTGGACATAGCATGGCCTCTGTCTCCCCTCGGCTGTCTCTTCACTGTGATGTCTTACTTTCTCACACTCACTTCATTTGATCCACTCTCCCTCTCAGCATGTCTGACGCAGAACTCTGTAAATGGACCTAAACTGGATAAGGGTTGATGAAGCAACATAAAACAGCGGGGGGACTGTCGGATGATGGTTTAGGCCTCATGGGATGGAGGACTGGATCATGTTTGGAGGCAGCTGGTGGAGATGGTAAATGTTCGTGAACAACGAAGCTGAAGTGATGTGGTTAGACTGTTGTTGTACCGGCAGCCATGATACAACCGCCTTACATTGTTCATTGATGGAAACTGCAGCCTTGCCCTTCTCAAATGTCAAAGCAGAGCAACATATCTGCACTCAGTCTCCTGCTTCTCAAACACGTCCTGGCTAACAAGAAGCTGAGAACAAACTTCTTTCGAAAAAAGTTAAACATTTGCCTGAGTATCTGCTGAACCTGGGCTCAAACAGAAGCTCTTTCAGCTGTACCCTTATTTTCCTGCTTGTTAATCATTTGTCACAAAAATACAGAGGTTTATAGCAACTGAGTACATTTACTTTGTTACTTTACTTAAATAATTTTTTGAGGATTTGTAATTTTACCATGTATTCTTTTACTGTAGCTTTTACTTCCTTTCATTCAAAACTAAATATTACACTTTTACTTCTTTGCTTTAAAGGGGCTATATCATGTAAAATCAACTTTTTTGAGTTTTATATCATGTTATAATGTTATCCTCTCATCAAAAACATGCCCAGAGTCTTACTTTGACTCATTCATGCATGTTTGAGAAATCCTGCAGTGTCCCGAGGCAGCAGGCAGGGGAGCAAAAATGACAGGTTGGGACTAGAACCGCCTTTTGGGACCACCTCCTCCTCTGGGCTGTGTCTCCAAGCCGAGCTTCCTCATCACAGAGCACACCTCCCCACCCCACACACCCCGCCCATGACTCCTGCAGGCTCTCAGCAGCAACAAAGCGAACAATTGGTGAAACTGAAAGTGAAACTGAAGCTGTCTGCTTCTCTCAACACTACTGCTCACTCAGTGAAGCTCTTTTCAGATTCAAAATACCTTTCAGGAAATGTATTTTCAGATGCCAAGTAAACTGCATCACAGCCCCCCCTCCCCAAAATGGGCGGGACAGAAGTGGAAGGAGGTTCTTAAAGAGACAGAGGCCAATTTCAAGGTGTTTAGAAGAGGAAGTGATGAGAAGGTAAGTTTATTTCCTATTAAACATAAAAACAGCATTTTAATAACAACTAAAGGTGACATAGATACTTTATTATGGTATAGTATTTAAATATATGCCTGAGAAACACATAATATTGCCCCTTTAAAGTTAACATCTATAACATTACAAATGTAAATATGAAAGGAGTTGTTTATGCACTCTAAAAATGTGGAGTTGAATATATTTAACCAAGTTATGTCAACTGGTTCCACTGAATCGAACTGCGTAAATTGATTAATTTCTTTAAATCACTCAATTTTTTTCAACTCTGTCAATTTACTCAACATAATTTATGCAACTCAAACATTTTACTCAACTCATGTAACTGAGTGAAACAAGTTAAYATAACTTGTTTAAATAAATTCAACACTACTTGAAGTGTGTAAAAAAACTTTTACTTTTCTGATTACTGTGAGCAGTTTTACTTAAGTACTTTTCTTATCAGTGAAATTCATTTTTACCAAAGTTATCTTTTGTGAAAGTATTTTTACTTTYACTTCATTATTTCTTTCAAGTACTTTTAAGCGCCTCTGCTAAAATGTGTCAAAATGTTTTGGTTGAGAGGTTAATCGTTTTGTGTTCTTGGTGAGATTTAGAAAACTTTTCAATAAAGAGACTTTGTGAATGAAAGTTTGATTGTGGTCATTTTAAATAGTTTTTTAAAAACCTGCGACAGAGTTAAAGCCTCAGAGATTCAGCGCTGATGACGGAGTCACCATCAGAACCAGGAGCTGTGTGGTGTTTGCAGATATTAGTCCCAACTCAACCAATCCAAACTGAGTCTTTGTGATTTAACCTAATGTCTGTAATGTTTATTTTTCTCAGTTTGGGGATTTTCTTTTTCCTCAGTGACTGTCGGCCTGTCTGGGGTCAGACTCCCGTCTCCTGCTGGCGCTCTGCCAGCTCTCTCCATGGCAACAGGATACATGAGCCACAAATAGGCTGCAAGAAGCGTATCCCTTCGCCGTCATGGGACCCATATCTGAGCACATCACGCTCCTCCAAATTTCACATCCATCCACAGCAACAGATAGATCTTATCAAAAATAAATATAAAAAAATACAGAAAAATAAATGCTTCACTGGGATTCCTGAACTGATCTTTACAACGATAGAAAGGTTCAGGGTTTAAAACAGGATAACGCTGAAGTTTAAATAGGGGCTGTAATATTCAAAGAAAAACTTTCATAATTACTTTAAAATAAAAATGCAACAATGACATATTTCATCATAATGCAAACATGAGTGTGTTTTAAAGTCAGTAATTAAAAACTGATGCATGTTTGATAAGTAGTGGGTTGGCAGTGGGAGTGGACAGGCTCCCCTCATGGGAAGAAGCTACATTTGTTTTCAGCCAAACTGGATCCAGGCTGTAAAACAGTGTCAGAGCTGTGATGTTTCTGATTAAAAAAGGAAAACTCTTTTAGGATTATCTGAAACCACTTTGGTTTCGAAAACTCCACAACACGTTCATCTGGTGGCCTTTTGAAGATTAAACCCGAACACATCCAGCTCATTCCTCCCGTCTTGCGTTTGTGGGCTTTGATCCGTGTGGCAACCCCCCACCCTAAATATCACAGAGGTTAATTAGACACAGACTTTCCATCACCCGGGCCCAGAACTCATCCTAATCCACGCTTTCGCACACAAAGACACAGGCTTTCTGCCTGCCAMCGCACACAGAACATACTGGAGCCCCACAAGACGCAGCCACTTCAGGACGGGTGTCCTGACCTGACTCTGCTGGGCATGCTCAGTAGACGAGCAGCCCTGGCAGTGACACCTTGGCATGCTGTCATGGCAACACATGGAGTGGGAGGTATGAGGAGAAGAGGCTGGGGGGGAGTAAAAGGTGGCGAAGAGGGAAATTAGTGAGCAAGAATAAAAAACGATTAGAGAAAGAAGAGACATTTTAAAAATGCTTTTCTTTTTTTCTGTACATTATATTTTAGCAYATCTCACTCTCCACAATTATTGTGCAATTTTAATTATTTATGTTTCCAAAGAATTCAGCTTCTTCAGGACGATGTGGCTGACTTTTGGTCCTTTGGTAATTTATACTTTTTGAGATATTTAGCTTTGTCTGCTTTTTGTTTTGTTATAGTCAATAAATGGAGCTGTCTTTAATATCTTTAAAACCCTTTAAAATGTTCATAAATCTTTAATGCACTTTTTYATTTTTTGTTCTGGATCTACTTTTTTCAACTTCTTTGTCCAAAGTAGCCAAAATGACTGTTAAAACGTTTCTGTTGCAGAATGGTTTTGTATTCTTGTGTTTATGTGTCTGTAGTTATATAAAACTACTCTTGTTTTGTTTATATTTTCTCATTTGTCCAAAATAAAGATTGTGCATATCAAAATACATATTCCATCAACTTTTATTTTCTTGATTTTAGCTTTTTTTTTCCCTGTTTGTTTAACTATCATTCTGACCTATCTGCTATTCTTTTACTAATTTCAACTTTTTTGTGCTTCTTTCTGCTAATTTAAGTTTTTTAAAAGATCTTTCAGCTGTTTTTTGTTTTGTTTTGCTTTTTAGCCATGTTTTAGATATTTTTAGCTACTTTGAACTTTTTTCATCTAAATTCACATTTTGGTAATAATTTTAGCTTCTTGATGCTTAAATCAAGAATTATGAGCTCTTTTTGTTTGTTTGTGCTAATTTCAGCTACTTTTAAGCTGAAATTACTTTTTTGTAATTATTTAAAAACAAACTACAAGTACTTCTTTTTTGTTTTGTTTTCTTTATTGCCGATTTTAAAATGATCATTCTCATTACCCCATCTGTTAAACTACTTTTAGCTTATTTTTGCTAATTTTAGCTACTTTTTTGCTCTTTCAGATTTTTTTGACCCCATTTTGCTACCTTTCTATTGATTTTTCACTTTTGTTTTCCTATTTTCAGCAAGCCAGCTATTCAAATTCAACTCTCATCAACAGTTTTGCTATTAAATCTTGATTTCAGCAATAATCTTTCAGTATTAAGAATTCTCACTGCATTTTCACAGGAAACATAATTTCTCTAGATAGATTACTGAATGCGCCTCATTTCTCTGAAATTTCTCCTTTCATCTGGTTTCTACAGACRTGCCGAACAAAAATTCATTGAATGCAATAATCAGTTCTAGTTTTTGTCCATTTCATTACAGATACAGCTACAGTTTTGCATGACATTGGATTCATATGCATCCTTTGTAAAAGAGCTCCCAGCTTCTAAAAACTGCCATGGCTGAGAAAATAGTTTTTAAAAAGCTCCTGAAAATGATGAAGATATCAAAGGTCGCGTATAAAGGTCAACAGAAATATGACGTTTGCACCGACTTGTGCTTTGATTGAGTAACAAACCAATTATTTTATTGTCCATGTGAGCTGTTTTTTGTGCTGATGTAACTGCTGCTTGTAGAGAGACCAACAGACCAAAACAAGAGCGAGCTAGCTTCTTTCCTCAGGTGCAGGAAGTGCTCCGTAGAAGCTGTTCGAACGTCACCAGAACTCCTCTGTTTGTGTCCGTCTGTCCACTGAACTGATGGACGTGGTGGTGCGACGTGACATGATTTATGGTGGCAGGAGTCACTGTAAGCAGACACAGTCGTCAGCTGAAGCTCTCTCACACACACAACGATGACGAGCATCTCACTGTCTGGGTTTTTCCAGCAGGCGATCTGCCTGGAAGCTCAGTGTTCTGGCCCAGAAAGCCTGCTGCCGTCTGGTTCTTCTCATCCTCTTCCCATCATTAGCTCACGTGTTCCTTTTTTTTTCTGATTTCGGTCATTTTATTTGCTTTATTTATAGACTTCGGTCTGCAAACGTCATGGGACGGAATTAATTTTTTTACATGTTCTACAAAAAAATCTATTTTTTTGAATCAAAGTGAGAAAACAATATTTTGGGGCTGATACGTTGATGATAGTTCCATGAAGCATTATCTAATTAATCCTTGTTTCTTGTTTGTGCTGTTGCTCTAGTCTGTCTTTGTCATTTCTGTTCAAATGAGGCTTTAAGATCCTGACTTCATGTTTGGTCCAGTGCGCAAAGAAAAAAAAAAGGTTACTCATTAAACTATGCAACAAGTGCAAGTAAGATTCTGATTATTTTCACAAATAAATTGATTATATTGCTTTTAGACCAGCTCTTCTTATTCAGGGGGACTCAACTTTGGGTTTTATTTTTTATTTTAAATAAAATAAATCTTAAAGTTTTTAGCTCCTATTTGCTAAAACAATGTGTTTATATGTTTATGAGGGTCTACTAAACCTAAATAACCAGGGGAAATTCAAAATGCACATCAAGCAAAAGCTTGGGACTCAAGAGGATAAAACTTTCTGGCCATGGGAGGCGGTGAGAGGGACCACCAAATATTTCGGGGTGCCCACCCGACTACCCCTTGACGACACCCCTGCACCCCTGACGAGCATATAAAAATGAAATAGACATCTTGATGACTGTAACTGGAGATTCAGAGCAGACACACTCAGAGACGGTGATTACATCGTCCTCTTCACGCTCCTGTTGCCATGACGACATAGTCACATCAGCCTAATCCTGTCACTGTCTGACAGCTTTATTTAGCTTGGATGAGAGATTCATCTCTCCACATTTTATTCTGGTCAATCTGAAGTCATATATTTAGAATAAAAAGGATTTTTTTCTTTTCTTTTTTTTTACTCCAGTGCTTTATGGTTTTCCCTCAACGTTTGAAACTTTCTCTGGATGATAAATGCGGAGCTACTTCAGAGCAAAAAGGAGAACTTTAGGATCAACATTGATAAATCGCACTTCTATGAATACATTGTTTTCTTCAGTACAATGTGTACTGTACAGGTGTGGGTGCCAGCCAGACATTTTCAGGTAAGATGTTAGTTCACGTTTCAGTTATKTGAGCATAAATCTTTAATAAAAACCTGTCATCCATTTAAAATATCAGGTGTTATGGAGTAAAAACAAAAGGAAGAAGCCACAAGAAAAACACWTTAAAGCAAACATCTTCAACCCTGTTCCTCGAGTGTCCTGCATGTTCCCCTGCTTCGGCACACCTGACTCAAATAATTCAWCTCAGTCAGAATGTCATCAAGTTTAGCAGAACCTGTCAATCACTCATTCATTTTAGTCAGGTGTGATGAAGCAGGGATGCACCTAAAACATGCAGGACAGTGGGTCACGAGGAGCAGGGGTGAAGCCCTCTGTTTTAAAAGGCAGCAACTCTCTCTATTCTTCCCTAACCGTATTTTATGACTTTTTACCAGAGTTTAGTTGGTTTAGTCCGTAGAATATTCACTGCTTCCTCAGATTTATGAAGGTAACTTCTTCTGTGGGTTTCTCAGCTGCTTTGTACACGAGGTTTTATATGGTGCAGAGGATGTTTCATGATAAAATACGATGCAGTCAAGACTAACTACTGGTGCTCACTGTGGAAACAGAAAACTAAATAAGGATTATAGAAGTTTCAGTTATGATCTCAGATAAAGTTCAGGTTAAAGTCTGGTTTTACCTTTATAAAAAAAAATACAGATTTTATGTTCCATTATTAATCCCAATAATTTTGTAAAAAGCTTGAGAATGCTGAGTTTTGAGTAAATATTTTACAAAACTTTCTGGGAAAGTATACTCCTGGTCTCCCTATAACTGCTTCACTCCACAGCTGCTGGTTAACATGAACAGGTGTTCCTTGTTGCTGTCAGCAGGTGTAGGCAGGTATGAGGTAGACTTCTGGTATTCTGTTCAAATTAATTATATTGTTAATTATATTAATAGGACAACCTGGTTTCTAAAGATAAAAAATAATATCTAAGACAAAACTATTTAATTTGGGATGTGAATGTTTATAAATTGGCAGTGAGATTTTTAAAAAAAATTGCACAAAGGGGCACCACCTGAAATAGTGCCCAGGGCACCAATTTTGCTAGGACCAGCCCTGTTCAACATAAACCTGGTTTTATTTTGGATCAGAAAAATATTTAGGAAAAAAGGAGCTAGTGGAAGTCCTTGGATATATCCGCTGAAGATACTTTGTAAATGAAAACAAGAGAACTTCAAACAAACTGCAGCTGCCAGAGTGCTTCACTGGTTTCTAATAATGATCTGTAGCTGACACTCTGCAGGCTTTTTCTGCAAACTCCTCCTGACTCTGCTGCTGCTTACTCAGTCACTTCCACATTAAGCTAATTCCTCACCTATATATTGTTTTTGTGCACGTTTGACATTTTTCTACATTCTCTGACATGCAGTAAAGCAGGAGGGAGCTCTCTATCAGCAATAACTGAGGGGATTTATTACTTCTTCATGTGCTGAAACCGCCTCCACACTGAAGATTAAAACCAAAGCTGAGTGTTTGTTTTTAATAAACTGAAATGAGTCCTGGGAATAAGGACAGTAAACGACACACACACACACAAACTAATCTTACTGTCCAATTACAAGCAGACATCATTTATTATACACACAAATTCTAACAGGGTAGTAAAACACAAACCCGAACATCTTAATGTAAAAATGATTTTGCTTAAAGAAAGCCGAACACTGAATCAGTTACTCATATTTTTGCTTAATAGTGGGTTTGTTGAGCAAAAGCACAAAGTCCTTGAAGGAACAATGCAGACATATGCATAAATAATCAGTTTGAAACTATTATGAATGTCAGGATTTGTGTTTTTTGTTACTTTTTGATTAGTTTGTTTAGTCTCAAATGAATCAAGATTATCAGCTGCTTTGTGTTTTGTTATTATCGAAAACCAAAGTCCTAAAACGATGAAGCAAAGAAAGTTGTGTGATTTATTACAGCACCAGAAATAAGCAGAGTGAAATGATGAATTAGTCTGGGGAGTTTGCTTCTCACCATGACTGTTTCAGAAGATGTTCAACAAAAAATAGGATTATTCTAAACACATCATAGAACTATGGAAGAGGATTAAGTCCACAGAGCAGAAAATATTTGTATTTTTTTTCCTGGGATCTGAATTTAAGCTCAGATTTCTGAGAAAAAAAGTCAGAATTCTGATATTAAAGTGATATTATTCACAGAATTCATATTTTCTCTCAAAATTCTGATTTTTTTATACCAGAAACATGAGATTAGAGTAGGAATTTTGATTTTAACCTTGGAATTCTGAGATTAAATCAGAATTCAGGAAAAAAAATGTTTTGCTTAGTGGTCCTTTAATCTCAGAATTCTGACTTTAATCTTAGAAATCTGACTTTTACCTCAAAATTCTCACTTTTACTTAGTATTCTAATATTAAAGTCAGAATTCTGACTTTTTCCAAATTCTAAGAGAAAATGTCAGGATTCTAAGAAAAGTTTCAATTCAGGGAAAAAAAATTTTTTGCCTTGTGGTCTTAATCCTCTTCCAAATAAAACTGACTTTTAAATTATTTCAGAATTTCTACTGAAGACATTTTAGTATCTTTCAGACTAATATCAAGATTAAAAACTTGATTAACTGTCCTTTATTTAATGTACTCAAGAGGAATAACTTCAAAACTGCTGTTATGTTTGCATAAACTTAAAAATATATACAGAATTGTCTTTTGCTGTGGCTTAGAAGTTAGTTAAAACAGACCTTTTGAAAAATATATGTACTGATTCCTGTTGATCATAGAAAACATACATAATTTTATTACTTTCTCAGTTTTTTTTTCACCTGACCACTTTTTGTGTCTGAGTGCAGCAGGGCCCATGAGGGGCCGTGTTAGTTGAGCCAGGCTTCGTCCTGTTCCCGTGAAGTCATAGAAACGGAGCCAAGCGCAGTGTTCTGCTCCACGGCTGCCTCAGCAAAAAAAAACACAATATGTTGGCTCCGAGGGACCAGGCTGGCAGGAACGCTCCCACCAAAGAGCATCATCGGTTCATTATACTGTTTGCTGCCTGTTAGGCTGGATGAGCCCTACAGATAACAAGCAGGGAAACTGAGATCACTGAATGATGAATGGTCGATGTCGGAATAAACAGAGAATATCTGAGTCAGCTAGACCTGCTGCTACCACTGCCTAAACCTACTACAGGCCTAATATGAACATGGCTTTTTGTACTGGTCCAGAAATTTGCATAATTTCCTAATGAAGGTCTAACATTATACAGAAATGCAAACCAGCCGTCCAATTTCAGACTAAGACCATCTTAAGTTGAGAAGCGACAGATCTCACATGATTTATTGGTGTTGCGATGTAGGGGGCAAACTAAATTAACGTGTTACCTTGGGAATAAACCATTAAACTATAAGTCATAATGGTCGTATGTTACGGATTTTATTTTGACATGTTGCTTCCTTTGTGTGGAAAAAGCTAAAAGTTTGATTTTGTTGTGAAAGGTCTGGGACAAACGTTTTTCAGAAAAGGTGGGTTGGTGAATTCTTGGGCGGTGGAGGAAGATGGTGGAATTTTGATGAAAACGAGGGAGATGATCAACTTCACAGAGAAATGGAAGATAAAAAGTAAAACACAATTCAGGTTTACACATGATAGAAGGAACGCGTTATTCCAGTCACCTGTTTTATTTTATTTTTATAGATACATTTATCGCAGGTTAGTGAGTGGTTCATGAAATATTTYGCTAACAGTACAGACAAATGAGCAAACATCACTCTGCCTTTCTTTTTGAAGATGGGGGGACAACAATCTGCACTGGGCAACCATGAAGTCATCAAATGATGCTCTTATCAATTATTAAAGGTAATATATATTATTAAATCTTCCTCGCGACTCTAGCGCCCCCTGCTGTGACTACATGGTTTATATGTTTGATTTAATGTGGAGAGACTTGAGGATACCATCTCTCTGAGTGAGCCAGGAGAATTTTAGAACTGGCATCCCATCGGTTAACGTTACACTTTAAAGCCCACACTTCCTGCTTTAGAAGCGAACCTGAAACAGCACCCACACAAGAACCTGAGCGAACTGGATCAGTTGCTGGTAACAGTGTTTAAGGTCTTATCGGATATCTGTGGCAACGTTTGCCGCGACAGGAATCACGGTCACAGGCAGAGGCTGTGCACCGGGCGTTCCAGCTGGGATTACATCCTGGTTTAGAGTAACCTGTCTGAGGAGTCCGGCCAGGACCGCTCCCTGAAGGAGACAGCTGTTTGGAACCTGGCTGTCTAGGTTCAACTCCTATAACTCCTACAATTTTCTTGTAGTTCTCTGTTTACATATCTTTACACCTCTACAGTTCAACCGTCAGAATTTGCTGTCATATAGGAACATGGATGAAGAAAGACAGAGATGTCTTGTTTTTGATTAAGAAAAGCAATGAGAATTTTGGCATCTTAAGTTAAAGTGCATTTATTAGTTTCCTTTGGGAGAAATTCGCTTTGGGTTAAAGGGGGCCTGTTGCACAAAACGCATATTAAGATCGGTTTAATTAGCTACCTCATAATAAACCAACTGAACCTTTATCTTCTGTTGGACTCACACAGTTTTAATGCCTTTATTAATGCCTGATTAACAGGGCAAGATTTTAAAATTGTTGGTTGATTTTCAAAACCTGAGTCAACACAAATATAAACAGGTTTGGACCAACAGATTTCACTCACAAACTTTCAAATGTCAGATGGGAAATCATGCAAAACCTCTTGATCAAATGTGAGTTCAGAGACCACAAAACATGACAGACAAGGAAGAAGTAATGGCGATAGTTTGTGGACTATTTTTAACAAAGAAAAAACGAGATAAATAGACGTATTGGATGTCCACCGTACTTTCTGGTGCTCCATGGCGGTTGTTTTGACTTCTGTATTTTGGATTGCCCTCCAAGTTTCCTTCACCTCTCTTCCTGATTGGCTGCATGTCCCATTCAACAGGCTGCAAGCTTGTTTGTCCACAAGGGACACCACAAACTCTGGAATATCAGGCTGAGACAATCCAACATGATGAATATCCCCGATTTGAGGTTGGAGCGGTCTCGACGTCCTTCCGAGCCGACAAGATCACTCCTACCTCACCACACAAAGCAGGAATATCTTCTAAGATTATTTTTAGAGCCACCACAATAATCGGAGCRTCCTTAAGATTGTTGTACGGAGAAAATCAGGTCAAAAAATGGCACAGTTTTCTTGCCGTGTGAACCAGGCATTATAGTACTGAATTATATAGTACATTAGATTGTACTTGAAGGATAAATAAGAAACTATACTTCTAAAAAAACAGTTTTATCATGACTATGGTTTCAATTCTGGCTGTTTTCCATGGGCATGACTCGGCTCGACTCCATCCAACTCATTGCGGTCTAAGACTCTTTTCTTTGTGTGGTCTGACCCACATCCAGCTTAGTTCTTGAAACGTACTGGATTGCAGTTCTGAGTCAAGCTGAAGATTTGCCATTATCAGACTGCAACCATTAATATGAGTGATGTCAATTAATTCATTCTTCACAAGAATTAAACCCACCATTTGTAAAACCTTATATCTGCATAATTTGTTTTTGTCATGCTTTTAAATCCTTCAGTTGTGGTATATATAAAGTGGAACTGCAATGCTTTGCTCTGAATTCCTCCTTATTGTAACTCCACAAGCCCCTCTTACACCCATTTTCTGAGGTGTGCCTCAGATCAACTCGTTTTGAGGCTGTCTCTTTAAATCCAAACGAGGCACTTTTTGATAGAGCTAACCAGAGCCTGACTCAAAGCCAGAGGAGACTGAAGACCACCAAATTGCAGTTGGTAAGTCCAGATCTTATTTAGATCTTAAAAACTGTGACATAATAGTTCAGAAATCACCATAGAAAACATAAAACTGAACGGATTAAAAAATATGACCTAAACTGAATATAAAGATATCTATGCAGTACCTAAAGAAACTAAATTAAACTTTTCTGCACTCCTAGAGACTCCAAGTACACAACAAAATGCTTTTAATGGCTAAAAAGTGGATTTTCTCTCTGTACACGTTAATGGAAGTTGTGGCAGAGAATAGTGAGTGTTGTGACTTTATTTGACATTTTTGTTGTTTTGTGTTTGCCTTGGATAGAAAATAACGTTGCAAAACTTCCTGGTGGCCACGCCAATGACCCCCGTCCCCCTCCCACACCTAAATTTCCCCGTTATAAGAATCAAACAAAAAGATTCCAACAAACGGCTGTGTATACTTTCTGATAGCGGGTTATATGTGCTGCAGCTGCCACACTTCATACTGGAAGCATTGACAGTATTGACACTGCAGAGGGTGTGGGCTGATATGACTGAACGTGGGCAGTATCGTTACATAAGCAGAAGTCCACTTCTCTGAATAAAGCAACAGAAAAACAGCGGTGGAGAAGGTGAACGCATGCTGTTCACCCTCCGAACAGACCGAGCCAAAGAGCAGGCGGGAATATCAGACCGGCCATGAGAGAACATTTTGTTAAATGTCAATCTACAGCTTTATGTTTGTGTTACATAAAGGAAAAAGTGGGAAAATTCTCTTGTTTTGCTTCGAATCTTGTCACATAAAGCAAACAGACTGGAGATTTAAGCGGGTTTATTATTAGAAAGGACAACAAAACCTCCTGTTTGATTTAATTATTTGCAGATTTGGAGAAACTCCATCTTTCCAAGTTTTCTTAAATCTTTATGATAAGTAATCTGGGTTCTGGTCTCCTCGGCACGACTAAAAGACTTGTAAAGAGGCGCTTCAGTCTTTTGGAGATGAAGTAATCGTGTTTACGTAAAACTAGGGCTGGGTTAAAAAAATCTAATCGATTTGGATCGATTCTCATTAAAATTTGGGAAGATGGATTCATAAGTCACGAGATCTATTTTTTCCTCATGGGTGTTGTGTGCGATGAAGCTGCGCGTTCCCACGTTGCGTGTCCCTCCTGGCTTGCCGTAGGTTTACATCCGGTTGACTGTCAGTGCTAACGTTAGCTCCCGACAACAAGTTGTCTGAGACAAAACAAAAGAAACTAAGGAATCACTAACAGTACCAGCTGATTCTCAGCTGAACTTTAAGATAACAGAGAGGCCATGACAACTTTTGTTTACAAAGATTTGCGCTCGGACGCGGTAGCGGGTAGGGTTGGGCATAATCGTATCGTGTGCAATTAATCATCAGAAAAACAATCTATTTTTTGGCAGTTGACGATTAATATGATTAATCTCACCAGGCGGACTGACGGGAGATTTCTCTAGTCAGGCTGCTCGGTGCTCCTCTCCACTTCAAATATGAGCATTAAAAAGTTTTTAAAAAGGTTCTGATAGATTTATTTATCTATCAATGCAATTTAAAATTTGATGTATAGCCTGAAGTCTGTAATTTTGACACAATCAATCAATCACCTTTATTTAACCAGGTAGAGCCCGTTGAGATCGAGATCTCTTTTACAAGGGTGACCTGGTCAAGTGGTCATCAGCACACGTCACATACACAGTTTGGAACATTTTTTTACGAAGAGCAAATCTTTCCCACTCAATTAGTCATGTGACCAGGACATAAGGGTGTCCAGGAGATTAATTGTCAAATTAATCATTATCGGCTAAATACCATAGTTAATCGTGATTAATTTTTTTGTCAATATTGCCCAATCCTAGTAGCAGGAAACAAAGCTTCAAGCAGCTGGTTCTGATGGTCTGACCAAAACTATGATATGTACGTAAACACTTGACTGACACTGTCCTCGGCATGTATAAATGTGTGAAAGATGTCAGTCTAACAAAATTGTTAGGTTTTGTTACCAATATTATTTATAAATTTTAGAAACATCTTAATGTAATTCACAGTGATGGAATGTTTTAGCTGAAGTACCTTTTTTTACTTTCTTTCTTCTTGTTAATAAGTTTTATTGAACAGAAGCTAACAAATACGTTACAAATATACAATTTTCATACTCTTCTCAGACGAATGGGCAGAAGTATACACTTATCCCACCTTTTCTCCTGCAACCTTATTCCATCACTTCTTAYTGATCAAGAAAATTATTCTTAATTTCTTAAAAAACTGTATCCAACAACGTTTTCTCTTGCAATTCCTTTTTAAACGCTTTGAAACTTGAGAAAGTTTTGTTTCAAGATTAAACTCCAATTTACAAGTTTGTCCTTAATGTTTATAATTTTACCAATGCACCAAGTTAGAATTAGTTTCTACTATTTGCAGAATTAGTTCCTTTGAGAATGTCTTCTATATCAAAGTAAATGTGTTACTGCATGATATCCTTAACTAATTTAAAAATCAATCAAACTGAATCGTGAATCGAATCGATTTGGGAAATTTGAATCGATACCCAGCCCTGCGTAAAACCAAATCATTTTGCCCTTTTCAGTTCGATGGATCGAGTAAAGCCGTCGCCTCTCTACCTGATGACTAACTTCCATCGCTCTGAACTGCTTTTCTCACTTCCTCCCTCTCTCTCCCAGCAGGTCTTCGGTTGCCATCGTTACATCCATTAACACACCTGCTAAGCTCTCAGATCCCTCGAGTCACACGGGCACTCCTTTCCTCCCCTCCGTCTCCGTGACTGTCACAGTCCTCAAAACAAAAGCGGCTGCAGCAGGCAGACCGAGCTGCTCTTCTTAAAAAAAATACAAATTAAAAAAAAGCTAATTTATGAGTTTTATTAAATATGCAACATAAACGCAAGAGATAACAGTTTGTTTACTGACACGTTTTCTTCATTTCAGGTCTCTGTAGCTCCTTATAAAACACGCCAGCATCTCAGGGTTTGTTTTCTCCTTTCAGAGTTTATTTCTTGGGTTTTCTCAGCCTGCGTGTTGTTTTCCTCACAGCTCTCCTGTGGTTCATCACTACAGATGTGTTTCTGGCAACAAAACGCTCGTCAACACAAAAACATTCTCTTCTACATTTATTTTACAAAATGACTGTACGTCCTCCTGGTCTCGTTACTTCTTATTCCTTTAAAAGCTCTCTGCCCACACATCTACCTCTACTGCCCTCGTAGGTTTGAGCTAAATAGAGACATCCAACTTGTTCCTCTCATTCATCTGCTTTTCCTGCAGCCTCTCTTCTCCACAGTATCACAGCGGTCATCCTTCATCAGCCAAGACGGCGTCTCAGGAAAAGAATCGTGAGCTTTTCCTTTCACCTCCCGTCTGGAGTTCATCGCGTCATTCCCCCGTTTTTTTTCCCTTCCCTTCTTCCTGCCTCTGAGCTGAGTGTGGAGCATTCCCTTGTCTTCTCAGGAGAAGGAGGGGAAACAAAAGTAGATTTAAATTGCGATTCGATTTGTGTCGATTTCAGAGGCGAGCATTTTCAGTAAATCCAAAGATAAACACCACATCGTTCGGTGCAAAATTCTACAACCGTTGTGTTCAAATCAACATTCAGCACGTCCCTGAAAGGTGATGTCATCCTGACACATCGAGGCTAACTCCATCACCCCAGACACCTGCCTCAGTAAATACCATCTCCAAATGCAGAACCTCCAGATACAAGAACTCGTTTTTCCCAAGTGCCATCAGACTTTTAAACAGCTGAATGGGACAATCTTCTGACTATTATTATTGCACATGTGCACATTTCAGACTGTTACCTGTTGCTCATTTGCACATTTACACTTTAAACACTGATTATACTGTTCCCTTTCTTGGTGTTATTGTATCGTTCCCTTCTGATGTTATTATCTCTAGTTTGGTCTCTTTTTTTGTTCGAAGTGTGGTCTTTTTTATCCTTTATTCCTTATTACCTTGTTAGTGTCCTTTAAGTGCTTATTCTTTTGTCTCTCGGCATTCAAAGTGGTTGGCAAAGTAAGAATTTCACTGCTCAGGGAAACATTTTCATCTGTGAATGACAATAAACACTTTGAATCTCTTGAAAATGTTTCAAAGCAGTTCCAACAAATATCAGTAGTAGCTACATCTAAGCCTGTTAAAATAAAAAATTTTGCTGGACAATTATTGTCTCAGAAATTATTGAGATAAACGATAATATCGTTTGGAGACCATTTTGAACAAATATAACAATACACAAGTTTATAAAATGTACATATTGTTAGCCTAATAGCATAATATTATATAGACAATTATGCTGTTAGGCTAACAATATACAAAAATAAGTTACAGACTGAGCTGGTCTGAAGATTGTGAAAACAACGCACAACGATAGCTGCTGAAGCTGTGCATTCACCTCCCACCTCCTCTATCCAAGCCGGTGAAAATTATGAAATACCTGACATCACTCACGCAGTGATAAAAAACTTTACAAAATGAACAGAAAGTTACGCATGGACTAGGGGAGGATTTTGTGAAAACAACACAACAACAGCTACTGGAGCCGCAACATCTAGAGGAGTAAGATAAATCGGTCGGCTGATCTATCATCAACAATTCCCCTAATTTTGGGAGATCGGCCGATACTTGGATAAGATCGGTGGAAAAGATTATTTTCTCATCTGCCTCCACAAAGGTCTGAAAATCATCCACTCTTCCTTTTTGTTCTGCTGGGAGTCTAATGTCCAGTAAAAGCTAGCTCCTCTAGCTAAACGTCTGTTCACGAGGTTCTCATTCAATAGAGGTTAGAGACCATGAACCTGGAAAATACCTGACGCCAGAGTTCACTTCTCCCTACACTAAAAAGAAGAAAAAAGTGGCAACACAAAGAAAACAAACAAGCAGGCAAATGAAAATTATCAACCTCTTTTTAATTCATCAACTGATTTATTGCCCATCACGACAGACCTAGCTGCGACAATTTTTGCCAGCGTCTCTTCCAGTGAGTGCAGCAAACAAGGGTGTGAACGTGATTTAGACATTAAACTCAAAGGCCTACTGCAATATTAATGCATGCACAGATAGTCAAAAGCCACATACTGTATCATCGCAGCAGCAGAGGATCCTTTTCTGTAAAGGTTTCCTTCATTATCCACTGGGAGGGCACAAGAGATACCTGTTACGCGCTTTTAATAAATAAGTCTAAAGAGGAGCTTTGCAGGAGCAAAAACCAAAAACAGCTGATTTAACAAGCTGAGTTTTCTAGAATGGAAGGTGCTTAGCAAGCACTCTTTTCACAGCCAAACGGCCCTGCATAAACGTACATACTTTATAGCTGGACATAAACAAGCAAAGTCGGTTCTGCACTTTTAGAATCAGAGGCTGTTTCAAATCACTCCACAAAATGGAGAAGACAGTCGATGTGATTGTGTTAGATCAATTTTCCCAACTAAAACCTACGAACATCATAAAATCAGGAAAAAAGATATGTAGGTTTTTTCTCTGCCTCATTAAAACATAGGAAAAATCTCACCGTTGAGTTGTTTCCAACCCAAAGGCTAGTTTTGAGCTCCGTCCAGCACAGAGCCATGCTCAGGTATTATGAGCCTTAGAGGATTTATGGGACTGCATTGAGCCGACGTAGTGAAGAGGTTTTCCTACTTATATCMAACAGATGCAATAAAACAGCAAATACAAATACAGGGACATAAGTGCAGAACATAATTTCTGACACATAATGGCTCTAAAGCTGAGTGGCCATCTTAGATCGTTTGCTATATTGCAGCAGATCTTCTACACAAGCCAGCACAGGTTTGCAATCATTTTTGAGGATTTGGGTAATTTCTCTTATAAAAYCCCTATAGCATTCAATGAAGAAATACATATCACCCACCTTATTTTATCCCAGCTGTGTTAAACTGAAATATTAAGGTTAAGCAAATAAGTTAAACAATGTTTAACTTCTTAACCCCAAGATTTAAAATGTTATCCCCAAACAATCAGGAGCTCTTATAATAAAGCCAACACACATAATTAATCTCTTATATGAGGTGTTCTGAAGGCCACGGCTGAGACTGACAGTCAGCTAATGTCTCGGCTGAGGACTGTTTTTAATCACTTAATGAGTAACAAGGAGGCRTTTTCAGCATCAAATCTAATCGATACCATTCCATTCTTAATGAAATGATGGAAGAGTTCAACCAGAACAGGAAGGATTGAGACGTCTCCTGTCTCTTCTCACCTCCTGGTCTGATTTGATCCTCAGCTGTCCAGTACTTCCTTCCTATTTTCACTTTTTTTTCCCCTTTGTAACCTTTTTGTTGCCATCATCCTTTACCTTTTATCCCCCCAGCACACACACACACCCCTCTCCTGTCATCATCAGCTCTCTCAGAACATGACTGGTCACACRTAGAGGAGGGGATTCAAATAGACAAACATTCTTCCTTTGTATGGTGTATTCTCCTTCACATTAACTCAAACAATGACTCACTAATTGAACTGGTTGCATTTAATGACTAATGCTGTTTAAAGAAGCACACCGTCATCAGATCCYGTAACCAAGGCTCACAGCAGCCATCCATCAACAAAATGGAAAAATACAGATCTTAAAACAAGCAACAAATATGACTTTAATACATCAAAACAATCAAATATTTCTMCATTTTTGCCAAACAGACTTGAACTTTTGTGTTCAAAAACACAAAAAAAAAGCATCATGGGTTTCCTGTCTGATTGAATTCTGCTCCAACCTGAGCAGCCACACCATGTTGTTTACAACCTCAAGTCAAGCTGCGCGTTTCTGTCTTTACCTTCTTTCCTTTCTTCTTGCGATGAGCCGACTTCCCTGAAGGTTTCTCTTTAACCTCCTCACTCATGGCAGCAGCAGCCGTGCGTCCAGAGGAGCTGTGTGTCCGAAAACGGGCTTGTTTTGTCCTTTTTCGTTTTCTTTTTAATCCAGCATGAATGAGTGAAGAAGAGTGGAGCGGCAGCCGCTCTCTGAGCGCACAGCGACCCACCCGCTCAGCTGCTCACACCCACTTCCACACACAAACACACACACTCAGAAAGAGCCAGCTGAGCGGCTGAAGCGATGGAGAGATGCACATACTGGTTTGTTCTCGTCGTCTCTGCGCGTCTCTTCCACGCCAGGTCCACTCGTACCTGCGGTCGCCTCCCACTCGCTCCACAAGTGAGATCAGAGCAACAATGTACCGTACGGAGGTTTTACTAACAACCACAATCGTTGCCAGCTCATCAGCTAGAAAACACTTTTTCAGTGTAAATAAACTCTTTTATTTCTCTTGTTTTGGCTGTTAAAACAGTCAGCTTATTATAGGACAGTAAATTAAAATAGTAATTCTAAYAGGTCTATAAATAATTGAGCTGCAGCTCATTGATGGTAGTTTTGTGAGCTAATCAGGCGGAACGAGCTGGGAGTTTGATCAATACTTAAGACTGACCGAGCTTGTCTAATAAAACAAATTTAAGGAATTAAAACGGAGCTGATTAACATTCTTGTATTGATCTCTGGTCTCTCCACCTCCATCTGCTGGCGACGAGGGATTTATCACCAAGTCCTGGCTTATTCCTGAAAATACATCTGCTTGTTTTTCTGAAGGGACACAGACAAGGAAATAAATAAAAGCATTTGTTCTTCTGAGCCTGAGACTTGGAGAGAACTGTGTCTGTACTGTRACAATATATAATTACCTCTGTCTGTTAGCAACATATCTAATAGGCCACAAAATAAATCACAAGAAAACTCTCAAAGTTATTATTGGATGTACATCTACAGTTTMTTATTTTTGGAGTATTTGAATTTGGATTAGGAGAATTTTATATTAAAAGGAGACATATTATGCTTTTAAATCCTTATTTTTCATATTTAAATCCTTCAGTTGGGGTCTATATAAAATGGAACTGCAATGCTTTGGTCTGAGTTCCTTCTTATTGTAACTCCACAAGCCCCTCTTTCACCCCYTTTCTGAGGCATGTCTCAGATCAACTCATTTTGAGGTTGTCTTTTTAAACCCAAACAAGGCACTTTTTGATGGGACTAACCAGAGCCTGACCCAAAGCCAGAGGAGTCTCTTTAAATCCAAACGAGGCGCTTCACACCCCACCTCCCTCCAGCTTCCAGAGCGGTCCATTCTAGTTTGATAGAAAACAGAGAAACGGATATCTACGCAGCACCTGGAGAGACTAATTTCTAATTTACTGCACTCGTAGAGACTCAGAGTGCACAACAAAATGTATTTAATGGCTAAAAATGGGAATTTTGCATGATATGTCCGCTTTAAGATTATTTGCTGGCCGTCACACACATATAACCACTTTTTCAAAATGATCCATGAGGCCTCCTCGTGGGTCRTTTTGACTCAAGGGCAGCAGGAGGACTGAATAAAAATGGATTTCTGTTTCCAGAGCAAGACAAACCAACACACATCTGCTGCTTCCTAACCAATAATGAACAAAGGTGGGAAAACCCCATGAGGGTGTGCTACTGGATTATTACAGTGTGTGTGCGTGTGTGTTTCTGTGTGTGTGTTGTGAGTGGATTATACCAGAGCGACTCAGTTTGCCCAGTACAATTATAACTGTACCATCCACAGAGAAGCAGCAGCAGTCCAGCATTGTATCCATGGCTATTCATTACTTTTATTCTCTAAGGCACACACACTCGCTGCAAAGCTGCTGCTGCAGTGTGTGTGTGTGTGTGTGTGTGTGTGTGTGTGTGTGTGTGTGTGTGTGTGTGTGTGTGTGTG
>NW_013952409.1:1857635-1862323 GCF_001266775.1 Austrofundulus limnaeus | reverse complement strand
GTGTGTGTGTGTGTGTGTGTGTGTGTGTGTGTGTGTGTGTGTGTGTGTGACACACAACTTGCTGATAAAAGCTTCATTGTAAGGCGTAATACTGACCTACATTTGTCTTGAGGTTGAGGTTAATCAGGACTTCGTGTCACTTTTCATTTCTTCCCAATTCAACCAAAACCTACAGCCTGACACCTGGTGGYCAAATGGTGCCACGACAACAACAACCAGTTTGTTTTTTATTTTTTTACTTCCTGGAAAGCTCCAAATGAAAAAAAAAAGATCTGATCCTAGAAGTTAACAGTATTTAATATATCAAGGTGTACTAATTATCAGGGAACAAGAATCTAAACAGGTCTAAAAAAACGGTAAAAGCTTTCTAAAGTGAAAAGACTAAACTTAAGCGTTTGCTTTTTATAAGGTGGCGCCAGGGCAKAATTTCCTGGAAATTAATCTTTTGCAGTGACCTCATTCTGAAGGTGGGATAATAAAAAGAAAGCAATAAAACCTCAGCAGCTTAGACCTTTCATATGAAGCCAAACATCACCCGCTGCCGATAGGTAAGGCTAGATGATGTCGTCTTCACCTGTCTCTCCATGTGTGCATATGTGCATGTRTGTTAGCAAAATATATCRTGAWAAATTACATTAAAATTAGTAAAGCTTGCAAATGGCAATCACAGGATGCAGATCTGGTGAACTCTGAGCTTCAATTCAACAGCTTATCAATATGAGCCAGCACAAAAGTGGCTATACCTCAGTTATTTTGCAGATGAGCTAAAATTTAGTGTTGTAGTAACAGAGTTATTCACAGCTCATAGTCTGAGTGTGGCACATCATTTATTTTATAAGGTTTGATTAAAACAGCTACAAATTCGTCCATTCTTACCACAAGATGATGAGAAGTTTGGCCATGAAAGGCAGGTTATTTAATTTCTTATCTTTGGAAACACCTGATTTCTCATTAAGATGATTCTAAGTCTCTGCTGTGTGTTTAAAAATCACAGTTTTTCAGTTGTTCTAACTTTGCTGTTCTATGCATCTCATCCTCCAGCCCAAATTAAATCYGACAGCTCGAACCCGCCTGCACTTCCACAGAAACGTGTCTCCCTGTGATTACATCCAACCGGTAACACAATACCTCCACAGCTAATTTTCTCCTTTCTGTCAGCCATTAAAAGCCTGCTGAAGAGGGGAGTGGTTTTATTACTCTACAGTAAGTGCTCCATAACCCTGAATAATAACAGGCGAAGGGAGCTGGTGGTTTACAGGAGACGGAGGGCGGTCAGGACCAGCGGGCTGCTAATGGGACCACAACAATCAGCTCAGTGGTGAAATAAACAGCACAAAAGATAAATGATTATGAAAATGTCACAAAGGGAATAAAACACAGGGGTATGAAGAGATAGAGGTGTAAGAGATCCTCTGGTTCTGAATTTCCCAGAATTAAAAAAAGACAAATGGGAATACAGAGGTCTGAGACCAGAACGAGGGGGAGGGGGGGATGAGAGCAGCGTGAAGCTATGCCACTTGTCACAACTTGCTCTCCATTTTGATTAATACTTAAAATCAGACATCTGGATGTTGTGCCACATTAATTATAGAAATAAATGGTCGTCTGGGAGTTAAGGTAAGATCTGTGCATACTCGTGTTTCAGGGCAAAGTTAGATTTATATAATAATGAGATTGTGTGTCAGCTGTGATTCTTATCTGGATCCTATTAGTGAGGGTGTTTCCAAGGAGTGAAAGTAAAACTATTGGCTTGCATTTGTGTTGATATGACCTGAAAACACACAGGAGGACTTCTACTCACTTTAATGAAAATCCTTAAAGTTGTCCCAAACGATCATGGGTACCGCACGGTGGGCAAAATCGTATGTCTGGCTGCATCAATGATGGGAAGCAACGCAGAGCAATTAATGCTAACCCTAACCCAACGAACATCTTTATTCTCCTGAAACACCAACATAAACCGGAGTACGAGGAACTAGCACCGGCCTCTCAGTTACCAGGGCTAGCTGCTTAGTTACCGATGCTGGCCTATCATTAATCAGATCAATAGCTGGCTTACGAATAGATATAGCCTCCTGCTAGTAGAGTAAAGGTTAGGGGGTCTAAGAAAATATAGATACATTGAAATACCATGATATTTCATTTCCAATACTGTATCAATTCTCTAAAGCACTATATCGATTTTCAATTAAGCTTTAAAATGTAAACTTTCAAGCCAGCGGTTTATTTTTGTGTTGTAGTTTAGCCTCCAATCACTAGTTGGCAGCAGTCAGCCCACCATTTCACTCCACCAATCCTGAGGAGTCTGAGAGTATAACGGTAGTTCAAACTTTATCATTGTGAGTAAACATTATCGTTAAGTACCGATGGTTGAATCTGAGCAGATTAGACTGACACCCGCTGCCTTCAAAGGCAGGGTTGCCAACTGTCCCATATTAGCCGGGATGTCCGTGTTTTTAAGCCAAATTGAAGTGTCCCATTTGGGATGCTATTTCTCACGACTGAAGTCAGCTGTCACGATAAAGAAGGCAGGTAGGCATTTGTCAAGTGCCACAAGCTGAAGAGGGTCCCTAAGGGGCCGCACTGCAGTGGCCAAATGCAACAACCATATACAACASTGAGGACATTAAAATAACTAATGTGCTCGTGCTACCCACCTAAGTGAAAGGAGCCCCGTGACAGAAAGACATTCTGTAGCAGCCTTCATTCATTTACTGAACTTTAGCACAAGATATAGGCAGTTTTTTTAAATGAGAATTTTTAAAAAAAGATGGCAACAAGTCACAATATATCACCTTTGGTTACAGTAACATCGTCTGCTATCTTCTGCTTATCCGGGGTTGGGTCTCGAGGGCAGCAGCCTATGCAGAGAGACCCAGACTTCCCTCTCCCCAGCCACTTGGGCCAGCTCGTCCAGGGGKAATCCCAGGGCGTTCCCAGGCCAGCTGAGAAACATAGTCCCTCCAGCAAGTCCTGGGTCTTCCTCTGGGCCTCCTCCCAGTGGGACGTGCCCAGAACACCTCACCAGGGAGGYGTCCAGGAGGCATCCTAACCAGATGCCTGAGCCACCTCAACTGGCTCCTCTTGACGTGGAGGAGACGTTACAGTAACATATTGCAATATCATTTCGTGACCCATGCGTCATGATATGTATCGTATCATCAAATTTTTGTCAATAATACACAGACCTAGTAAAAGTATATATGTTCATACCATTTACCATGAAATAATCCCAAACTATTACATCGTTATTCTTTATGATCACCAGGAATCATTACCTGAGGACACTAAAACCTAATAATCAGCTCAGATACTGGAACCAAAACCAACATCGTGACTCGATACCACAAAGCATTTGATTAAAATTCTCACAGAAGCTTCTGCAGAGTCAGAATTTGTATTTGAAACTTTTATTAGATTAATAGTGTTTGGAATTTCCAAGCTCCATTCTGCTCGGTAAGGAAAAGGCTGTGGGGCAAACCTGGGAGAGCTGCAGGTGGGAACTTGTCGCACGCAGCTGTAAGGTGGTAAATTATGAAACGCCGAGTCGAAACGACGGAGGATAGAATTTAGCATTCCAGCTCAAAACAAACGGCCCACTCTCATAAAAAAAAATGCAAAAAACTGCAGTTTGGCGTTTGCTCCACATACCGGAACTCTTACATTTTCAGGTTCCAACACGATGGAATGAAACAAACAATCAGCCACTGGCAGCACCTGTTTTAATGATTTCACAGGCTCTGCCAGGTCTCTGGTTGCACGACATGACGGAATTTTCAGCTCCRTGACACCAACAAGATAAACATCAGGCTTTCTGTAATCGACACCAAGAGAAAAATGCTGTGCTCAAATTCTGTGTGTCAGTACCTGAGAGCGATGTCAAACACACATTCTGGGCATTAACTGACCGTACGAGACTGTGGTTCAAAACTTTGCCACTAATTAGTTAGAGTCAACTCTGTCTTTTAGCAAAATATCTCATGAACTATTTAACGGATAGTCATAAAACTTTCAGGAAGTAATCATTTGATGAACCTCTAAAAAGCTTTAATTTTTGGAGTCWGTCCAATTCAGTTCAGTACATCAAAGTTAGACCTTAATAACAAAAGYGGACAYRATTCAGTCAGTTTGACAGCYATTGTGCTACAATTTGTTGTGGTAGTAGAATAGTRTTATTCACAACACATRCTCAAAGCTCAAAGCGGATGTTGAGTAAAACTTAGCTTAAAGCTAATTCCCCCAGYCTCCTTTCGCTCCACACATAAAAATGATTTCAGCTTCACAAGACAGTTTAGACACAAGAGACGCTGAATTTTTGAATTGTGGATTAAAAAAGAAATGATGCGAACCATTGATGCTCGCTGCATATTAATGATCTGTTTGGAGAAAATCTTGATAATGAGCAGCCAGGAGGAAATTAGTCTGAGCTCATACTCGGTTGCCAAGGCAGCGCCGCGGCCAAAGATGAATCCCTATAGTAACAACATTATTGTGGCCGGATATCTCCATGGCAACGCCATAAACTCTGAAAACTCCGCTGGCTGAAACCAGCTGGTGCTTTGGAGAGGAAGTTCGGCATCGAAGACATCATCACGGACAATGAAAGGCGGTGGTTTATGGACGTCTGGGCCTCAGTCTGCATTTTCACACACACACACACACACACACACACACACACACACACACAC
>NW_013952409.1:1852103-1853373 GCF_001266775.1 Austrofundulus limnaeus | reverse complement strand
ACACACACACACACACACACACACACACACACACACACACACACACACACACAGGTGGAATGACTGCGGTGACCATTTTGTTTCTGACCAGAACTCAGGTTGGAGTCGCTCCGCCTCAGTAAAGCTCCAGCGCCGTGTCTCGGCAGCAGACAGTTATGACCGTCGATACTTGGGAAGAGAGCGGCATTTTCACTTCCTGTTCCGAACCGAGGTCAACCAATAACAAACAGATGGGAGGAATCACAGACAGACAGACAGACAGACAGACAGAGACATACTGGGGGGCGGGCAAACATCAACAGGCGGGAAAGCTGAGAGAACAAAGACTTCTCAGTTACCAAACTTCAAACGCAAACTTGATTGATGAAAACAAGAAGATTTCTCTGTTTCCGGTTTCATGTGTAATAAAAGGCCGAGCAGTGCCTGAGCTATAAATTAAAAACATTTTGGCGTCTTTATGCACGATCCAATCAGACGTCACGCTTGGAACATGTTGAGGAAGCCTCTGAGCTACCGTCACCTTGAATTTTACCTCAGTATCTGTTAAAGCGTTTTTGTGCTGGCTTATAACTAGTTGTGGTGGCCATCTTTATTTGATCAACTGGTTCATGAGATATTTAGCTAACAATACAGACAAACGCACACTTGTGCCACAAATCAGTTCAACAAAACAAAACGGTTCACTTGTATTCCAAAGTTCTGCAAACAGTTTCTCATATTTTATAAGTTGAGAAAAATAAAAAAAATACTTCAGAAGGCGACGGAGAGACGACAGAGGAGGCTGGTGGCTGAATTTGACTAAACAAACCTGCAAATGATTTATCTGGTTCACCGAAACCAGACGGATAACTGCTCCTATGATCTACCTGCTATAAAACTCATTCTGGCGCAGGGTCAAAGGTCAGGTCTGGGGCCAGCTCTGACAACCCTGAGCTACAAGCACCAGTACATCATTAACAAAGGCTTGGCTGACAGCAGCAAATACAACTATTAGTTGTTTATTATAAGGGAACATTAGTTTATCAGATTTAAATCAGCCACCGCTGAAAGGCAAAACGTGGTCGATGTAGTGACAACAATTAAAAAGACAGATATTCATCACCTCCAGATGCTCTTATTTCACGCCTCAACCAGTTTTTATTATTCCTAAACACTTTTTAAAGATGTTTAAACGATGGATCTGTGTTGCAATATTTCTTGGATTTATTTGAAAGACAAAGGGGATGAAAAACTCAATGTAAGTGTCCACATTTGTGTGAAATTGCAGATT
>NW_013952409.1:1849920-1851826 GCF_001266775.1 Austrofundulus limnaeus | reverse complement strand
ACACACACACACACACACACACACACACACACACACACACAGTATACACACACACATACATACATTTTTTTGCCCAGTTTCTTATATTGAATTTCAACGCTATAGGGCAGATTTAGGCTTTTATTCAAAGCATTTAAAAGGAAAAAAAGGAGGAATTAGTTAAAGTCAATAAAGCTCAGCATATGTAGGTCAAATGCAGGTCAAACTGTCAGCCTCCAGCTTCACATTTTCATCATATTTCCTTTGAAAATCATAAAAAAAAACAACTAGTATTTAGGAGAAACCCCAAGTCAAATGCATCAGTTTCAGCTGAAACCACAAAAATGACCACAGCAGTCAAGASTTTATTCAGCAGGTTAAACTCAGACAACTTTTAGCACTTCTAACAGTTTGATCACTCTCACAGTGAGTGATAACAGCTGCAGTCAACCTGATACAGAAACTATGAATTATTACACGAACCGGATGTTTTTTACAGGAAATAAAGGTTTAAATCGACAAAAACACAAATAGCTTGTGTAACGCTGTGAATAAATCGGAGTATCGTCGCTTCCGATACATTTATAAACTTTATAAAGTCGTCTTACCTGCTCCTCGCGGTCACCTGCGGCGGAGGAAGCCATGTTGAAGGAAGCGGCGCGTGCAGCTGATCTCAGGTGAGTTTGTTCACGGTTTTAAAAAAAATTAAAATAAAAATAATAAAAACAAACAAAAGCTTAGAAATTTGAGTCAGAGCTCGACTCTCCGACGGACCTGGAGGAGTGGAAGTGAGCCGGGAGAGAGGCGTTCTGAGCCCGCGGAGTGGCTCCAGGTGAGGCGGGGGAGCGAGCAGCTGTATCCCGGAGGAGGAGTGCAGGAGACCGGCCGCTAGGGGGCAGCATCACCCGCTTCACAAACACTTTTAGTCTATTATAGATTTTTACATCCAACAACCAGTCAAACTAAACCCTTATTCCTTAAACTTGTACTTATTCTGTTAAAAAAGTGAAAAATACTAAAAACTTATCTTGGGAAAATATTAAAAGTGAACGTATCTGGTTTATCAGTTGCTTTGATCTTTGTCCTTTTTTAAAATGATCATATCTGTTTTAGTAGGATAATATTTGTACATTTACAGTTTTATTTTGTACACTTTATACATGTGACCTTGTTGGCAAAATGAGTCAATTTTCAAATTAATATGTAGCCTAGTTTAACTACCTGACCTGTAACTGTTCAAAATACTGTAGATTGGCTTTAAAAAAAGGCACAGATGAGATCATCCACAAGATCTTGTTCCCTTCAAGAGCCGTAGATCCCATTTCTATTGACACACTATAGTTCTGTTTACAAATCTGCTTTTAATTTTATTTTTATTAATTTGGAGTGATGTCATCGGTAATTTCAGATCTATATTTTTAAAAAGAGGAATCCCAAAACTTCACAATGACAAAGTACAGGTCCTTCTCAAAAAATTAGCACATTGTGATAAAGTGCATTATTTTCTGTAATGTACTGATAAACATTAAACTTTCTTACATTTTAGATTCACTGCACACCAACTGAAGTAGTTCAAGCCTTTTATTGTTTTAATATTGATGATTTTGGCAAAAAAGTGAAGAAAAACCAAAAATCCCTATCTCAAAAAATTTGCATATTTCATCCRACCAATAAAAGAAAAGTGTTTTAATACAAAAAAAAAGTCAACCTTCAAATAATTATGTTCAGTTCTGCACTCAATACTTGTTGGGGAATCATTTTGCAGAAATGTCTGCTTCATTGTGGCGTGGCATGGAGGCAATCAGCCCGTGGCACTGCTGAGGTGTTATGGAGGCCCAGGATGCTTCGATAGCAGCCTTAAGCTCATCCAGAGTGTTGGGTCTTGTGTCTTAAGCTCATCCAGAGTGTTGGGTCTTGTGTCTTAAGC
>NW_013952409.1:1837435-1849910 GCF_001266775.1 Austrofundulus limnaeus | reverse complement strand
GCACATTATCCGTTTAGTTAAGCTCGTTGAGAACTCAGCAGCTCAGCAGCTCATGCGTGTGTCCGCTGGGTCCTAGTGCCCATCTTCATAAAGCTTTTCAGCAGATGGAAGCATGAGGTGCTCCAAAGTCTCCTGATAGCTGCATTGACCCTGGCCTTGATAAAACACAGTGGACCAACACCAGCAGCTGACATGGCACCCCAGACCATCACTGACTGTGGGTACATGACACTGGACTTCAGGCGTTTTGGCATTTCCTTCTCCCCAGTCTTCCTCCAGACTCTGGATCCTTGATTTGCTTTCATCTGGAAAAAGTACTTTGGACCACTGAGCAACAGTCCAGAGCTGCTTCTCTGTAGCCCAGGTCAGGCGCTTCTGCTGCTGTTTCTGGTTCAAAAGTGGCTTGACCTGGGGAATGAGGCACCTGTAGCCCATTTCCTGCACACGCCTGTGCACGGTGGCTCTGGAAGTTTGTACTCCAGACTCAGTCCACCGCTTCTGCAGGTCCCCCAACATCTGGAATCAGCTCTTCTCCACAATCTTCCTCAGGGTCCGGTCACCTCTTCTTGTGCGTTTTCTGCCACACTTTTTCCTTCCCACAGACTTCCCACTGAGGTGCCTTGATACAGCACTCTGGGAACAGCCTATTCGTTCAGAAATGTCTGTGTCTTACCCTCTTGCTTGAGGGTGTCAGTGATGGTCTTCTGGACAGCAGTCAGGTCAGCAGTCTGACCCATGATTGTGGTTTTGAGTAATGAACCAGACTGGGAGTTTTTAAAAGCCTCAGGAATCTTTTGCAGGTGTTTAGAGTTGATTAGTTGATTCAGATGATTAGGTTAATAAGTCATTTAGAGAACCTTTTCATGATATGCTTATTTTTTAGATGGGGATTGATTACTTTACCAAAATCAATTTTAAAACAAGGCCTGAACTACTTCAGTTGGTGTGCAATGAATCTATAATATAAGTTTAATGTTTATCAGTACATTACAGAAAATAATTAACTTTATCACAGTATGCTAGTTTTTTTGAGGACCTGTATTATATTGAAGGATTTCCCAGACATCTGGTAGGACAAAATTAAAAATGAATTTGTAGACTTTGATAGTTATTTAACTTGAAAGTATTTACAGCAAGATATTTGTCCTCAAAAGATTTACTGAAGGATTAACTCGATCCTCCTGATTTGAACTGATCCTCCCCCATTTTTATTTTGAAGAGGCAAATTATTTCATCTCCGCTCAGGTCGGAGGATTTAGTTGTAGGTCTTTCAGAATCAAACTATTTTAATCTTGTAGAAGCAATTAAAATAGACAAAATGTAAGAACTTGACCAGGGTTTGAGTTCCTTTTGGATATTTTTAGTTGTGATTAATTCAGCTAATATCTTAATGATGCACAGATGTTTTGTTCTGCAGATAAAGTCGTCAAACCAAACAGTTCAGTGTCACTTTGTGCAGCTTTTGTAGCAGAACACAGGAGGGCAGTACCGACTCAAAAATAAACTTGTTTGAATTTGAGTAGCACATTGTGAGGCATTTTCCACCTCTTGACCAAGCTTCATATCTTGGAGTCACCTGAAACGATCAGAAACAACTCTTAAATTTTTAAGAGCTGAAATTTGAGAAATATAACCTCATCTCAACCTCTGTAGTTTTTAGACTATTATGGAGAAAAAAAAGCCATTAGGTTTAAGATTCAGGAAGAGAAAAAAAACACTTAAAATGCTGCTTTGTGTTTCATTTATTGTAAGCTGGCATAAAGTCGGTCGATCTGAGGCTGGAACAGAGCTTGGACCTCAGCTCTCTTGGCCTTCAAGGTGGGAGTCAACAGGCCGTTCTCGATGGTGAACAGCTCTGGGTGGAGGTGCACGTCCTTCACCTGCGGCCAAGAAAACAATGAATGCAGTCAAAACTCTCCAGTTTCTCAATAAAAAACCTCAACTGACAAATCAACTGCAGTATGTGAGAGATGTTATGAAATTTAGTTTTCTTCACAGGTTTGAATTCATTGGACCAAGTATTTAGATCTACGGTAATAAAGTCATTTACACCCAAGAGATTCAGGTTTACAGGAGCAAAATTAAGTTTACGGAATGAATTTCTTTAAAACAATTACTAGTCTGACTAACTATTCAGGAAGAAATTACCTGTTCAAAAGACTTGAGACCTGCTTCTTTTCCAAGTTTGGTCATGTCTGAAATTACAGCCTTCTTAATTTCCTGAGGGAGGAAAAATAAGTTTTAAGCACAAAAAAGCTCTTCATTTCAGTAAACGTGATTCACACACACACACACACACACACACGTGTTATGGGTTTTACAACAAAACTGTCCGTTTTAGTGTAAATGATCATAATTCCTGCAGACTTGACATGTTACAGCCAGACAGACCCTCCCTTACTGTGTTCTTGCAGAGTTCTTCAATGGAGCCTTGGATGCCAAGACGTTTTGCAAAACCTGGCAGGACGTCTGCGTCTGGGACCACAACAGCAACCAGGCAAGACTGCAAGAAGGAGTTGAACCTTAATAATCAAAGCTGAGGAACAATTTAAAATTCGTAAAACAAAAAGAGGTGGAGTTATACCTGCAGACTGTCTCCATGCACAAACACCTGAGCCACAGGGCCGCTGCGAACATACACGTTCTCGATCTTCTCCGGTGCGATGTACTCTCCTTGAGCCAGCTTGAAGATGTTCTTCTTACGGTCGATAATCTTTAAAACTCCACTCTGTCACAAACAAAACCATAAGTCTATTTTTGATGTTTATGTAAAAGAAAAACACTGCACACACACACACATACAACCTTTAGACTAAAAGAAAAACTAGCTTTGGAGCCAATAATTTTACTGGAAATATTAGTTTTGACATACATTTTAAAAAGCAAATGTTTAAGCCATAATTCAGTGTTTACAGAAAGAAAAAGTAGTTGGACGTCTTAGGTTCAAGAGAAAAACTCAAAATGTTCAGCACCTTCACTCAAATCCTCTCATTTCTTCTAAAGCAAACATGTCGACCTTTCACCATGTCCACTTTGAGAGAACTTTTTTTTCCTAAAGCTTCGCTTTACTTTGTTTCAACTCCTAAAGATGGAAACAGACAAGACTCGAGGGTCTGGTCCAGCCATCTGGTGCAGGAGTTTCAGGTTGAATTTATTCAACTGGTGCACATAATCCGTTTTGGCTTATTTAAAAAAAAAAAAAAAAAGCTCTTACTGGAAGCCATTTTCCAACATCCCCAGTGTGGAGCCAACCATCTTTATCCAAAGCCTCTGCGGTCTTCTCAGGGTCTTTCAAGTAGCCTTTGAACACATTTGTACCCTTAATGCAAACCTGGGAACAAAAACCAGAAAATTCTTTGAACTTCTTACCAGAAGGACAAAAATCTAAATTTATGTGCATCCTGTGTGTTCAAGATCAGAAGTCACACATGCATTTTAAAATTAGCTAGCCCTGGAAGTCATTAGCTTAGCATCAAATCCTGAACACACCTCCCCTTCACCGTTTGAAGCAAAGTAGCTCATTTCTTCAACATCAACCAACTTCAGAAAATTACAAGGCAGAGGCACACCGACATGACCTGTTGGGAAAAAAGTTTGATTACACCACTGATTTTTCTACATAAAGAAAAAAAACATTAACCGGAAAAAGAGGAGGTGCAGTTTACCTGCAGAGACGTCTCCAGACATGGTGAAGGTGCAGGCAGCCGCACACTCCGTCTGACCGTATCCTTCAAAGATCTGAGAGCCACAAGGTCAATAAGACTAAATAAATCAATCGTGTTATCAAAACGTTAATGTGCTGGCGGTTAATCAATAAGCTAGAGTAGTAAGGTTCAAACCTTGATTGATTTGGAAACAGACATGGTTTTAAACCAGAGACCAAATCTGAGGTCAGAGAGAATGTTGTCTTAAGTAAAATATGCCAAATCAACTTTGAGCTTTATATCCTGTTATTCCCTCAAAAAAAAAAAAAAAAAAAACATACCCAGTGTTGCTTTGACTCTTCATGCATGTTTGAGAAATACTTTAATCTCCTGTAGTAGCCTAGCCTGGCCCTCACCTTCCTACACGGTTCCGCTCAAATCTAGTTTCCCCTTCACTGCTCCTCTGTACGAAACAGAGCGTAGAACAGTGGTAGCCATGTGGAGCAGCCAAATCACCAACCATTTACCCAAAGCTCCTCCCTGGAGCTGAGCTCCTGCCCCACTGAGCACCCCTGCCTGGTGTAACTGTGTCCGAGCTTGTAATAGTAATTACTTCAGTCCTTTTCAGACTAAAAAAGTTTTTATCAAGGAAATGTAATGTATTTTTGGATGCCAAGGAGGCTACCTTCTTTTTACAATTCCTAAGGATGACACGGTTCGTCAAAAATGGTCTGACTTTACTACAAAATGCAAGTGGCATTAAGTGCCGAAGTGGGAGTGTCAGAAACTGTAGGAGGTTCGGCCAATTTCAAGGTGTTTACATAGACTGATGTAAAATCAAATTTTGATATCTACAGCATTTTTACAAAACCCGAAGGTAACAGTAAAGCCTAAAATTCGAACAAATTTGAAGGACCAATGTACTTCAGTCCAAGGAATAAGACTGGAATAATCTGGAAAGGGATTATAAAAATGCCGGCTCAATTAATTTGTTTAAGAGAATGATAAAAGTTAGATTGTTGAAGAAATATGAATTTGTATAATGTGCTTTTATAAGAACTGTTTGAGTTTAAGTTTTGTTATTTGAAGATAATTGAATTATGTTTTTTTTTTTTAAAGGGCAGATGTTAAGAATGTTCTTTCTGCTGCCTTTCATTTTATTTGGGATTTGTATAATTTATTGTATAGTACATTTTGTTTATGAAAATGAATAAATCTACTACACTAATAGTTCTCCACAGTCAAGTAAAGTGGGGCATACTTTATTAAAAAATTTTATTACTGAAAACAAACCATTTGCATTTGTAAGTCGACACTCTGGTTCTTTGTTTTTATTACCTGGCAGCCCAGAGCAGCTCTGAGGAAGGTGAGAACAGAGGGTGATATGGGTGCTGCTCCGGTCACCATGAACCTCACGCGGCCTCCAAGGGACTCCTGGGGGTCAAGGTTCAGAGAATGTAGATCCACTAACCCCACAAACACACCTCAAACAACCTGCGTTTGTTCASACAGAACCAGCACCTGGACTTTGTTGAAGATGAGTTTGTCCCAGATGCTGTTCTTCCTGACGATGCCCTCCTTCACCTCAGCGCACTTCCTCTCCACGGCCAAGTTCAGCAGCCATTTTTTGAACGGCGTTGTGGCTCCGCTCTGAACCTGGTGATAAAACATGGAAGTGTTGAACTTTCATCGAGTCAAGCTTTTTAAAAAAAATCCTGCAGCAGATTAACAGGATGACGAACTTTGTCGTAGATGCGGTTGAGAAGTCGAGGCACCGCAGGGAAAATKGTGGGCTGCAGGGTCTTCATGTCATCCGGCAACAACCGTATGTCACCCTGGAAGAATCCCACCCTGGCCCCAGCTCCAAAAACCACAGTCTGCATTAAACAAAACATGTCAACATATCTTCAGAGAGGATTAAAGATTCAAGCTCATTGGTTTGGTTCTTACCTGCACGATTCTCTCAAACATGTGTGCTAAAGGCAGAAATGAAATGGTGACATCTTCCGTTGTTGGAATGATGGACGACTGAGGAACATCAAGGTTCTGGTGAGTTTAACCCAAACATTATAAGAGCCCGTGCGTCAAGTTTAAATCAGACTCACCTCAAAGGTTTTGATGACTCCTGCAGCATCAGCAACAACGTTCTCGTGGGTCAGCATGGCTCCTTTAGGGTTTCCTTAAAAACAAAATCCTTTGATTTTTGGTGCTAAAGTTTCAACACTTAAGTCTTTTTTAGGACAATTTGATTAGTTGTTCTGGTTCTCTTTATAGAATATTAAAGATTCTAGACCAATAAAAATGTTTGTTTTCTGTCATTTGTTTTAATAACAGTTTAAACTAGTGTTCAGTTTTGTACAAGTTTAAATGAGACATATGAAGCTTTTATACCCTTTCACATTTAAATCCTTCAGTTTGGGTCTATATAAAGTGGAACTGCAATTCTTTGGTCTGAATTCCTCCTTATTTCAACTCCACAAGCCCCTCTTTCACCTCTTTTGAGGGGTCTCAGTTTTGAGGGGTCTCAGTTAAACTCATTTTGAGGCTGTCTCTTTAAATACAAATTAGGCGCTTCACACTGTGCCCCCCAGCTTCCAGACAGGTCCATTTTAGTTTGACAGAGGGATTAATGATTATATAGCTGCTCAGAAACGGTTTATAGGAGGAATTTGGGGTGCCGTTTGTAAAGTTAGTCAAAAACTACCACCAATATTTTTGCTTTATTTAGCCCTTAAGAAAAAGAATACATTTTTCAAAGTCAGTTTTTCACCGATTCACACATTTATAAATGTCATAGTTTAACTAAATATTTAACTTACAAATTAAATATTTAAGTTTTGAGCTAAATATTTAGCTAGCTACCTAAATATTTAAGTTCCAACCTAATTAGTAGGTAGCTAGCTAAACATTTAAATTAAATATTTAGGTGGCTAGCTAAATATTTAACTTTCTAGCTAAGTATTTTAGGTAGCTAGCTAAGTATTTAAGTTGCGAGCTAGATATTTAGCTCAAAACCTGTCACAAGTTATGTATTTAGCTTATAAACTAAATATTTAATTTGTAAATTAAATATTTAGTTTATAAACTATAAATGTATGAATCATATGGTGAAAAACTGACTTTGAAAAATAAATCTGTTTTCTTATAAAATGCTAGAACAAAAATATTGGTGTCAATTTTTGACTGTAATTTTACAAACGGCACCCCATAAGGATATGATATTATGCTCTTTTAGTGTCAATTATTTTTCCTTCAAGAATTTTTGCAACAAAAAAAAAATCTCACTTTCAGGGCTTGTCAAGTTATTTATGAATCATACTCTGTTGATAAATTAAATCTTGATATAAATGGATCACCTGTGGTGCCACTGGTGAAGCAAACGATACTGAGGTCCTCTGGCTTCGGTGGCTGTTGGGTTATGAGACAAATTGAAAAGATATAAAAAAAACAAAAATACTTAAAGAGCAACCATCTTCCTCCATCAGTTGAAACTTACAATTGGCTTTTGTAGGTGACTTTTCCCCAGCACCTGGTGGAACAGAGCAGACATTTAGTTTGTGTTCAGTGAACCGTCGGGGCTTTTACGTTCCGTTCGAGTTACCTCGACGTCCTCCATGGACATGATGTCCACCCCGCACTTCGCCCCACGCTCAACCAACTCTGGGCTGAAAGAGTCCATGATGATGATGGTTTTCAGGACTGTGGTGTGGCCCTTTTCCCTGCTCTCCAGCAGAGTTTCTGCTTTCTTCTGATTGTCGCAGAGAACCGTGGATATGTCAGCTGAGGGGGGGGGGGGTGATAACAGTAAAAACGTGATCTTATGTGGTTCAAGTTGATGCAACACAAAGCTGATTTCTCACAGACAGTGATCAGAAAAAAACCACTGAGAACAGGTGAGATAAATAAGATTAAAATCCCTGACGCAGACTCCTGTGGGAGCAGGGAGTTACTGGACTTTTCTTGCTCCTTAATGCTGCTAATTACAGGAGGCTGAAAGAAGCTCCAATTACCTCGGTCGATAATGAACACGAGAGCCTCAGGACCCAGCGTGTCGTACAGAGGAACTGCTACCATGGAGTAGGTGTAACAGGCCAGCTCACTGATAATCCACTGCAATGAAAACCAGTCAAACGCACTGCGCAGTGAACTGAAATCTGTCTTTACTGGGAGAGTCGTCTGACCTCAGGTCTGTTCTGAGCAAAGATGCCAACGAAGGTGTTTGTGTTGGGCTTCAAACCTCGGTGGAGGAGTCCGGAGCCGAGGTGCTCTGCTCGGTCTGAGACCTTCAGGAACAAAAAGTGAAGGAAACCTCAAATTAAACTTTATAATATGTGTCCTAAATGCTTCATCCTTGCAGCTGTTTGTCTTTCAGATGAACGTGAAATCTGATTTGCTACATTTTTTAAAAACTTAATACAAAAAAAAAACATTTACTGGGAGCCCTGTTTTTATGTTGCCAATGGGGGACTGACTTTCCTTTTGAAAAACATTTTTTGCAACAAAAAGCTTAAAACTTTTGAAAAACATTTCAATTTATAAAGAATGGGAAGGAGAAATGCGACCTTGTCTCGTTTTGTTTTACCTGTTTGTATTTGAGCCATTGGTAAGGTCTTCCTTTTTTCCTGTAGCCCAAACAAGGTCCGTTACCTGCAGGTAAAATGTGTTAAATCAGAATTTTCTGGGAACAAAACAAAAGCAAAAGAGGCAAAGTGTGTTCAGGTGTCRGGTTTTAAATTGGTTTCTTTGAAATCAGATAATTTCTTCACTCTAAGCCAATTCAACCCTCTTTATAAACAAGATTTAAAAGCAGGATATGTCTACTTTAAATGATTCTGTTTTTTCACATTTAAAAATAAGTTGGGGTCTAAAGTGGAACTGCTCCTCATTGTAACTCCACAAGCCCCTCTTTCACCCCTTTTCTGGAGGCGTGTCTCAGATCAACCCGTTTTAAGGCTGTCTCTTTAAATCCAAACAAGGAGCTTCTCATCTTGTCTCCTTCCAGAGCGGTCCATTCTAGTTTGATATGGTTTACGACTGTAGCGGTGCAGAAATATTTTACAGATGAATAAAAAAAAACATAAGGGAAGACTTGTACATCCAGCCTTACATGCTGGAGCCAGAGTCTGACTCAGAGGGGAATGAAGACTACAAAATTGTAGTTGGCGAGTCCAGACTTTTAGAAGTTTGAACGTCGAAGAAAAATCGAGAACTGAACAGGTTGAAAAATATGACCCAAACAGAATATAAATTTATAAATATGCAGCATCAGGAGAGACTGATTTCTAATGTTCTGCACTCACAGAGACCAAGTACACAAAATGTATTTAATGGCAAAAAATGTCCCATTTAAATAGTTTTAGGCTTAAACATTTTACTTTCATTTAGCAACAGCAGGACATTTTTCTCTTTCAGCAAATTAGATCTGCAGTTATAGTTTATATTTGCCTGTCCTGGAAATTCTGATGCAGGATATTGTCAATGCAACAACTTTAATATTTACAGAGTGYATGCCTCTATGTTGATGTAAACTATTCTACTGAAGTGAGCAGCAGGATCAGTTCTAAAAAAATGATCATCAAATCAAGCAGCATTTCTTAAAAGTTGCAGGAAGTTGTTACCTGAAACTTTCAGGCCTCTCTGAAAGACTTCATACAGAGTTCTGGCATCACTGTAGTAAAACGACATCAGGTTGTTGTTGTTCTCCAATAAGGCAGTTTTTCTTGCACCATCCTGAAGGCATATAGAAGCACTCGAGTAACGTAAAGCAAGTAATTCTGTCAAGTTTATTTACACGGTTGCACAAAAAAAATGCTAGAACTTTTTCCATTCTTTCCGAATGGCCCAAAACTCCACTGAGCAGCTCCCCAGTTCTCACCTTGATGCCTAAAGTCTGGCGGTTGAGGTCAGCTGGGCTGCGGAGGGGACTGGGCCGAGCATTGAGGTAAAACAGGGTGGCAACACCGAGGGCCATCAATGAGATGACGACCGGGATGGGGAGGGGGGAGAACAGTAACTGGAGGATGAAGTCCATGGTGGCTCAGGGCCGGCTGGAAACACAAAACAAAGTATAAAAAAAAGGGTTCGTCAAGATCTACAACTCATATCACACAAAGTCATAAAAAAGTCAATTTACATCCTCATTATGAAATATCTTGAGCTCTCTCACTACTCTTGATATTGTTGCTGTAATAACTCAAGGACAAAGTCAACATTGAGAACTTGAGAAGCCAGGGTTCAACTCAGGAAAGTTGATACATTACTGGGCAGTGATGAAGCCTTTAAACATTGCTGCAAACATTCACAAATAAAATTAACTGCTGTCAATTTTCAGGGGAAAAAACAGCTAATTTGTCTTCACAAATAGAGGAACTAAACACTTGTGTGTTGTGGCATTTGACAAAATTAACAACATTCTTTCAGACTTAAAAACATCTGGTCAATTCTTCTCAAATAGAAATGAAAATCTTGTCTTGAAGGAATCGGAGCTCAGGAAACGCATTAGGAATCAGACTTGTCCAACACGAAGATTTAGGTCAGGTTTCCCTAGTATTGACTTATTTGAAGCTCTAAATTATTTTCGGCAAGTTTCMGTGGTTCGTGAGATAATTTAATGACAAACAAACATGCGCACACATACAGAAGATGGTCCACCTTCATCTGTTTGACAGCAGGCTGTAAATATACTTGCAGGGTTTTATTTCACAGATTTAAAAAGTCATAAACTCTTCAGCACAGCCAGTTTAAGTCTCAACAGTTCTGAGCTCCTACCTGCTGCAGGTCCTCTCAGGTGTGTGTGGACAGCAGATCCTCTTCCTCTGCTCTGAGGGGAGACACGTGAAGAACAAGAACTCATAAAAACAGCTGACCAACTTTGAAACGTGTGAACTTTGACCACCATTACTTCCACTGATAAAACACATCGAATCTGCATTTATGTCATATTAACACTGGAGTTGTGCAACACGCTTTGTTCCCCCTTCTTGTCAGCTCRAAATGAGTTTGATTTCAATCCAGAAAGATTAAAAAAACAACTCAACGCTTATCTGTGGCAATGACAGACAAAAAAAAAAAGAAACAGCCAAGATGCTGCACCTGATGAAAGGTCGATAATTTTATCTGCAGTTTCTCGTTCAAAGTCCTAATATTTCAAGAGMTGAAGGTGGAACAAGTTGCAAAATCAAACTTAACTCTTTAAAACAAAAGGTCATCTAGAGAATTAGCTTTTTTTGGCAATGAGTGCTGAAATTAAAATCAAAACTCCTCAAAAATTTTAGCCAAAAGTAGAACTAAATACAAATAAAGCCTGTTTGCTGAAGCTGAATTCAAAGAAAAAAAAAAGGACAAAACCAAAGAAACCATTTGTGAATAAACAAAACATTTTTAAAAAGGACACAGCATAGCAGCAATTTCCTTAACGAGCTGAATGTTTTGATACATGAATGGCTACAATAGCACAGCATTTGCAAAAAGAGATTGCAAAAAAAGATTAAAAACGGCCCAGATGTTATTTCCTTAAAAGTTAAGAGTCCAAACTGATGTGTTTGACAGTTTTAGCTCATGTGAACGTTTTGTTTTGAAAAAAAAAAAATGCTTCCAGCCAAGTAACTCTTACAGCTCAATGACTGGAAGTTTTAAAAAGGTAAAAGTGCATCTCTGTGATTAGATTAAAAGTGAGAAAGGCAGTGCAGAGCTCTGTGAACAATGCATCCAAATAAATGAACAGCATTTAGACCAGATTAGTCAGAAGTGACCGCAGGACCACATATTTCAATAGATACTTGTAAAATTATTCTGATTTCTATGAGAGAAGGACTGATGTTGATCAGGGATGTTACCTGGTGGGATTAGCAGCTGCAGGTTGGGATCAGGCTGAGCAGACGCCCCTGAGGAAAAGCAGCTGAAGCCAGCAACACCACTAATGTACCAAGCTGCCTGCCTGCTGTCATTAGCACCTTAAAGTGCACACAGGTGTGGCAGCTTCTCAGCACCAGTCAGGGCTCAACCTGCCTCCTCCTGTTTCTGCACAAAAACACACCCAGGAGAGCTTTTTTTTTGTTTCTGCCGTGTCGTCTTTATTCTTTTTCTTTAATTAAATCAACTCACGCTCTTAAAGGACCTCATTTACTGTCATTTTCTCRGTGCGTTTCCTCTGTGTTTAAAGATTTATTTCTGTTCCAGGTCGCAGAGATGACTGTGAATTTTTTACACGAGCTTTATGGACACGTGCAATAAACTGAGATATGAAACGCAGAACCTTTGGAATTAGCCGTGGTTGTTAAACCCTGATCAGAAACTTAAATCGGTTGTAATGAATCAGATAAAGCAAAAATAAAAAGGACTGGGATCTACGACAGGTGATAAATAACTGAGATAAAAAAAACGTGAAGTAAACTGTGAGAAGTGACAAATAATTTTATTAGTTAAAACTTAAGGGGAGTTGTGTGTTCCTCTAACCACAGCTGACACGRTTATTTAAAAAAAGCAAAAGGTTAATGAGACTGCAGCCAACTGGCTTTTGTGTGGACGCAAGAGGAAATGCAACCCCAGTTTGCGGTCTTTGATCAAACTTTCAGTTATTTTAGAGCTGTTTTTTTTTTCTTTTTTACTTGAAAGGCTCAATGCACTGATTCCAAAATAGTTTAGGTTTTTTAAATCGGACCACCCATTAAGGATTTAGAGGTCATCTAAGGTTAAAAATTAGGAAACAAGTCCTGCATTACTTGCATAATACCATAAAAAATTGCTGAGCCCTGTAGACAATTTTCCAAACTAAAGCAGAAAATAAGCTGGATAAAACATTTAGATAGATTTTAAAATGATATGGGCGTCCA
>NW_013952409.1:1821553-1830490 GCF_001266775.1 Austrofundulus limnaeus | reverse complement strand
GGTTTAAGCATTAAAAAGAGTGACTAAAGCTCACTTGGAAACAGGGACGCGCTGTCGGAGTATCATAATAAGCTCCCTGGAAGAAACCAAGGAGGGAAATATGGGAGACAAATGTAAAATCAAATATTTTTAAAAATCACACATTTTCTGAAAAATCCCACTGAAATATTTCCACAATGCTATTATTTAACTCAGTGTTCTTACATTTTGCTCATTTTTAMAAAATGTTAAACTGAAATGTTAACTGTTATGTCTAAATGTTCAATCCTGAATCTAAATGTAAAAGTTAAATGACGCTAATGTTGCTAACTCTGCTGAAGATAGCGGCTTCCAAACAACAAACTTGCGGTTGCGGCTGACGTCCCAGCTGCACTTCGAACAGCCAAATCACTGACATAGTTTTTAATGAGCAAATGTCGGATTATAATTTCAGTTGCCATTTTCAGCAGCGTTAGCAGCGTTAGCCGTTGCTTTCGTCACAGGATGATGATGTCACAACAAAAACCGGGCACCAACGCCAAAGGCTGCGCTCCATTCGAAATTCTTAAATGTAAGCTGCAACATTTAAAATTTTATTTTTACATTTAGGATTTAATATTTAGACATAATTTTTTAATTTAACATTTGGTAAAAAATAATAAAATGTGAGAAAAATATCAATAAAATATTAGTGGAATGTTTTAAAGTGAGATAAATAATGGAAACATTGTCGTCACCCATCAAATTCATTATTTTGTAAATTGAAAATATTGAAGTTCTTTGATTTGGTTGATTATATTCTACTGGTTATGTATAAGGCCCACAAAAACACATTACCTTTAAACATCCAAGTGAATTTTGTTAAGAGAAAGAGTTATAACCTTAAAGGGACAGAGATATTTGTAAAACTCAAATTCAGAACTAGTTTGAAGGAATGGTGTACTTTAAGTCAAGGAATAAAACTATGGAATAATCTGGGGAGTGATGTAAAAAACGCAGGATCATTATGTACATTTAAGAAAATGATAAAAAGCTGGATTGTTAAAGAAATATGAAAGTATAATCCAGAGGGATTAGATGTTCTTGTCTTTTGTTTTGTTAATAACAGATTTTTCTTTATATGAATTATTCTAGAAAAAAAGGGGCAGATGTTATAAGATTTTTCTTCTCTCTGCTGCCTTTCATTTCATTTTATTTGTGATTTTGATATACACATATTTTTTTCTCTCATTTTTCTTTTCATATTTTTCTTTTTATTGTATATTGTATATAAAATTATTTGTTTTGTTTAAATGAAATTAATAAAGAATTGAATTGAATTGAATTGAACTGAACTGAAAATGTGTTAGTGACTTTTTTTTGACACTTGGAGCCAGAAGCACTGTTGAGAGAAAAACACAAAAATGTCTTACTAGAATTACCCCAAAGATTCTGGGACTGACACGACAAATCTGTTTTATTATTATTATTATTATTATTATTATTATTATTATTATTATTATTATTATTATTATTATTATTATTATTATTATTATTATTATTATTAATGTTGAAAAGTACCAACAAAGTTGCACATCTGTGTCCTTTCTGGGCTGTATAGGCAAAGAGGCCCAAAATGCAGCTTTAGATATAAATTGATTATTCTCAAGAAGAAAATCAGAAATCTGAAGGTCACTGGTTAAAAACTTACATTTCCTAGTCGGCATCAAACTTTCCTGAAAGGTTCTGAGATGCTACATWAAATTAAAGTTAAACTAATGTAAATTTATTGGAGGGGGAAATGTACAGTCATTTCTAAAACTTATGAAAAGTTTAGATGTAACAAACGTTTTCATGAAAAATAAAAAGTAACAGAGTTTTGTACCTCCCACTCTTCTCCACRTATTTGCATGTTCTCCTCCCTGAACCAAGTGCTCCAGCATCACTAAGGAGGTTGAGTATTTAAGCGCCGCACATGCAGAAACTAAAAGGATGAGAGTGATGTCACGGATGTTGCATTGTTCTACCATGAGCCACGTTTTGCTGCTCGACCTCACGCTCATTTTATCTGCTGCTGCCATCCTCAGTAACASCAGCAGCAGTCAGACTCACAGGCTGCTCGTTGCCTTCCAGGCTCCCTGGAACATGTCCTTCCCCTTCAGCGCCCGGCGCCTGGGCTCGGCCATCCAGATAGCCGTGGAGAAGGTGAACAACAACCCCTCCTTCCTGGGGAACTACAGTCTGGATTTTGTCTACAAGGACACAGGCTGTAATCCCAAAGAGTCCTTGGGAGAATTCATCCAGCAGGTGTGGAGGGAAAACGTGACAGCTCTCTTTGGTCCAGCGTGTCCTGAGGAAGCAGAGGTATAAGTCTGTTATTTATACTTTGCTGTCTGTTTGCGTCTACACAGACAATAAAAGTAAAAACTAAATGCAACTTTACATTGTGTATTATGTTCTGACAACTGAAACTGCAAAATATTATGGGTTTTTGTTATAAAGCTTACCGTCAAATAACTAAAAAAATCAAGAAAGTGTCTTTTTTGCTGGTTTYCATGCAGTTCATCTTTAGGACGTTTTTCCCACGAGTGTTTCTTACATTACTGTTGGTAAAAATAACAAAGTACATTTGGGTCAGCCTGCAGGTGCGCCCTTATTTTGTTGTTGATGTTTTTCTGTAATCACTACATGTTTCTAAAAATAGTTTTCCTTTAATAATCTGGATGTTTAGGTAAAGACAGATTAGAGATGTAATAAAATTGATTATTCAAACATGAAGCTCTGAAATGCCAATCATCAGTTGACCTCATCAACAAGATCAATGGAAATATAACATAATAATCTGCATATTTACATTTTTGTCTAATCTATATGTTGATTTATCTTATCTTATCTTATCTTATCTTATCTTATCTTATCTTATTCATCTTTAATGTCATGAAATTGAAGAAACAAAATAATGTACCACTTTATAATAAGGCTCCCCTTATAGATGGCTCATAAATAGTTTATAGATAGGTTATTAATTCATCTGCAAACACTATATAAATCAATAATAAGTGTTTATTATGCATTAATTGAGGATGAGAAAGAGACAAAACTGTCCCGTTTCTTGCCAAATAGTGAGCTAAATGTGTTCATGTCCATATTACATCTAAAGGTGCTTATTAAACATTTCAGACTAGGTTACTACCTTGTATGAAACAATAATGATTAGGAAACACAGATTTTATATAATATTGTAATATTACTGTATTATACATATCCACTTTCAAAGGGAGCCTTATTGTAAAGTGAAAGACAGTCTACTTAGGGAGCCTCACAAATAGTGTCCTGTTTTACACTTTACAATTACACATTCTTATGGCATTTAAACATGTTTATTAGTCATTAATAAATAGTGTAYTGTCTTACACTTTAATAAAGCACCTTTAGGTGTAATATGTACATGAACAGATTTGGCTCACTATTTGGCAAGAAACCAAACAGTTTTGTCTCTTTCTCGTCCTTAATTAATGCATAAAAACACTTAATAACGATTTTTAAAGTGTTTACAGATGAACTAATAGCATATCTATGAACTATTTATAAGCCATTATTGTAAAGTGGCACCCAAAATAATTTTAATCTATTTTAATTCTATTAAATTTAGTTTAATTTGAACGAGTGATAAAACATTTTCTTTTAGATTGATTACAATATCTGACATTGCTTCTTACATTATTCAATAAAATGAACATCTATAGGTTTCTTTCAACTTTGAAAAGTCTAATTTTACCTGAAGGACAACAAAAAAAGAATTGTGTAAATGTATTTTTTAAATGGTAAATTTAAGGAAAATGCTGCTGCTGAACTCTGATGACCCTCTCAGTTAGAGCAACACCTGAACAGAAAGGATGAGTTTATGTTGTGTGACTTCAATAATATGATTTTGTTTATTTGATTTAATTTATATAAAGTTAACATAAGGAGCACAATGAATTCCAGGCCTTATTCTTCTTTTTCTTTTGACTTATCTTTCTTATCAAGTCCATCAAGTCCTCCTTCATCTTCTGTCCTCCAATTACCTCTGTGTCCTCTTTAACTGCCTCCATAGATCTCCTTTTTGTCGTTTTCCTGCATCTCTAACATTCTTCTACCAAAATACCCACTGTCCATCCTCTGGACATGTCCAAACCGTCTCAGTCTGACCTCCCAAACTTCAGTGGTTCAGGCTGTAATGTTTTCCAGGTCACTGGTCTGATCGCCTCAACATGGCACATCCCAATGTTCGGCTTTGTGGGCCAGTCCTCCAAACTGGACAACGGCGACATGTACGATTCCTACATCAAAATCATGCCCCCTCTTAAAAGAAGCTCGGAGGTTCTGGTGAAGACCCTGCAGTTCTTCGGGTGGAGCCACGTGGCGATGATCGGAGGGGGGTTGGAGACAAACACTTGGGACAAAGTTGACGCTCTGTGGAAAACGGTGGAGAACCCACTGAGGACCAAGTTCAAACTGACCGCAGAGGTGAAGTTTGACACCAGCAACCCTGATCTCATTTCTCAAAACGTCAAGTACATCTCAACTGTCGCCAGAGGTAGCAGACAAGTTTCTGGTTTTACCTCTTTATTTTGAATTTGAATCAGCTCATTAAAAAAAAAACACTCTGTGACCCTCTCCCTTCCAGTTATTGTGGTGCTGACGAACAGGGAGGACTCCGTGTCCCTGCTGCTGGAGGCWGAGCGCCAAGGCCTGATGAACGGCGACTACGTGTTCTTCCTGGTACAGCATTTTGAGGTCAGTGGAGCCAGGAGGAGCAAAATAAATCAACAGATACATGTGTGCATTTTCAGGTGAGTACACTGACCTGTTTATTTCCAGATGGAGGGAAAAACCCATGAAGATCACGGTAAAGAAAAATCCAACCACAAGTTCCTTCACTCAGTTAAATATCTTAAGGCACAAAAAAATTAAACTTTTTAACAGAACATTATTTTATACCAAAAAAGGTACTGGGTGTCTACAAAACGCAACACTTCACCTTCACAAAACATCTATTTCCCAATCAAAAAGAAAAAATAAGTAAAAAGTAGGTACTTAAACGTTTCATCTCTCGTCCAAGAGACTTCTTCAGTCTGATGAGTTTCAGGTGAACTCAGCCTTATAAGCACTGCCTCCACATGGACAAACAGGTTAGTCACATGCAAAAGTGATGATACCCAACACAAAGAGGGAAAGAGGGACAAAAACAAGTGGACGTCGAGCCCCGCCTGCCCTCACTACATGCACATAACACGACACGGGTCAGGTGATGGGGCACATGACCCTCTATGAACAATAGAGCTAATCAAGCCTATTGTTAGGCGATGGCCCTCTTTTGCATATGACTAACCTGTTTGTCCATGTGGAGGCAGTGCTTRTAAGATTGAGTTCACCTGAAATTCATCAGACTGAAGAAGTCTCGGACGAGAGACGAAACGTTTCACTAAAGAAGAACCCATCCAGATTCACATTCCTACTTATTTTTTCTTTTTGATTTTTTCTACCTGGATTACTGAGATGCATCAGGACATCTTTTCCTAAAATTAACCGTTTAGTTTCAGTAAAAATATGCAAAAAACAAATGTTTGTCTCATTTATTGTTTTACGGATCTCTCTTTCTGTGCAGGATAACTTGTGGAAAAATGTTATAAACAGCAGGATAAACCAAGCTGCTACAAGAGCATTCGACATGACGTTTATCATCGGCCAGAGGTCCTACGAAGGTTACGAGTACTATGACTTCTACAAGCAAGTCTATCAAAAGCTGAAAGGACATCCTTTCTGGAGCAACCTAACATCTGAGAGTGAGGCAAGTTAGGAAAGTTATTTAAAGAAAGTTGACCAGATTTTTTTAGTTGAATCACGTTTAATAAAATGTCCTAAACAATAACTGTCAGGTTAGTCCCTACGCAGCCTATCTGCATGACGCGGTTCTTCTATATGCCATGGGACTGAAGGAAGTTCTGAAAGATGGAAACGACCCGTACGATGGCCGGCAGCTTCTGCAAAAACTGAGAACTACAGGCAATATTCGATTTCATGGTAACTATACAGGAACCGTGGTACCATTTTCAAAACAAGGATTTCTCTTTTGCTAAAGGTGTCTGGTGGAGTTTATGGCTCGTCTTTTACTAATACATTCTCATGTTGGACTCGTAACATATTGACGCGCCATCCTTGCCGCCTGCGGCTTTTCCGGGTTGTGTCACAGGATTAATGGTTAACTTTAGGGTCTGTGGTTAACATGAGGGATCAGGATTAATGCTTGACTTTAGGATCTGTGGTCACAAATAATGGTTAATTTGAGAGACTGGGGTCATGGAAAGGCTGTACATAGCTAATATAGGTTAAATTTAGGGTCTGGGACAATGGTTAACATGAGGGATCAGGGTTATTGGTTAACTCTAGGGTCTGTGTTCAGGGACTCGTCCTCCTCCACCTCATCTCGTACAGAACGGACGCGCGCTTGGTCAAGCGTCAATATGTTGACGCAGGGGGCATGAGAATGGGCTCCTTTTGCAGGTGCCTCTGGACTCGTTCACTTTGACGAAGAGGGCGAGAGGAATGTGGACTACTCGATTTATGATCTGCAGTATGTGGGCAACAACATCCTGTTTGTGCCGATCCTACACTTCGAAAGTCAAACCAAAAGTGTCAGGTACCAAACAATGTTCAGTTAAATATTAACACGTGGATCCTTTTTTGGTTTTAACACCAGATTGGATGACAGGATTTTAATTGCATTGTGACAAATGTCTTAATGAAAGTTTTGAATTTCAGACCAACGTCTATGTTAACTTCTGTGGTTTGGCCAAAAGGAAAGCCCCCCACTGATATACCAGAATGTGGTTTTAATGATGAACTCTGCGAATGGCTGACTAATGGTAAAACATAGGCATTTATACTGACCGGCATTAAAACCTTAGCCACTCTTAGAGTTTACCATGTCTTTGTGATGCAGATATCGCCCTGCTGGCCGTGATAGTTACCTTCCCCGTCGTTGGTATAGTGGCCATTTTGTGGATTGGCGTCCTAATGCTGCAGAAGTTTCGGCTCCAAACGAGGCTAGACGACTCCAGCTGGTGGATGATCAACTTTAGCGACATTACCATCATCCGGGAGCCCTTGGTACGAGCGCTCAAGAAGGGTTGGCGAATGGTCAGTGTAGTCGATTTGTTACACAGGTTTGTGTTTCTTCTTCTCCAGGGAATCCAAGGTTCATCGGTGGGCTCTGCAGGAAGTCACAGTGGGAGCAGCAGCTGTCAGAGCTATCTTTCCAGCACTAGCTATGACCTGAGGGACAAGACAGGCAAAGAAAACATCTTTACCACTATAGGTCTCTATCAGGTAAGTTTAATTCTCAGCTCACAGTGAGCCTACATAACAAGTATGAAAATACTGGGGATATTTTTTTGTTTGTTTTTCCAATCCAGGGAAATCAAGTGGCCATCAAGTACATCAAGAAACCTGCCAGCTGTAATTACCAGAAACCTTCTATCATCGCAGAATTCAATGTGGTAAAGTTGACAGCTGACTAGTTTTCGCTTTGGTGCAACCTATAACCAGTAAAGATATTTTTTTTTGCCTTTTGAAAATACCCATGTAAATGTGTGTAGGATACAGCAGAGAATTGTTTGCCTCTTTCACACAAAGATGCAGCTCCTCTGTGCCTAATTATCTGAAACTCTTTAAGAAAGATGAAAGAGATGAAACATGAGAACTTGGTGCAGTTCTTTGGCGTTTGCATCGAGCCGCCGAATGTCTGTCTGGTCATCCAGTACTGCAAGAAAGGCAGCCTGAAGGTGAGTGGAAAACTTCAGTTTTTCCCCAACAAAAACTTTCAAACACTAAGTTTTCACATATTGTTTTTGATTTTTTTTTTTTTTACAGGATGTTCTGAAGGGGTCAGACGTTGATCTAGAGTGGATGTTCAAGCTGTCGTTTGCATATGACATTGTCAATGTAAGTGTTTATCAAGAAAGTGTTTAAAGAAATACTTTTATCATGTTGTTTAGGATTTGCTTGTTTATTTTTCAGGGACTGGATTTTATTCACAACAGCAGCCTTAAGTTTCACGGAAACCTGAAGCCTAGCACATGTCTGGTGGACAGCCGGCTTCAGATCAAGCTCTCTGGTTTTGGATTGTGGGAATTCAAATATGGAGAAAAACCCAAACTGGACTTGGTGGAAAACCCTATCTATGAAGGTAAGTGGGTTTTAAATCCAGTTGCTCGGTACTACTCAGGCATCATCTTGCCACACAAATTATGAAGGGAATGTACACACGATAGTTTAATTTTGTCATAGATCTGTACTGGACGGCCCCGGAGCTTCTTAGACAGGTCGATCCTCCGTGTAACGGAACACCCAAAGGGGACGTCTACAGCTTCGCCATCATCTTGTGGGAGCTCATGTATAACTCTAAAGCTGGCCCATATCAAGACATCAACCTGCACCCCAAAGGTTTTATAGAATGTATTCCTTTTCTTTAAACACCTGCCAACACATTCGTCATTGGCCACAATTATTTAAAGGGGCAATATCATGTAAAATCAACTTTTTTGAGTTTTATATCATGTTATAATGTGATACTCTCATAAAAAAACATGCCCAAAGCCTTGCTTTGACTCATTCATGCATGGTTAAGAAATCCTGCAGCGTTTTTAGGAAGCCATGCTGAGGAGCAAAACAACAGGTGGGGACCAGAAACGCCTTTTGGGACCAGAAACACCCCTGGGACGTGTCTTTAAGCCAAACTTCCTAATGGCGGAGCACCCCACACCCTCCCCACTCCCCACATACCCCGCCCATGACTCCTGCAGGCTCTCAGGTGAAAGTAAAAGTGAAACGTAAACTGTCTGCTGAGCTCTCAACATTAGTTCTCACTCAGGGAAGCTCTTTTCAGATTAAAAATACATTCGAGGAAATGTGTTTTCAGATGCCAAGTAAGCTGCA
>NW_013952409.1:1818590-1821416 GCF_001266775.1 Austrofundulus limnaeus | reverse complement strand
ACACACACACACACACACACACACACAGCGAAATGGGCAAGACAGAAGGTGGTTCTTAAAGAGACAGAGGCCAATTTCAAGGCGTTTAGAACAGGAAGTGATGAGAAGATAAGTTTATCTTCTATTTAAACATTAAAAACAGCATTTTAATAACAACTAAAGGTGATATAGATACTTTATTATGGTATAGTATTTAAATGTATGCCTGAGAAACACATAATATTGCCCCTTTAAACTTTTTAACATTAAAGGGTATTGTCATTTAGTCACCAAAAATAACAAAAACTAATACATTTAAACTAATGCTGGAGACTATGAACCTGTATGCAAATTTTCATGGTAATTTGTAAAAGAACAGATCCTGGAACACCTCAAGTCAGTGAACAAAACTAAAAGTATTATTCCAAAACTGCAGCTCAACATGTTTCAGTTTTTTTGGCTGTTTCCTCAAGAGATCATAATGCAGTTGAGGACGCCTTTCCAAGGGGAACCTCTGCGGCCGGTGCTGTCGGATCAGCTTTGTGACGAGCAGGTGAACGCCCTGCTGAAGAACTGTTGGAGCGAGAACCCCGACCATCGTCCGCCTTTTGCATCAGTACGGAGGCGGCTGAGAGGCATCAGTCCAGAGAGGTCTGTGCCTGCGAGCCTTTGTCACGTACTKTTGAACAAAACAGGAACTTATTTGCTTCAAAGAAACAAGTGATGCCACGTTTTTGATGGGGCTGAGTTTCAAGAATAAATCTGCTAAAATAAAATAAAAAAATTACAATAATCTCATTTGTACAATGACAAGTTGCATTTTTGAACAAATTAACAAGAAAATGTCGTAATAACTTTATGTTGTGTAGTCACGCTAATATCCTGGATAACATGGTGGATAAGTTGGAGAAGTACGCCAATCACCTGGAGGAGGTTGTGGAGGAACGGACCAATCAGCTCACAGCAGAGAAAGCCCGGGCAGATAAGCTTCTGTCCAGCATGTTACCAAGGTGCCACACATACTAACTATAGCAAGTTTACTCAAATGGTACTTTCCATAATTACTGTAATACAGTCTGCCTTAACACGATTGTGTTGGTCTATTGATTGTAGGTATATTGCAGACGAGCTGATGGCAGGAAAGTCGGTGGAGCCACAGAGTTATGACATGGTGACGATCTTCTTTTCTGACATTGTGGGTTTCACCTCCATGTGCTCTGTTAGCTCTGCGATGGAGGTGGTTACGTTCCTCAATGACCTCTACAGCCTGTTTGATGATGTCATAAAGATGTACGATGTCTACAAAGTAAGAATTGTTGAAAGTGAGAATTTTATTGCTAATTCCAAAGATTTTATTCATTGACATCAATTAATGGCAGATAAAATAAAGACATTTAAGGAAGACTCTTATCTATCACGTTTTATCTATTTATGATTACCGTTTTCTCTCTTTTAAATGGTTGAAGCTAAATATACTGTTACTAATGGTTTTTAATGTTATTTGATTGATGTAGATCTTTAGGAAAAACTGTTTTAAAAGCTGCCATCTTTGTGTCTCCATAAGGTGGAAACAATTGGTGATGCATACATGGTAGCTAGTGGCCTGCCTATCAGCAAYGGCAACAAGCATGTGTTGGAGATATCAATGATGGCTCTACATTTCCTGAGTGCCATTAAAGTCTTCAAAATCCCCCACATGCCAAACGAGACCCTTGCAATTCGCATTGGCATACACTCAGGTAATAGACTGTACCAGCAGCTACATAATGGTACAGAAACATAAAGGCTTTTCTCAAGGGTGCCATCAGGAATTACATCTACTTGTAAAATGACTGAGTCACTTGAAAATGTTTAGTATGTACGGTGTGTGCTTCCTTTAGGTCCAGTAGTTGCTGGAGTTGTGGGAACCACYATGCCTCGTTACTGCCTTTTTGGGGACACAGTGAACACAGCGTCGCGCATGGAAAGTAACAGCTTACGTGAGTAAAGTCTTCTAAACTTGCTCCAAGTCTTCAGGATCTTTTGTCACAAGTGAGAGAGGAGTGGACTGGGAGATGTTCTTTCTGTTTTTGATTCTATTACCAAAGTGTTTCACTAGAGGGCGCAATAAAACCAGTTTGAGGAAGTTAACATGTGGTCAGAATGATGTATTTTAAGCCTTTTAAATTAAAGATATAAGCATCTTGTCTTATTTGCCACTGGACTGCCTCTACTACTGAGATTGGACACCWCCTGATTTTGTCGCAGCCAACTAATGACTGTAGGAATGTCCATAATTTAACCAGGTTGTGGTAAACCTTTAAGCTCTGGAGACGGAGCACCACCAAGAACCTAAACAACATACGTTGATTGCTGAAATACTAAAGACTCAAACACTAAATTTGAACAATCTAAATAAAGTTTTTATTTGCAGCCCTGAAGATTCACATTTCTCAGTCCACAGCTGACATTCTTGTCCAGGCTGGATCATTTGAGTTGGAGGAAAGAGGGGAAGTTGAGCTGAAGGTGACATCTCTATGATGTGAATKTTAGTTCTTTGTTTTCGACATGTTGTGACCAGACCATGTTTTCTCTCAGGGTAAAGGGTTACAGAAGACGTACTGGCTGCTGAGCAAAAAGGGTTTTAATCCGACTCTTGTTGCACACAACTCGCCAAAATCTGACTGTCTTAAAATACAAACAGAGGTACGTCCAGAAGAAAYACAATCACATTTTTGTCCTTGTTTGATAAGTAAGACCTCGTCTCCTGGTTCATTTCGGGGATTTATGTTCTAGAGCAGTGTTTCCCAAAGTTGGGGTCGGGACCCAAAGTGGGGTCCCGAAACATCAAGGTGGGGTCCTGAAAAG
>NW_013952409.1:1814165-1818250 GCF_001266775.1 Austrofundulus limnaeus | reverse complement strand
TGGATAATCTCCAGAAATCAATTTAAAGGTAATTAAATGATTGCTGATGCAATATTTTCCCTATAACTATTACAAAAACACACAAAAAAGTATAAATAAGTATTTGTATTTGTGTACAAGCTGTTTAGATTGTCAAAAAGCCTGTGTTTTTAGGGTTATTAACAATGTTCGTGTACTCAGGCCAGTAATATTTGGGGTCACAAGTTTTTGCCATGGATATTTTGTGGGTCATAAGATAAAAAGTTTGGGAACCACTGYTCTAGAGCACATGATCCACATTTCATCWGATACTTTTCCACAGTCTGTTTTCTCAGTTAACACTCTGTTCTGCTCTTTGTTACCCTTGAACTGTTCTCAATTAAACACAAGGTTGAAAGGATTCTCTGTGTTATTCTTGGAAGTGGACCTGAGCACGATCATCCCACCGTCTGCTGGACTGGATRGAAACCGGTGTTGTGTTCTGATCTGTTTCTGTTTTGTCTCTGCGAACAGAAACTTGGATTGTCCAGAGTGGCAGATGCAAGGCCCCAAATCTTCCAGCATAAATCGATGATGACTAAAGTGAATGTTTAAAAGCAGGAAAACAGGCGGCGTTGAGGAGAACTAAGGATACGAGGAGGAAAACCTCAAGGGGAACTGAGAGGCGAAGGAGCAGAGCTTGAAGCTTTGACACATTGTTTGATTACTGTTTAACGACACTAAAGTTTATTTTATTATTTAAATTTTGATACAACCTTTACAGTAAACCCTTTGATTCAATGATTGCTTATGTGAAAGTGCAGCTTAAAAAATGTACTTTTGTTTGTTTTGAGGTTTTGTTGTGCTATAATGAGTTTTTCAAGACATAGCGTAACAAAAAAATCCCATGTATTTTTACTGCTGTAATATAGGTTCTTATGAAATAATAAGACTGAGGTTTTTGTTGCTGAGTGATGTAATTATGCCACAAATGTATACAAGCTGGCAGAATCAGAGAAAAAAAATTAGATTTTTCAAAAAAAGTAGTTTCACCTTGTCATGAGTATAAATATTACCCATTCCACYTTTTGATAATCCATTACTGATCATCATCAAAAGCCCAAAAGCACTTAATACTTTAAACTCACTGTGAACTAAAATAAAAGCACAAACTTCAACGAGGAACTCAGACAAAACTTCAGAAAAATCAAAAAAAATTGTCACACTTTATGGATCAGTAACTGAATTCTTTTATTCAGTTTGTTTCATTTGTTGGCAGTTTAATTCCTATTTTATGCAATTCATTAAAAAACTTGATCTTAATTTTGTCTAATTTAACCTGTTTTAACCTCCACATGCAGCACATCGAACAGTTTTCTGCTCTCTGTCAGATAAAAGGCCTAAAATACCTCGAATGCGCAATAATGTCAGATATTTAATAAAAAACTTGTCTGATTACATAAAATTGTGTGTCTTCTATTCTAAATCTGAAAATCTTATTATAAATCCTACATTTATGACAAAATCTCTGCTTTTTGTTTATAAAAAAAAGTTTAAGTTTACTGCTTCAGTAAAGACAATTGGTCAAAATAACTGACAACATTAAAGGAGGGGAAACTGTTTTTATTGGCGTAAAAAGTACACTTACATATAAATCAGATTGTGAAAGCCCTGTGCTAAATACAAACTGTGTGAAACGATGAAAAGATGAAGCTGGGGAGGAATGGMTCCTGAGTCTTGCTCCGTCTCTTTGTGTTTATATAATGACATAATCTTTCACTACATTTTTGCTCCATGTGCTAAATCCCAGCACATGTTCATCAGGACCAGAAGCAGGATGAACAGTGAAGTTCCTGAAATGAGATATTTTTAGCAAATTTCCATGGCCGTTATTGTTCGTTTGTTTTTGTTTACCTGTGACGTGGCCATTATTAGAGGAGCTGCGACCTGTTAAAGGATAGATTAAGTACTTTTATTTGTCAGATTGAAAAATATATAATCCCTTTGATCGAATGTTGTATGGTACCTTTAATCTGAAACTCAGCAGACAGGATCCCCCCATTTGGGTCAACCTCTGATGACAGAGACCTCACGGTGCAGGGGCTCTTCAGGGGAAAATAACAAAATAATGTGAAATTAACTTTTCACTCAATAGATCTGACACAGAAATCTGTTTAGAATCAAATGATTGCAATACAGCAACCAGATTACAAACATGTTTGTTTCTATTAATAGTTTTAGATCACAAAAAATGACCCAAAAAAAGAAAAGAAAAATAACTAAAGCAGGCCTCAGAATTAAAGGGGGGGGGGGGGGTATTCTCCAGGTACGGGAATTTTATACCACAATCAAGTAATTATGTAACCTTGACTTGTTCTGAAAATGCTGTATATATCAAGTATATATTTGACTTTGCATCGTAATCTATATAAACRCCTTGAAACTGGCCTTTATCTCTTTAAGAACCTCCTACCATGTCAGACACTCCCACTTCAGCATGTTTCATAGGAGCGTTGTGTTTTGTTRTAATAAAAGAAGCAACATTGGATGATATCTATTTGGAAAACGGCAACTCAGGATACATTTGAGCCTTACTCGAATGACCCCATGTCGGACACGGACAGTACTTTTTATGAAGAACCGGAGCGACTACAGAGTCTCTTACAAGACTTTTCAGACTGGTAATATACAGTAACTCCCAGTCATCCTCTCATACATATGTGTCAATGTTAAACTACTTTTTGTGAAGAAACTCTACATATAGATCAGGAGGGGTGCTCTGTGGGGCAGGAGCCGAGTTGGGRACTGAGCTCCAAGGAGGAGCTTCAGGTAAATAGGCGTGGCTTCGTACCAGCAAGCACCAAACGATTACTACAGGAGATTCAAGGATTTCTCAAACRTGCATAAATGAGTCAAAGCATCACTCAGGATGTGTTTTTGATGAGGGAATACCATTATAACATGATATAAAGCTCATAAAAGTTGATTTTTCACAACAATGTGTCTGATTTTCCTGCGAACATGTAAATGTAAAATATTTATGAGGCGTCGCTGCTGTACTCACAGGCTGACAGATGAGTCTCTCTGCATCACAGATCTGGATTTCACAGTGAAGCCAGACGGTGGAAACTTTCTCCAGCCGCTGGAAACGGAACGAGTTGAACTTAAAGGTGGAGCGGCTGTCTTTGGCGTTGTCGAAGATGGTCACAGTGTTGTCAGCAGGGCAGCTGTTTGAAAACACTTAATATTAAAAGCTTCAATAAATTGGTACTGGTTAGCAGTATTGGGCATTGTTTTTATGAGTACAAGTATTTGTGGCTAGTATTACCTGTTGATGATGAGAATCCACTTCTTCCTGTCTGTTGAGTAYGGAGTGGGTGTGGCCCAGCAGTTGTTTATCACTACTTTAAACCTAACACAGGTAAAAAAAAAAAAATCACAGTTTGGCCTCTAAACGTATAAAAATGGTTAAATATTGTGCAAAATGTAAAACGTAGCAGTGTACCTATTACTTAGACCTTTTGCCTCGATGCCGATGAAAACTTCAGAGCCGATCTCAGATGTGTCGATCACATAAGGAGCATCTTTAGCGTACAAGAACTTGGAGTTCTATGAGATATTTGTATGTTTTAAAGCTTTATCTCACACAGTAAAGCGTCATACACCAAATAAGCGCTTAAAGAGATATTGCGATAACCACAGAAGTCTCTTCCACTGGAGAAACTGAATCCACAGGCAGCAACTCACCGTGAACACGTTYAAAGATAACTGTGACCTAAAAGTGCCTAAACTCCCATTGTTGACATAAACTGTAGCGACTCTAGAAAAAGCAGAGGGTTTAGTAAAAACACTGCAAGTCATTGCGTCAGCATGCACAAATCGTCCACGCAGTAAATGTGGTTGGCTTGTGTCCTGAGGCGGTGCTTACCTCTGGCTGAAGACGGCGTTATTTACCAGGTAGGCGGCTCGGTACATGCAGCTGAAGGTGTAGTTGACCGGCTGGTTCCTGACGGTCAGAGAAGTGTCGTTGGACACGATGGAGTTATAGAAGATGTACTTGGGGTCTTTGCCTGGCATGTACTAAAAAAATACCATAATCAAAATACACTGCCTAGCCTATATATATA
>NW_013952409.1:1811493-1814155 GCF_001266775.1 Austrofundulus limnaeus | reverse complement strand
TAGTAATATAATAAGTCATCACTCTAATATTTTGTTGGACCGCCTTTAGCTTTGATCAAGGTGTTACACCATATTTTGTGATCGTCATAAATTGTGACCAGAGAGGTCGCTGTTGCATTTCAACAACAGAACTTGGCCAAAAATAGCCACAAAGAAGAATATGATACGCCAAAAGTGTAACCCAGAGGTCACAAAATATGACAACTGTTGTCATTTATTGTGACTTCACTGTAGCTTGGTAAATAATAAAAATATTTATTCATAAACTGATTCTGCTCATTGTATACATCCTCTGTCAGAAAAATAACTTCTGATCACTGGCATGTTGACTATTACTATTACTACTACTAYACATGATAATAGCTATCATATTATGTGACCCTATACTAATTTAATAACAGTCACAATGTCAGTGATCAAAAGTTATTTTTCTGACACTAGAGGATGTAAACAGTTAGTATAAATAGTTTTTGAATAAAACTTTTTACTATTTCCTTAGCTACAGTGAAGTCACAATACATGACAGAAATCATATTCTGTGACCATAACAACAGTCAAAAGTTTTTGTTTTTTTCTTCGTAAGTCTTCAGCATATTCTTCTTTGTGGTCATTTTCRGCCAAGTTCTGTTGTAGAAACGCAACAGCGCTCCCTCTGGTCACAATATATGACGGTCACAAAATATGGTGTAACAACTGYACGCATTCGCTGTGACGTTGTTTCGATAAGCTTCCTAGACCTGACCAACTGCCCCCACAGGCTTGTACAGCAGACACTGCATGCTCGAAGACGATGGGTCCCCACTATCCTTGCAGTTTTTAATAACGTGTCGGAMAGTTCTTAACCCAATTTTAGTAGTTTCTGCAATCTCTTCAGATGTTTTCTCTGCTTGATTTGACCCTTCTAAACCAGACAGACATCTTTCCATGACCACAGGATGTGTCTTTCCACATGGTTGTTTAAGAAATGAGAAGCAACTCATTGCACCAGTTGGGGTTAAACAATAGGTTTAATAACCAGCTGATAGATAATCGCCCATGTAGTAATAATCCAATGAGAGGCTCGTACCTGTTTGCTTAGTTAAATCCASGTAGGTACCCTTTTTTTTGGCCAGGCAGTGTAGTTTTCTAATCAACTGAGAAAAGCGGGTTGAAGGTTTGTGWCCGGCTCGATCTTACCTCAGATTGTGTGCCGCAGTACGAGTGGTTTCTGGGTGTCAGGTCTGGGATGATGAAGCGATAATAACCTGGACTGTGAATTCCCGTGTAGCACACCCCACCCAGGGACAGCTGCTCTATTTCCCAGCCGTAAGGACACTCGGGGACGTTGGCAATGATGGCGTTTGGGAAACATGACACCACAACATAGTCTGAGAAACAGATGTGGTAAAGAACATGTGGAGTCCTGTCTCAAAATTATTTGTGTTATTTAGAGTCGGCGTACTGCAACTTTACTGCTTGTGGGATAAAAAATAAAAGTCTTGTTCMTAAAGATTATTTTTTGACACTGTATAGAAGAAATCCAAGAGCATTAACTTTTTTTTAGATTATTACATCATGCATTGCTTTAACTGTTCTCCAAGTCAATCCAAACCAAACACTAAAAGAAAGAACCACAGAAAATGTGATTTATACTTTTTTTTTCAGAATTTCCATTTCAGAATTTTCTTAAGTACAGGAATTGTTATTTGTTGTCGAAAAAACCCATCACTTTTCAGTTTGGTTCAAGGTAAAAACAGTGATTTGATGAAGAGTCTTAGACGTAACCATTTTTGAATTCTGGATCATCTTAAATTTAATTTTAAGTTTCATTCTGCAAAATATGCTGTTTATTCATTTTGAAAGTTTATTCTGTGTTCACATTTAAAAGCCTGAGCACCTGCTCCTTAACAGTTACAATAAAGAAATTGAAGGACATAAAAAGTTTTTTTTTCTAACTGCAGCTTTACTGTCAAAATTTAAATGAACGAGYAAATAATTCAACTGATTTACCATCCCTTCTGGTTAGCAAATTAATGTATATAAAACAGATTTGTGAGACCTGTTGTTTAGTTGAGTCGTTACCTGCTTTTTGTGGCGCACATGTCAGTGCAACAGGCAACACCATCAAAAGAGCACCAAATGAAGCCATAATGAGATACTGCAGAAAAAACATATATTATTCAGATATTACAGCATCGTTCAGAATAAAAAGTAAGCGTTTGTTTTTGTGGGGGAAAATTGCTCACCTTAAGAAGAAAACACCTGGATGTCAGAGGACGCTCATGTCTCTTCAGCAGGTGACTAAAGCATGTGGCTGAGAAATGAGGTTTTATACGAGCACGGGTTCGGACAAATGTCTTTCAACCATTCTCCTGTCTCGACTTTTCCCCCTGACAAGGTGCTTTGAGAGCTCCATTGTGGAGCTTTTTACAAAAGCTCTCTGTGCTGCTCAGACATTGACTTTTAAATGACCAGCTTCCTTTCAGTCCTCACCCTGGGTGATGGAGTGTTTTAAAAATCCAATAAATTTACAAGTATTGTGCAGTAAATATTTAACATTTCTGGGCTATAGAGTGAAAATAAAGCTAAAAATAAGTCTAAAGATAATCAACATTAACTTACATTGAAAGAAAGCAGTTCAATATCTAACAACACTAATAATAACAAACCATTGTGCTATGAA
>NW_013952409.1:1804086-1811472 GCF_001266775.1 Austrofundulus limnaeus | reverse complement strand
TATATATATAATCTATTTTAGAAGGCAACCCATGACCTAATTTGGTCAAAGCTACTAGTTTTTCCAATGTGGGTGTAACTCCTACATTGGTTTTACATCTTGGCAGTCTCCCATTCAAGTAATAACCAGGCCCAATACTGCTTAGCTTACAAGATCAGATGAGATCTGGTGATATGGAACACTAAGAAATACTAAAACCTCAACTTAATATTAATATTTTAATTGTTTTTAATAGCTTCTTGTGTCTAGATGCTAACTTTAGCTGCAGTTAGTAAAATCCACAGGTTTGCCTCAAAAGGAGCTCAGTTTTGAGATGTTTCAGTTTAAACTTTCCCTTTTATGTTAACTTTCAAAGAAAGTAATCACCTATTAATAGAGATCGACCGATACAGGTTTTTGAAGGCCGATACGATACCGATTGTTTAAACATCAGTCTAACCGATACACAGATACGTGCAGCCGATATTTTTTGGCCGATTCTTGAAGCCGATACTACTTTTTCTTCCTCCATTAACATGATAAAAAATAAGAATGATAACAACAACAAGGGTGAGTTATGAACTATAAATATGTTTTAACTGTCTAATTTAGCTGTTTCTACCCTCTGTGTCTGAATATGAGGGAAGAGAGAACAGCTGTGTTTAAGTTTCTTTTCTAGACGGGAGCGCTGCGACATGTTTTACTTTCACTTTCGCCCCGCACTGTAATCAGCGTGTCCGCGTTGTTTTTGTTTTTAAAAATGCTGGAGCTGCTCACAGGAGGCATAGAAAAACACCTCTATTGTTCTCCCTGCTGGATTAAAATAAAAAAGCTTTCGGTCTTTTCTCGCTGAACGTTTTAGCGAGTGCAGCCGTCCACCATCATGTGAACCAGACACTGCTCACATCCCGTTTGCTGTGACCGCAGTCGTGATGCTGGTTCTCTTCGGTGTACATTTCAAACTTTGATCTAAAGTTAACGTCAGCTGGTTTAAATGCATTTTTTGCCTGGTGTTAAAAACGGGAGCAGCAGACTGAGGCAGAGATGCTGTGAGCGCTGTGTGTGTGAAGTCCTCACAAATATAGCAAGATGTATGTGTGTCTCTTCTTTTTCTCTGTGTTGCTCTGACAGTTTTATTTAGGCTTGTTGCTGTTTTTGCATCAAAAATGCTGGGATATTAAAGAATAGTCATTTTATGTAAAAAAATATATTATTCTTATTAATATACAAATAAGAACCACGCTGTCTCACAACATTAGCTGCTGCGCTCTCCCCGGGGGGAGGGGCGGACACATGCGCTCACGTGACCCAAAGAACGGATCGGCCGAACGGACAGTGTATCGGCCGATACAAAGAAAAAACGTAAATATCGGCCAAAAATATCGGCCGGCTGATGTATCGGTCGACCCCTACCTATTAACATAGTTAAATAAAAAACAGACCGCTATGGTTCATTTTATTTTGATTATTAATGTATTTTCTTTATGTAAACCATCTTGGGCACCAAACAGAGCATACCTGCGTGGGTTCTTTAAAATGTGATGGCAACGCAGATACAGCTGAGTCTAAATAGCCTCCAGGGTCCCAGAGTGGCAGTGAGAGCCCCCTGAATACTCTCAGGTTCCTCAGTCTTGTGTCATTAGATATCACTTTTGTCTCGTCGTCCTTTCTCAGGCGTGTGAAACGTGCCTTCCAACCGGCCTTTTTTTACACCAGACATGGGGGCTGTTTTTGTTGGGCTAAAAAAATGTCTGGACTTTTTATGACCACGTCTCCATCTCAAGGTAAGTTCAGTTAAATTCTCATATTTTTTTCACATTTTTCCAGATTGTGTTTGTTCAATAGCCGCCGATACTTGCTCAAGACAAGGCCACATCCTTTAGTACGTGAGAAAAAGAGTTTGGCATTCATCTCATCATTCTTGAACAAATGTGGAGAAAAATGAAAGCAAAAAGAAATGAGACACTGATGTCCTTTACAGAATAACTCAACTCAGTAAACTTGCACCTGAAAGGCCAAACGGCAGAGAATTAGCATCTAAAAGAAGCGAAGGGAGGATCGGTAAGAGACTGAAGGGAGATATGGATCTAAGAGCGGGTCGAGGGACAGCTAGCATTTCAGCATCTGTAGATGCTCACAATAAGGAGTCGCAGGATTCCTCCGTCTCATGCAAATCCTCCGTGAGAGAGAGGCACACAGTATCTGTTGTCCTCAGAGATAAAAGGAAACCGCATCCCTTTTTTGTTTCAGCTTCAAGTCCTATTGTGTAGACAAAACTGCAGCTGACACACTAATAACACGTTTTTGGTCCATTTTAAATCTGCTGGTCAAGGCTTTAGTATTCACCTGAAGCTTATCCTTTTGTACTTTTAGCTCCAAAATGTGTCCAAATAAATCTAAAGGGTTTCTCCATTATTCACGTCAGACAATTTGTAAACATGAGAAACTTTTTTTCCTTTCTATAAAATCTGTTTTGGTTCGAGCTCTGGAGACAATCTGTTCCTTCCTGTGTGATCTAATCTGTTTTTGTGCACTTTTACAGGTTTTACAAACACTTCAACAGAACACTGAGGTTCGAGGTAAACCTTTCAAACTTTTCACACCTGTGCACCTGGTTTCACCCTCGCAGACACAAAGCGTTTCCTCCGCTGCACTTTGATCCATTATTCCATGGATTTTTATCATAAACTTGGTAAAAATTTCTTTAGAATTTCAGAGAGAAGATTTATTAAAAAATTTAGATGCTTTATGTTAGTTCAGGTTTGATGTTGATCAATCTCATTTTTCAACTACTGCAGAGAGCAAACCATGATTTATTTTACAACTATTACATTATGCTGCAATTAACAGAAACATAATTATGTCTTGTTAATTAAATTTAATTAACTTTGTGTAGAAAAGTCATTGAAAAGTTTTCTTGTTTTTATTCTTAAAATCCGAGAGAAACAGACAAAATATTTCAGAGCAGTGCCTTTGTTTAAATTTACAAAATAAAACTGTAGCAATTATAAAGCCACATATATGATGCTACATGAATTTTGTCATATAAAACATATTTACAAAATAAATAACTCCAACACGGACGACCGGGCTTTAAGGTTTGGGGGCTTGGCAGGTCCAACTCGTTCTTTCTGGATGATAAATAAAATCCCTCCTGAAAGACAAAGAAAAATAATTAAATCAGATTCTTTCGAAACAAACAAAGAACCAAACATTTTGAATAATATTTCTAACCTATTTTAGAGGAGCGCTAATGAACGAAAACAATTTTTAAGACTTTTAACTGTTTTCGGATGCGGGTGTTGGATGCTTTATTACAATAATTTCTTTATCATTAGTTTGTTTTGCTTTGATTTCTGTAGTTTTTTTGTATTTTCAAATAAAAAGAGAGCCTTTAAGTTGCAAAGCATGGTGGGAAAAAACTAAAACTCTAATGGAAACTGCAGGTAGGATAAAATAAAATCAAAGTTTATCTTATTTATTGCGAAAAAACAACTTTAGGAGAACTTATTTCTTTTACTTGTATTTCATTAAGACAAACCGAAGCTGTGCTAACTGATGAATGATGCAACATTATTTGTAATTTTTGAAAACCACACCTGGAAACATTTCAGATTCAAGTTTGTTCGTTTTACAGAAGTTCAGGAAGAATTCGAAGCCAAATGAGGTGGGAACAATTCTGTTGAGGCAGGGGCGGTTCTAGGGGCGGGGCCACAGGGGCATTAGCCCCATCTGAAATCTGATTGGCCCCCTGAAGTGCCCTGTCCTGTCACTCATCTGTCCTTTGCTCAAGAGTGGCTGCAGTTCCACTTCCAAACAGTAGTGGTGCTAATGAGTCAAAAAGCTTACACAAGTCTGTTTCAATCTGAACAATCCTGCAGAAAAAGTATTTTAACTGACAACAACGGCTGAATTTTCTCACATTTGTTTAAGATTTATGTACAGTAAAAATGTGTGTAAAACTGATAAGGAGAATTTACTGTTTGACCTTTTACAAGTGCCTGAACACGTGTGACTGATTAAATTTATACACCTTACAAGAACTGGGGGTTTGTGTGCAAGCATGTTGAACAAATACTTGGCCCCTCTAAGAAAACTGTGGCCCCTTGATGGCCCCTTACACTGAAAAGTCCCAGATCCGTGTTAAGGTCATTTATGTGATCAAAATGAATTTGTAAGAGAAGTTYCTACTTTTATTTGAGTTAGCTGTTCAACTTTTAAGTTGTGATAAAATGTAAACGTGAAGCAATAAGATTCTTAAATAGTTTTTGTGACTTCTGGTGTAAAAACAACCTTCAGGTTTTGGTTTTGGAGATTAAATCAGAGCTCTTACTCTCTCCGGTGCAGCCGACCGTTTTCACGACACACCAGGCCTTCTTCGCACGGGCAAATCTGGTTGATGCTGAAAGCCAGGCCGCCGTCGGGAACGTAGCAGCTCTCGCCCCCAACCAGTCTCCTTTTGCACACTTGCTCACCGTGATGCCGGGCGCAGCACATGGAAGCCTCACACTCTCTGTCAGCTTTACACCTGGCGCCTGATTGGGAGAAAACAAGAGGTTTATTCTTTGTGTCGACAAAAACAGACCTATATTTTATCAATGTGATCAATGTTTTCCTCAAAACCCTGTTGTATATCGTGTGAGACCTGTATTCTGCCCTCTAGTGGAATAACAATGTACTGCAGGAAGTGGAACTTCTTATTTTTTATTTTATTTTTTATTTTTTATTATTATTTTTTTGCCTTTTCAAAATGTCTGCTGACAGGTCATTCACACATTTTTTTCCAGGAAAACTTTTGCTAATTTTGGAGAAGTTATGGTAAGAATAACATCAATATTATTTGTAATATTTTATTAAATACTTTCTGTGTTGAAACAATACATAATTACTTAAAAATATTTTAATAGTACAGTTAAACTGTGTTAAAAATTTGTTTATCAAACTTGATACTGCAGGTATATAAGGTCCTGTATTGTCATGTGACATTTTAGTAATTTAATCAACAGTATTCTTGCCACAATACAACCACACACTATTTTGGATGATTGATTAATTASTGAAATGCCATTTGAAAACACATTTTGGCTATTTTCAAAGTGGTTCCTCTGAAATTATAACCTCTATGCTGTACTGACTAATTATTTACATGTTAGATGTCGAAGAGAATTGAGGAAGAAGAGTGGAAAAAAAGAAAGAAAATGTCATCAATATGATAATAGATGGTAATTTTTTTTAAAGTGTAAGGTACATCTGTGCCTGAACATGGACAGAAACTGTTTTTGTGCTTACCACGAAGTGAAATAAATGGCTGTAAAAACTTCATTGTAAAAAAACAAAGAAGTAAACTTCCTAGAGTGTTCTTGTTAAAAGTTATGGACAAAACTGTCTTTTGTTTCGTTATTTAACTTTGTTGTGAGCAAAATGTCACCAAAACAGTCCAGTGTATCAGATTTGATACAAAAAATATATCATAAACAAAGTGATGTGGCAAAAAAATAATTGGATTTTGTTTAAAGGCCCAATAAACGTGTCAGTTCTACAAAATGTGAATTTTCTGATTATTTTTTAAAGGATTAGGCTTTAAAGGGTTAAAGCAGCCCGCTCACCCTCTTGCCCATTGGGGATGCTGCGATGACACTTTCCAAACATGCAGCTGAGTCCACGGACGCACTGCGCTTCCCTCCGGCAGTAGTGGCCCTCCCCGCGTAAAGGCACACAAAGACCAAAGTGGCGATCGCAGGAGAAACCACGTCCACAAGCTTTGTCGTGGTCGCACACAGCCTGGAGGAAACAGTGAATTAAATCTGTTATCGAGATGAAAACAAGATTAATAATCAATCAAAGCGTTCAGCTTCTTACCGGGAGTGCTTTAGCGTCAGGAGCGCTCTCTCTAATTTCTTTAGCTCCTTCTTTGGGAGGGCTGTGAGGCATGTTGAGCATCCAGGCCCAAATACGAGCTTCGGTCCAAGAGAAGCACAAAAACAGGCAAACCAGGCTCCCCTTCCAGAACATCTCCAAACCACAAATAAAGCGAGGGGGAACTCAAAAGGCAGTGGCTCTGAGCAAAAAGAACGACGTCGCAGTCAAAGTTTAAAAACTCCAGACTGATGGGATGCATCCAGTGACACACTGGCTTTTATAGGTCAACAGGGCTCAACGTCCCCCTCCTCTCCACCAAGCTGTTTGTCCCAAACAACAGGGTAGGAGGAGACAATTAGTTTTTAATGGATTAGCTAAATTGCTTGAGTTACCCCCTGYGGCTGGAAAATAGTAGCAAAATGACCAGTCACTGAGCGGGGACCGATGGGAGCTGGGGGTACGACATGACTGACAATAGAGCCGAGACAAGCGTCACCTTCTGTGTGCTTATCTCCGCCAGACAAACAAACAGGGAGGACAAAAGCAAACAAATGTACGACACGTTTCACTGCTCACTAGTGACAAGGACTGTCACTGAGGGTCCTGGCCCCTTAAACATTTACAGGCCCCGACTTTTACCGCAGTGCTTGCCCCCTACTCTGTCCTTTCAGACCACAAGCTGGGAGCAATTTGCAGAAGTGCACCCAGCTGACGACCTCATTAAATGTAATTACCATCAGCCATTAGTCTTCATTCGTAAGGATCTGCTGAAGTAAAGTCTCTGACAAACTGTCAAAGAAAAATGCAACCACTTCTGTCTTTTCTCCATGAGTTGGTTACAAAATGTTTTTCATAATCATTAAGATTTTGTGTATTTATGATAGGAATCATAGTGACAGTGTGTTGCTGTTAGCTTTTTATTGGCTAAAATTCATTTATTTCTCAGAAAAAAAAACAATTTAGTGGGCCTCTTATGATCGTTTAGCATGTGCTTAAGAATCTGAATGTTTTTCTTGCGACAAAACGAACTTTTCTCCAAGCTGCTCCACAGTGTGTAAGCTGTCTCCTAGTTTTTGGCTATTTGAAACCACGAACATTAGAGAATCTGCATTTCCTGTGAAAACGCAGGGTGAACGCTTAATGCTGGAAGAGTTTTGCTGAAAAGCTAAAAAAGTTTCAACTAACCTAAAAATAGTGACAAAAACTGGATGAAATAGCTGAAATTAGCACAGAGAAACAGAAAAAGCACAAGTGAAAAGCTGAAATCATCACAAAAAGGCTAAATTAGTCTTAAATTAGCTGAAAGCACTAAAAACAGCTGAAACTAGCAGAAAGCAGCTAAAAAGTCCTAAAATGCTTAAAATGGCAGAAAGAAGCTGAGAAAAGCACAAAAATGTTGAAATCAGCAAATAGCAGCTAAAAAAGCAGAAAAAAGCTAGCCAGCAAAATAGAAGCCGAAGGGAGCTGAAATGAGAAGCAGAACAAAAGGCAAAAAGTACAGTAAAGGATCACACACGCACCCCATTCATGCTTCCAATACATAAAATG
>NW_013952409.1:1796443-1803666 GCF_001266775.1 Austrofundulus limnaeus | reverse complement strand
TTTGTTTATTTATTTATTTATTTATTTATTTATTTATTTATTTGGTAATGAACATGTTCTGGGTGGCGGGCAGTGCTGAGTCTGCACTTTCTGCAGCTTCCCATTGTTTGGTTCTTATCAAAACAGACTAATGATTTAATTGGAGGTCAGTTAGTGGGAACAATAGCAGCTATTAGTACATGCAAAATATGCATTAATGTCAAGATTATTGTGTATTTAGAATTTCYACACTATGGAGAAAACATTTAACGTAACAGTTACATAACAAGCTAGTTTTTTTAAATGAAAAAAGAATTTAACAGTGGTGCATTTAGACAAGAATCCCAATATAAACTCCATTTCCTCATCCTGTTCTTACAAACTCACATTGTTGTAAAGCATCAGGTTTTACAGCCCTTTATTTACTCGATGCCAACAAGAGATAACTGTCTCCAAAAAGCGCTCGGCATGTTCTTTCAATGTTAATGACTCTGCTAATGGCGCTCGTAACGAATGTGCTATCTGTCAGAATCACCATGGCTGTGGGCTCCTGTAATTAAGCTCTAACACAAACAATGAGCAGGCTGACGGCTGTCCATTGTAATGGACCTTGACTCCCTACGGGCAGCTRTGAATGGTGAGGAGTATAAGGAGTCACGTCTTACAATTACCAAGAAATGTTTTAGCTTGTGAATGGGTGGAGACTTAATGAACACATGAAAATTCAAGCAAGTAAAGCAGTGCAGGATTCAACATGTAGCATCATCAGTGCGCCTTTAAAAAACACAATAAAGTGTGTTAGAAGACGTGAAGAGGTCAAGTTGGTTCATATGTGAAAACGAGGTCCTGACAATCCTCATCAGAGCATCTGAGGGCTAAAGTTGCTGTATTACCAGTCGGTCTACGTTCCTACCCTCATCTAGTCACGAGCTTTGGGTAGTGGCCGAAAGAACGAGATCGCAGATACAAGCGGCCGAAATGAGTTTCCTTCACAGCGTGTCTGGGCTCTGCCTTAGAGATAGAGTGAGAAACTCGGTCATCCAGGAGGGACTCAAAGTAGAGCCGCTGCTCCTCCACGTCGAGAGGAGCCAGTTGAGGTGGCTCAGGCATCTGGTTAGGATGCCTCCTGGACGCCTCCCTGGTGAGGTGTTCCGGGCACGCCCCACCGGGAGGAGGCCCAGAGGAAGACCCAGGACACGCTGGAGGGACTATGTTTCTCAGCTGGTCTGGGAACACCTTGGGATTCCCCTGGATGAGCTGGCCCAAGTGACTGGGGAGAGGGAAATCAGGGTCCCTTTGCTTGGGCTGCTGCCCCCACAACCCGACTCTGGATAAGCGGAAGAAAACGGACGGATGGACGGACCAGAATTTAACTTAGAAGTTGAAGCAGAAAAAGAGCGCCCTCTGTCTGGATGCATGGATTTGCTTGAGTAAAAAAAAAATAGCATGTGCACACTTAATCAATTTTCAARAAACATAAGCCTGAACATCGCTGACTTACCTTTAAATCTGATCTTATATTATTTATACTTAAAAATATTAGATACGTTTTATTTTAGTGTCAGATGTTTGAANAAAAAAAGCATGTGCACACTTAATCAATTTTCAAAAAACATAAGCCTGAACATCGCTGACTTACCTTTAAATCTGATCTAATATTATTTATACTTAAAAATATTAGATACGTTTTATTTTAGTGTCAGATGTTTGAAGTGTATTCCTGGTATAAAACCTGAATATTGTTCTGTAACCTGTTTCCAACTGGAACAAGATAAAAGRTGTTGAATCCATCTTTAATGAGAAACAGCCACGTTTCTCTGTGTCATTTTTTAAAAGGGTGAAAGAAGACGAGGTTATGAGTAAAATCTGGAACAAGGGTCGTTGCTACTCAGCGATCACATCAATCACCGCAAGCGTTTCTCCAAAAATACTCTATCTGAGAGAGACGCCAAATACAGAATCAGTTGGTGTTTGGGGGATGCGTTTCTTAGCTTCACATTATGTTTTGTTTTGCTTTTTTTAAAAGGGGAACTCCGATGTTAGCTGTCTCCATTGTTATGTGGTCTGTTGCTGACTTTGTTTTCCAAATGACACCACATGAATTCATTTTTCTGTTCAGAGTGAAACCGCAGCGCCAGAGTTCCTCCAGTGGTGGCAGCTTTGTTGGTTTCGGGGTGTCAACGGGTCAATATTTCAAGTCCCTTAAACTTTTATCGACCCTTCCATAAGGTTTTACCTCATATGAAAGAGCCGGCACGTCGCTTCAAATAAAGCAAACATATTCCCTGTAGAACCAGAGCAGGAGCTGGGTCTGCATTCTTGGCACAAAGTCAAGCTCATTCTCAGGTTGGAYTCCACCAGGGCTGTCTCTTGTCTTTATCTTGTTTGTAGTGTTTATGAACAGGATTTCAAGGCGGTTTGCAGCTGAGTGAGATGCAGCTGGGTCTTCTAAATCTGAGGCCATGGTTCGTGACCAGAAAAGGAAGAAAGGTCCTCTCCGGGTCAGAGTATCTGGATGCTCTTATTCACGAATGATGGTAGAATGGAATGGGAGATCATGGATTGATGGATTTGGGCCTCATCCTCAGTAATGAGGATGCTCAGGTGCTTCGGTCATTCGTGGTGAAGAAAGAGCTGAGTCGAAAGGCAAAGCTTTCGATTTTCTGTTTTCGTTCCAATCCTCACCTGTGGTCATGTGGCGTGGATCATAACTGAAAGAACAAGATCCTGGATACAAGCAGCCGAAATGAGATTTTTAAGTAGGGTGGGCTCAGCCTTAGAGAGAGGGTGAGGAGCTTGGTCATCAGGGGGAGCTCCTCTGCATCGAAAGGAGTCAGTTGAGGTGGTTCTTCTGATTAGGCTGATTTCAGGCACACGGTAGGAGGCCCCAGGGAAGACCCAGGAACGATCCTCCTGAAAACAACTCTGGGTCCCCCAGGACAATGTGGACAGTGTTACCGGGGAGAAGGACGTCTGGGTTTCTCTCCTGGACCTGTTGCCCCAGTGACCCGACTACAGACAACCGGCAGAAGATGGAGGGAAGAAGAGCTTTCCATTTCCCAACACATGATTTATAAACAGAAGACCATTAGACAAACATATTTGTCCTCAAATAAGTCAAATCGGGGTTACAATTTTCAATATGTAAACACATGTTCAGAAAAAACAGATTTGGCTGCAGAAACAAATGTTTGTTTCAGTAAAAGTTAGAAAAAAATCATAAAATTGTTCGAAAGATACGATTTTTTTTAAATAACTCACAAGGGAAGCTCTTGTCCAAATGTAAACTCCCTAACTCTCCCTTGTTATGGTTCAGCATGTTTCCACGTGGGGGAGACATGCTCCTCCCAACTCTGACAACCCCCCCCCTTTTTTTCTTTCTTTTTTTTTAGATGAAGAGAAAAAAATGAAGAAATGCATAAATATTTCCGCTTTGGAGAAGTATTGCAGAAACCTGAAGAACCTTGGCAAAACCCAAGAAAACAAACCAACTCAGAGACGAGGGAGTGAAAAGTATACAGTAAAAATTACTTTAAGGAGAAGAAAATAAAGTGATTGGAGGAAAAGGAAGAGAAAAAAAGAGGAGAGACTTCAGCTGTTTGTCATCTCCTTTCCTGCCATGGATTCATCACAAGATTTACTCTGAGGGGACGTGAGGAAGGGAGGCAGACGGAGGAGGGAATAAAAGCAATAAACCTTGACTGAATTGAGGAAATAACAGGTCAGTGGAGGAGAAGAGACGAGAAACTAAAGGTAGGGGAGAAGGAGGAGTGAGGCAACCCTGTTCCTTCAAGCAAAGCAAGAGGGGGGAACGAAAGAAGGAGAAGAGTGATCAAAGTAGGGGAAGGATGAAGAAGAAGTGTCCTGACATGGGGCTCTGTGCTGTTCTCCTCATCTGGCTTTCCCAGGCAGAGCTGGGGAGAGTCTGGGCTCAGGAGCATAAAGGTAAGGAAATCACTTTGATGCCAACAAATCAAATCAACTTGAGTAAATCCAGAATAACACCTCTGCAGAAACAAGAACAGTCTCTGAGTAGGTGAGAAATGATGTGACCTGAAAAAGCTCCGACAACAGGCGTGCAGAAAAACGATSTGTTGGCACTTTCAACTGCAAACGTGTGTATTTGTGTGAGGCTAACAGGTCCCGTTACATTCCTCTCTGTCASTTACAGGAAGCACACTGAAATTTGTGTGTAAGGTTGTCTGACACGACTCTGCAAGCTTTTAAATTTRAAAAGAGAATAATATATCTGGTATTCTGAGAAATTCAGCACTTAAAACTAATGTTTGAGGTTAGCCAATGAGWTATCTGGATTATTTTCTGTTTTACTTATGTTAAATGTGCATCATCTCAGAGCATTTTCCATATACATGTACCTGTATGATATGATCTTCTACCATCCTGTGTGTGTGCGTGTGTGTGTGTGTGTGTGTGTGTGTGTGTGTGTGTGTGTGTGTGTGTGTGCGTGTATTCCAGTTCTCCTTGGAGATGCATTATTTTTAGCCAGCCCCCGTTCTTTCGTTGCTGTTCCTCCTCCGACAATCAGTGGTGCTCCAGTTTTTCTGGCCTCTCCTGTGGTCYCAGTTCCTCTGATCAAGGGCCTAGCTCTGCAGAGGACAACCCAACGCACAGAGACTACAGATGCATCCTAACTTAGGTCTGACTGATGACCAGCTGTCAGGTTCATCTCTGTCCCCATTTTAGACGCTGTCGCTTGGTTTGATAACTTCGTATCAGTGATGCCTGACCACATTAGATAAATAGTCAACTTAAAACACCTCATCAGCCGCAACTTCAGTTAAAAAGAGGCAAAAGTCYAGTGCCATTTTTTGCTTGCCAGTTTTGAGGCTTAGAAAATGTCTTTTCCACAAAAATGATATACCRTTGTAAATGAAAGCTTTATTAGCTGACAATAAACTCCTAAAGTTTTTGAATGATATTATGTTTAGTTTGTCTTTGTTTTTTAAACACAGTTTGTTCCAGTTTACGTTTTATTAGCTTGAAAAACACGATAAAAATGCCACTTGTTTGTTTAGCCATTAGCCTAACCTGGACAAAGACTTGTGCTTCTTTCTCCATCTTGAGTTGGGCATCGAGACTTGAGTATCGATCGGAACCGGTACTAACGTTACAGAATTTTAAAATTTAGATTCCCAGTTTCGATACCCAGTCCGTTGACTGGTAGAATGAAAGCCGCTGAACACAAGAAAAATCCTGAAATCTTGACACATGCACCATGACTTATTGGTTTGGTGAGTAGGGATGGATAAGAACTCATATGAGCGGGGGYCTCATAAGTGGGCCTTGCAAGTGGGACCATTGCTGTCCCCAAAAAGACACTGAGCTTTAACCGTCCTTCGTGTTCGAAGTTTCTCAAAACCCATAAAGGGGTCCCCAAGAATTCTTTTCCTTTGATTGCTCAGAGCCAGACAGTGGCCTCAGTGGTGCAAAGAAGTCTCTAATTCAGTACCGCAGGCATCACACAGACCATTGTCATGGAGTCCCATCACCACTTTGTGGCGGTTCAGCAGAGTGTGCCCAGTTAGCACTYCAACCAGTGTCCTTAAASTTTTCCTTGTCAGAAGTTTCCCAAACATAAGATTTGGACCATTTATCAGTTCCTGTGCCTGTCAACAGTCCATCATCTCCCTCCTGCAGATTGAGTGTTGACGTCTGATCCAGGCCTGTAGGGCAGTCCTATAGACTGTTGTTGAAATACCTACAACAGGCTAAGGGATCTTTGAAGTGGGTCTGACTGCCAGCTTTTGAAAGTCAGGCCCACTTTAAAGGACCAGAGCCTGTAAGGTAAGCTATAAGGTACTAACTTAAAACATCTCTTTGAATATAAGCAGACTGCCCCTTTAAAACCTCTAATTGTTCGGCACCACCTTAAAAGTGCTAAAGGTTTGGTTGCTGTTAGACATTTGATTCAAGGGAACAATCCTTTTCTCCCTGATGACCAACTAAACTGTGTTAAATCTCTTTTACAGAGCAGGTAATACTTCTGTAAGGTTACATAAAACTGAGCCAATTTTCTCAGAAGAACAGAACAGTTAAAATTACCTGCACATCTGTAACGGATCAGTCTGAACTATTTCAAAGATCAACTTCACCAGAAGTTGTACACTGAAGGTTTTTTTTTTTTTTTTGTATATTTTCTTGATTTGCTCACTGTTTAGGTCCATCTACCAACAAGAGTGATTCAGATGAAACCAATAGATCTGGACACAGAATCTGGCTCGTGTGATCGTACTCTGAAACATTTCTGGTTCAGGACTGATAACAAGTTGTGAGCTGTGGAAACGCTTATTCAGTGCAGACTTTGTGTGGAAAAAACTGTAAGAGTTGGTAGAGAAGTCATGCTAGAGAATAGAGGTTGGATTCAGCTGAATGCTGACATCTGCACTGCATCATGCTGCAGTTTTAAAATCATATCAAGTCATCATTAATATTGTCAGCAAGCTATCATTTAAAAATAACTTGTTTTGTTCTGAGCTTATACTAAAGTATGTGATAAACAAATAAAGTAAAATTTTTAGAGGGGTGGTATTTTCCATAGTTCAATTCTAAACCACACATTTACCTATGTTTCCTTCAGTTATTATGAAAATGTTGTATACATCAAAACTAAATTTGACTTTGCATCATAGTCTATATGAACACCTTGAAGCCTCAAAAGACTGGAAACACATAAATAAACCAGGAAGGAACACTTCACCATTTCTCTACCACCTGTTACACATATTTATGCACTTCTGGTAACAGTTCTGTCATGTTTCATATATTCATACAATTCCTTACAAATGTTCACACAGGTATACATGCTAAAATAAACCCCATAAATAAATGTGTAAACCTCTAAATGAGGATCTCAAAGAGACAAAATGGGACAAGAAAATGGAATCTGGAGGGGTTACCATACACTCCAGGGAGATTTACTTTAATGAGGAGTCTTGTATGATCAAGATGCAGCAGAAGCTTCTTCTTCTTCTTCTTCTTCTTCTTCTTCTTTCAGCTTCAGAGCATAAGGCTCTTAATTGGGTCAGATTGACACACATCAGTGTCACTGAGCAGCTGAGGAGGCGTCAAACAGCTGCGGAAAAGAACCAGAACAGGAACACCGGAAGTRGCGACTCATCTACAGTTATTCAATTATTATAGGGCTGTGTATGAAAACTGAAAAATAGATATATATTAATATTTTCAAAAATTATTCCATATGGATTTACTTATTTTTAATATTG
>NW_013952409.1:1789787-1796373 GCF_001266775.1 Austrofundulus limnaeus | reverse complement strand
CTTTTACTAGATAATGATGAGTAAATATTATATGAATTTGTAGCATTTAAATTTACTTAAACATTAGCGCAAATTTGTTAGAGGATTTTTTCAAGGACATCTTACAAGCTATTTTTTCAGTGCATCCACTGATCTCTTTCTCCATCTCAGTCGTTTTTCAGAAATCCAAATACATTTGTGCTTTCTTCGCTTCCCATACAGCGTTTAGATATTTATCATTTTCCTAATCATGTGAGTATAGGCCACACTTTGAAGCAGGCTAGACAGCAGCTGAAGATGGACAAAGCGAAAGCCAGAGCCACGTTCCTGAGCTGCAACAAAAGCTAAATGGTCTTTCAGTCTGTTCACCTGGACACGAGCCTTCAATAAAAAAATGAGTTATTCACCCTGAAAATAATATTTTTTTAGTCAAAGCACAACACATTGAAGTTAGAGTTCAGGRCACAGCGAGGGAACGGAGGGATGCTTGGTTGTGAAAGAGAAAGCAAGTGTTACAGTTTAGTGTTAGTGAAATTTAACGCAGTGTTTTAATTGAATTGAGGTTTTCAAAAGATCATCTTGGAGCTCGCGGTGTGGGAGGAAGCAATTTGGCTCCTTATCCTAAGAAACAGCAGTAACCACAACACAAAACCCCAAACACTGGCAGCCGGAGTGATAAGCARCCACGAACAAAAGGAAAAATGGAGCTTTCAGATGTGCAAATCAATCACGCTTGAAGCTGTTTGATTTAAATGATGAATGATCGAACACTGAACTGTTTCATATTTACATTTGGAAATGATCTTGTTGGTGGTTCGATTCCAGTCAGCAGACGGGCTTCAGACAGTCGTAACTATCTGCTGTTCAGAACATTTGCAATATTTATCTTGACACAGAGAGATTATTGTAACTTAACCTGAATAAACGCACATCGAACATCTTGTTGACTGAAAATGAGTCTTAGTTTAGCTTCTCTGGGATTCATCCTCTGGCAACAAGAAGATTTTCACACATATTGTCAAAGCACAGTTTTTGAAACATCAAACAGTAACAMACGAGGCAGATCTTTGAAGACATATTCATAAATTATTGATAGTAATCAACCACATATGGTTGAAACTATAAATATTTTCACAATGTCGCTGGCAAAAAAAAAGGGAAAACAAATCAGATACGTGCATCAAATGTTTCTCAATGTACCAAAAAAAAAAGGTTCAAAAATTACAAAAAACCTGCATTTAATCTGAAATAAWGATCACATAAACGGGTTTGATTGTTTCAGGGTGCAGATTGAAAACAGAGGAGAGAAGCAGCTRCAAATCAGAGCCYGACTCGTTTATAATACGACCGATATTAACTCAGATATTTAATTTCAAGCTAATAAATGATGTGTTGTTTTTAAACTACACGCCTGTTTTTTCGATTCGCCTAACAATAGGCTTGATTAGCTCWATTTAGTCACATGCAAAAGAGGGCCTTGTGCATGTGACTAAATAGAGCTAATCAAGCCTATTGTTAGGTGATGGCCCTCTTTTGCATGTGACTAACCTGTTTGTCCAGGTGGAGGCAGTGCTTATAAGGCTGAGTTCACCTGAAACTCATCAGACTGAAGAAGTCTCTTGGAGGAGAGATGAAATGTTTCACTAAAGAAGAACCCATCCAGAGGACCTACTTATTTTTTCTTTTTTGTTTGTTTTTTTCTACCTGGATTACTGAGATGTATCAGGATACTTAATTTTTATTTCATTCCAACATTTTTTCATTCCAGATTGAAATTGATCAAAGAAAACCATTTATATAGACATATATTGGATATAATGAATTGTGGTTGGATGAGAAGTATAAATCCATTCTGGCACACTTTAGCAAAGACATAGCAGATGTAAGTAGCCTAGTATTAAAATGACTTTATTTATAACATTCTAGCCTTGGTGTGGTTGTGCACTATAAAACGCTGTGCCTCGACCTAAGCTTTAGGCCTGATTGCTTTCAWGCAGCAGTCAACTCAAACTCTGCATTTTCAAAACATGGAAAACAYGGGCCTAAACTGYGGCACTGATGGTCAAAGTGACACATTCACTTTGCAGAAGCCTCTCACCGTGCCAAAACATTACAACGYATGAAACAAAAGCAAATATTGCCTCCAAACCACACAACTTGTCTGAGCTCTTTCAACCAGTCATTACAGCACTCAGTGCAGTGATGCTGGTCTTTGTAGCCTGTTACATCACGTTCATACCATTTGTTATCTTTCCACACAGTTCCACGCTGGTTTCCACACAACATGTCCACAAATGTTTCTTCTTGCAAAGAACTGGTCAGTTAAAAAATGCATTGATGCAAATGTTGTTGATTCCATTACATTTTTTTCAAATTGGCTGAATAATTTAATACTGTAAATATTACAGACAATACTGTTATTAAACTATAAACCTACCACAGAATAAGAAATTAAAATAAAAACAAAATCTTAGAGTATAAGAAATGCCCACTATTGATAATCACTCTCTTCTGTCTTGCCTCCATGCTGGTAAAAAATAACACAGACATTTGAAAGCGTGCAGACTGACGGCCAAGTACAGATTTTTTGTGAAGGAGTGTCAAACAGGTGCTTCAGTGATTTCATACGGACCCAGTTAACTTCTAATAGTTAGGAACAGGTGGTTTGTGTTTGGTTAGCACAGCTAAAACAATGTTTGAACTGCTTGAATGAAGCATTAGAAAATGTGTGAATCCAGTGAGAAAGGGTTAATACATCTGCAAGAGCTGACTTCTGCTCTGCTGAGAGAGTGATGACAAAAACTGATGAGCTTTTTAATTTTTAATTTTACTTTATACTTAAGTAGTTTTAAAACCAGTACTTTTATACTTTTACTTAAGTAAAAAGCTCGAGTTACTTCAGCTTCTTTAGAAAAATGTTTAAACCCTATCTATACTTCTACTTCTGACACTTCTGGATAACCGTTATCCCCAGATATTTAGCTTTGCAGCAACATAATCCATAAAATTTTTAGTCCAGAAACACTCAGCAACTTTCAGACTAAATCAAATGCTCCGAATGATTATAATTCCTAAAACAAGCAGCAGTATTGCGTAACGCGCAGACATTCGRCTGTGTTTGTCTGTCATCTACACATAAACAGCCTTTTGAATGAGAAAAACAGATTGTTTTCACAAATGCTTTCCTAAACAAAACACGTTTTAAGAACTTTCCTTTAAGTATTTAACAAGTAGGAGATTAGAGGCAGACAGCCATTTGGGAACGTTATTTTTAAATTCGTTTCAGCCTTGCACCCACTCGACAACTTTAAGTCTGACCTCGAGTGAAAAATCCCGAAACAATATTCTTGCATTTTTATGAGGACAGCAAAATGCAACCGTTTGAAAACGACAATATGGTAAAAACAAACCTCTAATCTGACCTTTGACATAATTAAAACATCTGCAGAGAAAGCAGTTAACGGATCACAAGTTGTGGTCAATAACATGATAAAATGAGTGTTTCCACTTCTCTGGTTTGAGGGTTTTGGAGTAAAATCTCAAAAGAARGTATGGGAAGAAACTTGTGCCAACAGAAACTGAATTTGAATTAATCAGTCTGAATCTGTACTTGCATCATTTGAAATTAAATGCATTAGTTTCGGTGGTGGGCACCAGCCCGCTAAAGCGCAAATCTGCTAATTGCGGACCTAAATATTTTGTTTGCGCTTTAGACAAAGCAGCAGCCGAACTAGCAATCCTCAACAACTTTTTAATTTTTACACCAGGAGCTAAAGGTCTGTTTCAGGAAATCACATCCCCAGCAATTGGCGCTTGTAGAATTAAGTTGTAAAAGGGTTCATACACCGCTAATTGGCAGTGTTGTGCATATATTGTACATGAATTGTTGCCAGCTAGTAAGTGTCAAATTGAACTTGCGCTTTAAAATTGGCTTCCACTTGTTTTTCTATGTCATGGGCGCTTTTGAAGTTGCAGACCTAAATATTTTCATAAGCGTTTTAGAAATTGCKGAGCTAAATTTTGGATTAGTGCTGTCCACCACTGATTAGTTTGAACATTAATTTCACTGAACTAAAACTGAATTTAATAGTTTGAATCTGAATTAATTTGCTTTGAAACTGTATTTTGTCAGTTTGGCATTTTCACTAATTTCACTTTCAGTGCTATAATTCAATTTCAKTTCCAAATAAACAGTTTTTTTGTGTCACACATACTGGTCCGAGAAAGCCACAAAGTAATCAAACAATGATTGACAGATTTACACTTCACATCAGTGAAACTTCCTTGTGAGTTTTTGTCCGTACACCACTGTAAATACACCTTTACTCTGAGCTATGACACGAGGGTAAAGAATGTTGAATTCCACTTCTCTGGTTTGAGGTTTTGGAGTAAATTCCTGAAAGCAGGCAGCTGAGAGAAGCAGATTTCAATAAGCCACGAGAGCGTTAAAGATGTCAATCGACACAAACTACAATGTTACTTCAGGTGACAGAACTGTCTCAGAGTTTTGGGTGTTACACTCTTCCAAAACAAACTGGGGAAAAAAAGCAACATTTGTTCTGCCTGTGGATTTGTACAAACAAGCACTGTCATGTTCAGACTGGAAAGGCCAAAACACAGCTGCAGGCTCACTAATTTCTGTGGGATTAATTGCAACAAATGTACCGAGTCAAAGTAACAAAAGCAAGTCATGATACGGGAAGCATTAAAAAAAAAGGACAGCGGGGGAACTCCAAGCTGGTTCTCATCATCCCATTCCTCAAGATTTATTTTTCTTGTCACAATTAACAATCAGCTTAAATGAAATTCTAACAGCGGCCTGGATTTTTTTTATTTTCTCTCCTTCAACTTCAAGGAGGAAAAAAGCAGAGCTGTTCACCCTGTGGAACAATCGGGGAGTTCAGCTGATCTCGCAACTGTTGTCCAAAAACAGTGAGTCACCGATCAGTTTAAATAAAATTATAAACATCCAGCCGCAATCTGTTGAGCAGATGTTACAGAAACCCCCGCTATTATCATCGTTTCAGCAAAACCCACAACTCGTGAAGCGAGCTTTAGGAGCAACAAAACAACACAAATAATGCAGAAATTACTTAAGAACCTAGCATATCACCCATCTCCTTTCATGCCAGATTTTTAGGCGAAGATTGTCTCATGTTAAGAAATGACTCATCTATACTCCCATGTCAAATTTTGCTTAAAATTTTTGTAAAACAGCTGAATTGTAATTGTTGACAAGCTGCGGCAGCCATCTTGAATTCCACTGACTCTATTAATCAATGGTTTATGAGATAGTTTGCTAACAAGGCGGGTTGACTCCAACTATTGTTTTAGTTTTACACAAAAATATTGCACAATGTGTCGTGCTCATTGTATGTGTTGTGAATGACTCTCAGCTGAAACTCAGGAAAATCTTTGTGTTTTGGTCAGTTGGCTGTGGCGGCCATCTTGAATTGTCGAGGTAGATTCAATGATTAATCTCTAAAAATGTCAATAAAATCCATCCTGTTGTTCAGGAGATATTTTGGTTCCAGGTGAGCAAACAATCAGGCAAAGACATTATTCCCCTCTTTTAATTTATAGATGTGAAGTAAATGTCTTGTTTCTGAATATTTGTTTGACTTGAGGTTTTATCACAAGACCTCTAAATGTGGCTTTAGCTTTCTGTGAATATGTGGTACCATCATATGAGTCATATTTCAGTAACTAATAAAGAGCAGATGTGACCACAAGGTATAAAGGCAGAACTTGTTCGTTGAGAGTCGATGTGAGTCGATTCAGTTCAGCTGTAACAACACATATCTCCCTCTAGATGCGCAGGCCGGGACTAATCTRAGGTCGTTCGGAGGAGCGGACGGTTTTCACAGAGCCAGGAGGGACCAGCAGAACCAGCGACAGCACAGAGAAACCACTCAGGCCAGAGGAAGAGTTGATGTCACCACTCTTCCAGACAACATGACCCGTGTAGTGGTGAGATGCTCGGCCATTTTCCATGACAGTGTTGGATTTCAACCGACCAACATTTTCTTACATACCTAAGCTGCGGTACCAAAACATGTTGAGCTGATTCTAAATGAGTTTATGAAAACATTAAAAGAAATTAAATCGAAATGACCCAAGGGCTGCAGGAGGGTTTTAATTAACCTTACAATGATTAAATTCCCCGTTTTTTATATTTGCATGATGAAGAGGAAAAACTGAATGTATGTTCTATCCTGGGAACGCCTTATATCCTCCAGGAGGATCTGGAGAGTTCTGAGTAAAGGAATGTGGGGTTTCCCTCCTGAACCTGTAGGCTCCACATCCCCACCACAAATAAACAGCAGGGGTGAGTGAGTGAGTGAGTGAGTGAGTGAGTGAGTGAGTGAGTGAGTGAGTGAGTGATGGATGGATGGATGGATGGATGGATGGATGGATGGATGGATAGTGTATAGATGCATGGATGGACAGATGGATGAAAGGATGGGCAGAAGGATAAATGGAAGGACTAATTGATTGACTGATGGACGGACTGACTGATGAATGGAAAAATTGATGGATTTATGAGTGGATTGGTTGGTTGGTTGGTTGGTTGGTTGGTTGGTTGGTTGGTTGGTTGGTTGGTTGG
>NW_013952409.1:1779358-1789753 GCF_001266775.1 Austrofundulus limnaeus | reverse complement strand
TGGATGGATGGATGGATGGATGGATGGATGGATGGATGGATGGATGGATGGATGAAAGGAATGGATGTATGGATGAATGTATAATAATATAATTGTAGTATTGATGCAGCTATTTTACATTTTTAATAAGCTTCAGCTTCACTTTTAACCATCTTTGAAAAAGAAGAACTAAGCCGTTTACTGTCTGTTGCCATTTTCATTTCACTCAATCAGTGTTTATCTCCTGAGGTTTTATTTGTGTCCCACACACAGCTTTCCTTTTAAATCAGCCTCAGTAAAATTCAATCCAAATAAACCATGTTGCTCTGTTTCTACCCCCTTCCCATGCATTTTAAATTGAAAACAGACAAAGTCCTCAACCTGCCAACTCACACTGTTTGCTCAAGCATTGCYGTCCACCAGTGCACATGCACATGGACGCTGGTGACTCACTTGGACGAGATYACAAGAGATCCTGCTGTACTGCTGCTGTTAGCTTTAACAGAGAACAGTCTGATCCTAATTTCCCAGACTCATTATCTTTTGTCCAGTTCAGGTTTTTTATCAAATCAGTCAGCTGCGAGGAAAATGTAACTGATAACGCCGCTTAACTAGAAATCCATCCCACACACCTTTCTCCAGAAAAAGAAATGGGCTGGTGTCAGGCAGTTAAYATGGGAAGAGAAAAAAAAGTGGGTCATTTTCTGTATGTGGAGCAGCCGGAGAGGCCGTGAGAGTTCTGCATTTAACTGCTCCACTTTCTGAGCCAACACCAAACCCCAGAACCATTGCTCTTCGTCACCTTGAAGTGYACCATACATTCATAACGCCATCAAAACAGGAAGTCTATAGGAAGATGTGAGCTGTGTCATCAAAGATGTTTTGGAAAATGACTAAACGGCTCCCTCAAGTGGAAAAGTGTGAGCTGAACCAACAGGATCAAAAATGACAGAGAAGTTGATTTTCATACAAAACTAGTTTTACGTCTATACCAGGGGTGTCCAATCCTGGTATTGACGTAAAATTAGAATGAATGGGTGATTAACAGGCTTGGGCAGAAAAGGAAAAGGTAAATCAATCACTGAATCAGGTGTGTTGGAGCAGGGAAACAACTAAAGCATGCAGGATAGCAGCTCTCGAGGACCAGGTACAGACACCCCTGATCTATCCCAACCAGGTATTGTTTTCATTCCTGCAAAAGGATTTGTGAATTATCACACAAAATAATTAAAAAAAAAAATCTGAGAAATGTTAATTTCCATGGGACAATATTTTGGTGTTCTTACCTTTTGGCAATGTTTGACCATTAAATACCTTCTGTATAAACTTGGACAAAAAAAAAACGTAAAACTTAGAGATTTTGCGAATGATCCGAATTGTTTGAATGGCTCCTTACGACCAATAGGAACTGAGTTGTGGCAGTAAAGAATCTTATAGTTTTTTTTTCTTTTACTCTTCGTAAATCTTTATTTTTTCCACCTAACCAAAGAGACAATCGCTCATTCACTTTTTAAATGACAGGCAAAGGAGTGGAATACAGCAGCTCAAGGGAAAGGGGTAGAGGCATTATGACATAACTCCCTACGTGATGACATAACTTGTTCAAAATCGAACTGCTCTAGTGAACGTCTCTATAAAACAAACGGCTCGTCAAGATCCAGATCCCTTCAAAGAGCCATTCGTCCAATCTCCAGTAAAATTAAATTGACAGAACTTTTTTTTTCAAAACAAAATATGCAAACAAAACCAAAACTCGATCATTCAAAAAGTAGATAACAAAAAAGATCAACTATTTCTGGAATAAGAGCTGAGAGTTTCCCTCGGTTCAACAGCTGAGTTCAATAAATAAAACAATATAAATACAATTCATTTACTTCAAACATAAAGTTAATTACACCTTTTTTTCTCAGGAGGACTCGCAGAAATACTACAGCTGGCAGAGTTTCGGTCCGACGGACAGAAAAACCGAAAGCTTGTGGGTGGAACTGAACCACCTTTACAAAAGTCAAGTCAGAATCCACAGCATCCTGTCCAACAACCACCGACAGGCAGCGGTAAGATGAGCTCAGCCACTAATCCACTTTTGCTCTCATTTATGTCTAATCTCCTCCGCCCTTCACAGCGAGTGGCCCTTTCTTTTGATTTCCCTTTTTATGGACACAACTTAAGACAAGTAATTGTAGCAACAGGAGGTAAGTTGTTCCATCTGGTATCAGTGCAGCTCGGTTTGAAAATGCCAGCGAATTGATATTTTATAGTCGCTTCATCAAACAATGCTTCTTTCTACCAATCCCCACCTTTAGGGTTCATCTACATGGGTGATATCACCCATCTAATGTTGACCGCGACACAGTACATCGCGCCCCTCATGGCCAACTTCGACCCCAGCTTCTCCCAAAACTCAACCGTCAGGTACATGGACAACGGTACGTAGACGTTCCCCTGTCAGATTTGTGACGTTTGAAAGCTCTTTGTTTGTTTTCCTAACCGCCAACCTCGCTGCCCTGCTCTGCTCAGGCAAACTGTTTGTGGTGCAGTGGGACAAGGTGCAGCTAAAGGACCGAGAGAACGAAGGAGCTTTTACTTTTCAAGCAGCCCTCCACAGTAACGGGAGCATCGTTTTCAACTACAGAGATGTAAGTTTGCACAAGGATGTGTACTCACCTTGTAAGTCGGTTTCATTAGTGTTAAAACAAAACTCTGTCTCTTTAAGATCCCACTACCAGTGGAGAAAATGAACTCCACAGAGCATCCAGTTAAAGTGGGACTTTCTGATGCTTTCATGGCATTAATCCCCGCTTCACAGCTCTCAGGTCAGTTCTTAAAAGGTTAATTTGAACATTTTGAAGTGGGGTTTTATGGAAAAGCTGCAAACAATTAATAGATAGCTCTTGGACGACATCAGTTTGGAGAAATACTTTAAATATGACATGATTAACAACTAGTCTGAAAGCTGCATCACTGCCAAGTCCATGGATATTTCCTTTAGGTATGCACATTTTTGCATTTTAACAAGGAAGAAACATTAAGCTTTGCTCCAATTTTACATTCATCTTAAAGATGCAAAGAGGCGAACCATCTACGAATATCACCGTGTTCAGATCGACGCCACAAAGATCGTCAGCGGGTCTGCATTTGAGTTCACACCTCTGCCCAGTAAGTGCTTTTTTTTTTTTTACAAGACCTGGCAGCGCTGCCACATTTATCACCTTTCTAACAGCAGAACAACGTGTACCTGATTCCTCCAGCTTGTCTTCAGCACTCATCCTGCGACCTCTGCCTAACGTCCAACCTGACGAGCGGCTGCGGCTGGTGCAACACCCTCCAGCGGTAAGATGAAACTCCGTCTGCTGTTTGATGCAAATAGAAAAAAAAAATTGGGGCTTATTTGTTCCTCGCTGTGTTCCAGATGCTCCGACGGTATTGATCGGCACAGACAAGAGTGGCTGGATTACAACTGTCCCGAGGAGGTGAGATACTCTAGCGCAGGGGTGTCAAACTCCAGTCCTCGAGGGCCGCTATCCTGCATGTTTTAGAGGTTTTCCAGCTCCAACACACCTGATTCAGTGATTGAATTAACTCTTCAAATTGGGCAGAAGCCTGTTAATTACCCAGCGATCAAAATCTGGTGTGTTGGAGCAAGAAAACCTCTAAAACATGCAGGATAGCGGCCCTCGAGGACTGGAGTTTGACACCCCTGCTCTAGCGGTTTATCCAAATAAATGTGAGTAGTTGCCTAACTCTAGTTCTTTTAAGTCTAAAGCAAATCACCAGTTTTATCACAATAAATCGATTTGTTTGGGTGACAGTATCACAAAGGCTTGATTCAATTAACAAGAAAGTGATCAATATGAGAAATGATTGCATTAGATGGGCATATGTTAGCGACCCACACCGGGCATGTGATGAAAATATGGATCGATGTTCCAGTTTTGTCTCGATGGATTTGAATTATTAATCATTTAAATGATATATCGATGTGGATCGATGTGTCATGTATTGTTCCACCCCTAGGCTGAAGGTAAATGTGAGGACTACAACCCGCCATTACCTGAGGGATCTATGAGCTCCTACAACCAATCGTCACCAGGTCCAACACCGTCTTTAGCGATCCTGGAAGAGCAGACGGTCACTAGAGGTGAGTTTAACTGGAAAACGAAACAACGTAGAGTCACTTAAACAAAAGTGATACGATACCTTTGTTGACTCCTGGCTCAAATTTATTGTCAAAAAATAAAGCGGATAACCAAGATAGCAAATGTTTTTCCTTTTTTTTCCCCTCCAGATTTACAAACGATCCCTCCGCACCACCGGGGAATAACGGAGAACACCGCCATCATAGCAGGTGTAGTCGCGGCATTAGTCCTGCTCGTAACGTTGACCTTACTGGCCGTTTACTACATCAACACACACCCCACGGTTGCTCCACCGTTCTACCTCATGCAGGTGAGGGGGAAATAAAACAGAACATGCTCACATTATTCATAAATTTTAGTCCCTCATTTGTATTTTTGATTCTTGTATTTAGCGACGCACAAATAATTACTGGCCCTCCATGAAGTTTCGCAACCAAAGCTGTCACTCCAGTTACGCTGAAGTCGAGCTCGGGGTTCACGAGAAGGAAGGATTTATCGAGGCTGAGCACTGCTGTTAAATGGTCCGCACTTGTGATGAAAAGGTGCCATCTTGAGGATTATAAAGATCCGGAATCAAAAAAGGATCAACGTGAACATTCAGGCAGATCAGACACAAGATGTCCTTACTCCAACCTTTGTGGCTGGACAGTGTTTACTGTACCTGCTCTCCTTGCCAGCTTTCTCTGTCTTTTGCTGTTTGCCATCACTCGGGGGTCTTGTTGTCCAGGGGCTTTTGAAGATCTTGTGACAAGAAGGGAACTAGTAATCGTCCAAAACCAATGAAAATCAATGCAAGGACAGGTCAGGAAATGAATCAAACAAGCCTTCATACTGCAAGCTAATGTACGTCTCTAGTTAACTATCGGTTTCTGTCTATTTTATGAAATTATTTTGTTTGTTTTCTTTCTTGAAACTTTGAGTGTTGTTCATGAAACGCTTGATGGACTTATCTACAAAAGTTACTTAGCTATACAATTGATAGTGAACATAATGATCAACTTGGACTTGGGGGGAGGGATACTGTATGAATGAATTCTAGAGTGTTCAAGATTTCTCTGAACTTTTTCGTTTAAATGTCTTCTAATAAAAGCTGATGATCAGTGTGGATGAATCTCATGTTTGACGGACTGTGTGGGACATATGGCCTGATTTATCTGTTAAAATAGCTGTGTTTGTGTTGCTACAGCMGCTGCGGATATTTAAAGTCTAAACACAAGAAAAAAAATAAACAGAATTTATATGGTATGCTTGTGATTAACTTTATTTTTGTATTTAGTCGTTTAACAAGTCTGTGCTACTTAAAATTCAAAAATTGAAATGTTATTCCTGATTTTAAAAAAATCTGACTAAATAAAAAGATTCTAAACCACTTAACAAAAACATAGGCTTATAAGAGGATTCAGAGATATAAAAACAACAGGTAATATAAACTTTAAATAAACTACAGACTAAATATATTTTGTCTATCATGTGATAAATATTAGAATCAAAGTCTTAAACATGGTGAACATCGGCTCTACAATTGTTTAAATAATTATTAATTAATTAATTAATTAATTAATTAACCTTATTAGCTAGCCATTAGAACATGAAGCTAGCTAGCATTTTCCAAAATAAATGTACCATCAAATAACACCGTACTGAGAGAGCAAGGGATTATACTTTCAGTATTAGTACTACCTGGACAACAACATTTGACTGAGAGAATACTCACGTCAACGCTTGACAACTTTGTGTTTTTATTAGTACTTGCGGGAATCTAAATTTCACTAATGTTTACAAAGAAAAAGAGGGGGCACCCGGATTTGAACCGGGGACCTCTTGATCTGCAGTCAAATGCTCTACCACTGAGCTATACCCCCGCTGCTGTAAATTGCCCACGTATTTAAATTAAAAAATAAATACCCACACGGTTGGTGTGTACTTATTTTTATATAGTAAGACAGTGGGTGATTTCCTCTTTTGTCTTTTAAGGAGAAAAGGTTTTATTCGTTCGGTTTGACACAAACAAACATGGCAGATTTAGTCGTTTATATGATAATGACCATCAGAGGGCGCTGTTTCACCATAATATTTCCGCTTCCTTTGTATGTTCCAATAACACAGTCTATTTAATGATTTATTTCCTTGCTTTCTTATTTTTTAATGCTTTTCTATTTGTGTGCACATTATGCTAAACAATAAAACTACATAAATGAAATAACTAATCCTGAAGTTTTCTCTGTGCTTTTGCAGAATGCTGCCTTCATGTGCTGTGCAAAAATATTTTTTCCGTGATTTAAACATGTTAATAAAATAGGTTATACAAATGTATTTCTACACAAACTCAGTGAGTTTAGATTGGCCTACGCATATGATAAACTATCAAGTAAAATATGGCTCTTTTGATCAAATATTTATATTTATTGTTCGTAAGAAAAAAAGGAAACGTACGAAAGAAAGGAAACCTAAGCTTGAAGGTGACAAAAATTTAATTAAATTTACTTAGAGATTGTTTATTTGTGTTTATATTGTCTAGAAGTTATTTCCTTGTCATTTAATGTAATTTATATTTCGCATAAAATATCTAAACTTCATTTTTGCGATGGTCCGTGAAGGCACCATACAGCTCCTCCTCAGTTTGGGTACAGTATATTAACTAGAAAGCCTGCAGACAAACTCAGGACTGTTGGGTCTTATGTTGATCATCTTTGATGCAACTTCTCCTGTTTTTAATTTTATTTTTAAGTGATCCTGTTAAGAATTTTAATGTTTTGTGGTTTGAAGAATCACTGAGCCAACATGAATCCACCATGTGGAAGATGCAAAAAACCAGTTTATCCAACAGAAAAGATAAACTGCCTTGATAAGGTAAGATGCTGAGGTTTTATTAGCCTAACACAGATTCCAGTTTAAACTATTTAGGATTTGAATTCAAGTTTTATTTTCTTCAAAGCTAAATGTACTTAAAGTCAAATAGTTTCTTAATAAACTAAACGTTTGTTGTAATTAGTTTTATTCTTTGGCTTATTGCAGTAATATTTGATGTTTCAGCACAATACAAAATAATAAGTCTGATTATATTTGTGCACACATCAGTGCAATTCCCAAAAAGAAAACTAAAAAAATAAAATAAATAAAAAATAGAGAAGGGACATCCGGTGTTTAAAAACTGTCCACAGATATATTTTTGTTTGTTTTAAGGGGAAGGGCAGGGGAAGCACAAAGGTAAAAGTGAGTTCTAACAAATAAGGTCAGTAGATGAAAAAATAAGATTAATGCAACAATTTTGTTCAACTGAATCAATTAAAGAACAGAACTGATGTGTAATAGTTTTTATTTCTGATGTCTGAAAATGAATTTAATCAAGTTCGAAGAATAAAATATACATTCATCCAACCATGTTCTGCAAAACAGTTTTCTGAAGGAAACCAAGAATTCTTCTCCCCAGCCACACTCTCCAGCTCCTCCTGAAGAAGGCGTTCCCAGACCAGAAAGGACGCCCCAGGTCTCCTCTCAGTGGAACGTGCCTGGAAAACCTYCATAAGTGCCTGACCCGCCTCAGCTGTCCCCTTCTCTCAATAAGGAGGAGTAGAGGCTCAACTCCAAGCTCCTCACCTTATCTCTAAGATCATTTCAGCTGCTTGTACCTGCTGGGATCTTGTTCTTTCTGTGATTGTCCATCCGTCCATCCATCCATTTTGTTCCGCTTATCCGGGGCAGCAGCCCAAGCAGAGAGACCCAGACTTCCCTCTCTCCAGTCACTTGGGCCAGCTCCTCCGGGGGGAATCCCAAGACATTCCCAGGCCAGCCGAGAAACAGTCCCTCCAGCGTGTCCTGGGTCTTTCTCTGGGCCTCCTCCCAGTAGGACGTGCCCAGAACACCTCACCAGAGAGGTGTCCAGAAGGTATCCTAACCAGATGCCTGAGCCACCTCAACTGGCTCCTCTCGACGTGGAGGAGCAGCGGCTCTACTCTGAGTCCCTCCTGGATGACTGGGCTTCTCACCCTATCTCTAAGGGACAGCCCAGACACCCTGCGGAGGAAACTCATTTCAGCCGCTTGTATCCACAATCTTGTTCTTTCAGTCACTACCCAAAGCTTGTGACCATAGTTGAGGGTAGGAACGTAGAACGGCCGATAAATTGAGAGCTTTGCCTTCTGGCTCAGCTCTCGCTTCACTACAACAGACCGGTACAGCGCTCCCATCACTGCAGATGCAGCACCAATCCACCTGTCGATCTCCCGCTCCATTCTTCCCTCATTCGTGAACAAGATCCCGAGATACTTAAACTCCTCCAGTTGGGGCAGGATCTCCTCCTCGACCCTGAGGAGGAACTCTACCCTTTTTCCGGCTCGAGACCATGGTCTTGGATTTGGAGGCACTGAGATTCATCCCGGCCGCTTCACACTCGGCTGYGAACCGCTCCAGTGAGAGCTGGAGATCAGGATCTGATGAAGTCAGTAGGACCACATCATCTGCAAAAAGCAGAGATGTGATCCTAAGGTCACCAAAAAAGATCCCCTCAACACCTCGGCTGCGCCTAGAAATTCTGTCCGTGAAAGTTATGAACAGAATCGGTGACGAAGGGCCACCTTGGTGGAGTCCAACTCTCACCGGAAACGAGTCTGACTTATACTGGCAATGCAGACCAAGCTCTGGCACTGGTCATACAGGGACCTAACAGCCCGTGTCAAAGGGAGTGGCACCCCATACTCCCAGAGTACCCCCCACTCCCAGAGGGACACGGTCGAACACCTCCAAGTCCACAAAACACATGTAGACTGCTTGAGCAAACTCCCATGCACCCTGCTGAGGGTGTAGAGCTCCTAATCCACCATGATGTTGACAAACGCTGCCTGTTGCTGGTTTAAATCTGCAAAAATGTCAGTCACATACAAATGTCAACTTAAGCAGTTTTAGCACCCACAATATGATTTTTAGTCATTTATAACTTCTGTTTATAATGATTTTAATCATTCTGGTTTTAGAACTTTTACAGGTATAAAAACACAAAGTGCTTCACAATAAAAACAACAAGAAAAAAATTAAAGGGGTTATGTATTTCTCAGGCACATAGCGCAATTCTATAGTACAATTTGATTTTGCATCATAGCATACTGTATATAAAATTTAGCATACAAACACCTAGAAATTGGCCTCTATCTCTTTAAGAACCTCCTACCGTTTCAGACACTCCCACTTCAGCACCTTTTCACAACAATGCTTTGAGGGAGGGGTGAGCTGAGGTGGGGGTGGGGGGCTGCAGACTGAKCTTCAGGGATTAGCTAGGTGCAAATGGGGGCAGAGCTAGGTACAAATAGGCGGAGCTTTGTACCAGCAAGTATTTAGCCAGCTCCACATGACTACCACAGGAGATTCAAGGATTTCTCAAACATGCATGAATGAGTCACAGCAACACTCTGGGGATGTTTTTGATGAGGGAATGACATCATAACATGATATAAAGCTCAAAAAACATTGCATAATACCCACCACCACCATCCCTTTAAGAACATACACCAAATTGCAAACGTACAAGTAAAACATGCATATAGAATATACAGTGCAAAACTTCGAACAACATAAAAGAGTCTTCAGATGTTTTTTTAAGTATCAATAGAATATATTTGAGCAGTGCATTTCAAAGTCAGGGTGCAACTACTTGGAACGACCAGTCCCCACAAGATTTTAAACGGTTGTGGGATACAACCAACAACCCCTTACTTGACGACGTCAACCTACGAGATTGTGTGTAGAGCTGTATCAAGGGAGCTTGTTCATGCGAAGCTCTAAAAGCTCTAAAAGTGGGGTCCCAACCAAAATTTTGAGAACCACTGAACCATAAGCCACAACCATAGGTGGGCATTGGAACATAGACGGATCAACAAATGGAGAACTTTGCCTTTCAGCTCAGCTCGTTCTTCATAATAGACCAGACCAACACCCTGATCAACTGTGACCCATCTCTCACTTCATCGTACCATATGTTGTGAATAAAACACCCAAATGTATAACTCCTCTGTTTAAAAAGAAAATTTCACCATGTTTTGGTTGAGAACCATGACCTCAGATCTATAAGAGCCAACTCTTATCCCATCCCTGCTACAAATTAGGCTGCAGACCACCTCAGTGAAGACACCAACATAACCAAAGACGTGGGGATTCCCAAACCAGACTCTGAAACCTTGTTTTATATATAATTTTATAAATAATTTTATAATTGCAGGAAGCAGATATGTGTACCAAACATAATGTTCAAGTTTAAACCATTTAAATTTACAAGATTTCCCGTAAAATT
>NW_013952409.1:1766021-1778173 GCF_001266775.1 Austrofundulus limnaeus | reverse complement strand
AAAAAAAAAAAAACATAACTGAAAAAATGACAAATGAATTGGTGGTGCAGAGGAACAGAACTAAAGAGACAAACCAAGAAGGAATTAACCACATTATTAAACACACGACAAGTAAAAAATAACCAAAGTAATGTATATTTTGATCAAACGTTTCTGTTTGTTCAGGCACTATCCTAAAACCTCCTTCACCATCGTGACCGACACGCCTGAGAATCTGCGTCTCAAACAACAGACCATGCTCAACAGCCAGGTGAGCGCCTCAGAAACTCTTCCTGATCAGAGGATCTGTCTAACGATCTACAAAGGGATTATTTAAAAAAAAAAAGGTAAACCAGAAAACATTCAAAGGAAACTTGATTTATGTAACAGGATACCAATAAATGATATGAGGGTTATTTGGTTTATTTGGCAGCGGCTCATCTGAGCCCTCTGCTTCAGCTTCTCTGTTCTTAARCTCTAATCTAATCGCTGTTTCTGTCAGTTATATAATCTGATCCGAGGGAGAAATCCTCCAAGTCACGCAAGTTTTAAAAAGTTTCCTCAGAGTTTAAGCTTACCTAGGTTAGCTTACTTAGGATGGTTCCGTCATTTAACTTTTGAACTTCTTACTTTGCTGCAACAAGTGAAGAAGAAAAAGGTTTTAAAATTTCTTACCTATTTTTGAACAGCTTGATTTAAGATGGCTGCCACAGTCAACACAAAAAKGACTATAAATCATAATTCATTTACAAGTTTTAAGCTACATAGTTATAAARTATATATTATTTCTCATCACAAGATGAGTTTAATTTAAAACTGTGGCCTGGATTAATTATTCTAATGAATATTAAATCTTTAATTATCGTGATAGAGGACTTGGTCAGCACCAAGTTTGACCAAACAAATGGACGTATTGAGGTCATTCTGGGTGTTGGGTTTCCTCCAAGCAGCTGCTTTTTGGGAAACAGACACATCTCTCCATCCAGTGACCACAAAACCCTGTCCACAGGAGAAAACCTCCAACCAGCTGCAATAACACACATAACTTCAGAGGGGCTCTGTTTTTGAATAAAATCATACCCAAATGTAATTTTATGCTGCATGACTGCAACGACAGCATCACGAATTTACAGAAATTTACAGCCGCTTCGCTCCCTCATCCCATCCAGCCTCCCCGTGTCTTTGTTTATAACCATAAAAGTCTCTTTCTGTGGAGCAGCATATTCTCCATAGCAGGAACGTGACTCACATTTTGTGCATGTGTGTGTGTGTGTGTGTGTGTGTGTATCTCAGATTTACTTTCAAATAAACATTTTGGCTTTGTTTAAAGCAGCAAATGCCCCCCCGCAGTTTAAAGTCACAGACAGCGGTGATAAATTGTCACTTAAATCACAACACGACTGTGTTTATTGTTCGTACTGGGTACAAMAGGTTCCGATGTTGTGGACGTTCTAATAAATCTGCTTCTGTTTAGATTAAGACCTTCTGTTGTTTTAATTCATCCGTTAATTCAAGCTGATATAAACACTGAAGCCGGGGTCTCCGGCTCTCTGTGATGACAGAAAAGGTTTCAGCGTGGCTGCTGAGACTCACTCTGCTGCTAAATTATTGTGTTCATTCTTTCATAGGATACGCTTTGGAAATGTCTCTTGTCCTCATTTCCTGGCCAAACTAAAAACTGATTTTATAATAGTGCTTTGAAGAGTACGCATTTACTAACAAATTTTCAACATTTTTCTTCTTACCCTTCTTACAGCTTTTCAGTATTACACAAATTATACATCATAATGTAAACATTTTTGTTCTTTTTCATTCAGTGYCTTAAAGATTTGCAGTTTTCTGACAAATCCACCCAAACCTCTACAGAATCMATTTATATTTTAGCCTAAAATATTSTCTTCAAAACTGGAAATGAAGGGTAATTTTGACTTGTAATACCTTGTGAATAAAACAGTGTAAATGTGTGACCATTGAGGCTAATGTTTCAGTCTGTTTCTGTCTGCCWCTTATTAACGCTGAACTCAGGGAGTGACAGGTACAGCCCCTCGGTAGATGCTGTGATCTCCAAAAAGACAAAGAACTGAATCTCTGCTTATGAAAATATATATGTATTTAAACAGGGCCAGGCCGTGACATRGGCAGTATAGGCAAATWGGCMAATGCYAWGGGCACCATCCTTCTTGGGGGAYCCAGAAATGGGGRATGAAAAAATAAATRTKTTACAACTTTTTATCMGAGTAAAGTTGATTTTTGTAGAATAATCATTGGTTACTTAGGTTCATGAAGGTAACTTGTTCTGCTTTAGTCTTACATATGGTGCAAAGGATATTTCAGGATAAAAGTATCATATCATATGATGCACTCAAGACTGGTGCTCAGTGTGTAAAAATAAAATAAATAGGGGTGTTTCCATACCTGTTTTTTTTCTTAAACCAAGTATGATTATGAGTACTACTTGTCAATATTTAGTACAGATATTGAGTACTTACCGAGTTTCTTTTACTGAGAACCTGGTACTAAATCAGATACATATTTAAGGTTTGTCAAAGCGACCTCAGTCTAAACAATCATGTCACATTTCAGCTGATTTTTACGTCAGAGGTGGGGGTGAGCAGATGGATCTAAGTAATGATACAAACCTCGAGTCATGCAGTTTAAACCTTGTAGCTCCATATGTCTTCAGCTACAGAGCAGAAGCCCAGTTACATCGTAATACAGCTAAAATAGCAAACAAAGCTAAAATTACCATAGGCCTACTTTTAGCTAAAAATAGCATCCACAAGTTGAAATTAGCACCTAGATAGTGACAGTGCTGTAAAAAAGGGCCAGTTTTTAGGAAAATAGCTAAAACAGCCAAAAGGTTCATTAAAACAGCTTTTAAAAAGCTGGTAATTATTTAATTAGCATAAGGAAGCATAACGAGCACAAGTTTGCTGAACTTAGCTGAAAAAAGTTGTAGTAGCTACAAAAATTGTGTATTTRTCTTAGAAAAGCTAACTTTAGCTAACAGCAACTAAACATTAGCTAAAATTAGCATAAATAGCACAAAGTAGCAGGAAAAAGCACAAAAAAGTAGAAAAAAGCAGACGAATAGCGGAAAGAAGCAGAATTTTAACTTAAATAGCTGAAAAAAGGTAAAATTTGAAAAAAGTAGCTAAAATTAGCCCAAGAAAGTGAAACAGAGCATAACAAGAACAAAATGTGTGAGGTTCTTTAAAGATTTAGAAACAATGGATGTTGAAAGCAGCTCCATTTATTTTCAATGGCAAAAAATWKGCTAAAAAWGGTGATATTGCTAAAAAGTATAAATAGTTGAGATGCCAAAAGTCATAGCACCCCTCATTGAATGAGCTGAATGTTTTGATATGAGTTGTTGAAATAGCACAAAAATCGTGGAACGAGTTAGAYACCGAAAAATGTACGGAAGAAAATATGATCTCAGTGTGAATGCTTATTAATTTTGGATGTGAATGGATGTAAATTAACTGTGATGTTTAGAAAACTGCACAAGGGGAACCAACTGAAATCTTGCCCAGGGCGCCAAATTTTCTAGGACAGGCCCTGGTTTGAAATGTGTTTCTGTACAAATATGTTTGCAGGCTTTTTACAAAGAGGAGTTTGAAAAGAACAAGGGGAAAGGTTTCAGCGTGGTGGCTGACACCCCGGAGCTGCAGAGACTGAAGAAGACTCAGGACCAGATCAGTAACGTGAGTCGAGTTCTGCAACAAGAAAAACAGAAATCCTAACTTTGCTGAATAAAAGCAGCGAGTCTGCTCCTATTTAAAAAAAGTACTTTTAGTTGGCAGCTGTTTTATAGCAGAATTTTGAATTCAAGCTTACAGAACAAGAGTGAAAAAGAGCAGAAATCTCCCAATGGCAGTGAAGTATCCCAGAGTGTGATCCTGCAGAAACCCAGAGGCACATTTTTGACATTTCTCCCTGTCCACCGAGGAGCAGCTGCCCTATATGGTCAAAGTCTTTCAGCTGTGGACACAAACCGAACACACACACAAACTCCCCACTGAAACACACATTTTCTTTTTCTCTCAYGAGAGCGCTGGTTGAAGAAAGGAATGATGGGTAATGATCTGTGTGTCAGRAGGGCAAAATCTTGTTTTCTTTCTTTCCTACATCATCCTGTTGCCGTTTACTCCTCCTGAGGTTTAAAGACACGGTTTCCTCGGGGTTTACACAGCTGAACGTAAGAACTCAGAGCCCTCCTGTGGATTTAAACTTCATGTCTGTGCAGATAAAGTACCACGAAGAGTTCGAGAAGAGCAAGGTTCGAAGCGACGCCCCTCCTCCTGAAAACAGACAAGGTGAAATATATATGTAATATATACCCTCTAGGTTCCACTCCGGTCCTCCAGCTGACTTTGACTTTTAAATTTATGTGTGTGTGTGTGTGTGTGTGTGTGTGTGTGTGTGTGTGCAGAAGGAGAAGCGTCGAACCCTGAGAGGTTCAGTCAGCCTGCAGGACAAACTCGCCCTGCAGCTGTGGCTCCGACTGCTGGAGGGGTAGGGTCATTACACAAATACCTCAGCACCAATGAGTGGATGGGAAATTAATTTATGGGATGTACTCTGCTGCCGGATTCAAGATGACCGCAGCTGTAATTGTCCATTTTGAGTCGACACAAAGATAATTCCTCCTTTGGGTTTAGGAGCCTGAATGTTTCAAAAGGTCAGAGTTAAAGAAGACATATGATGCTTTTAATTTTTTTTTTGTCACATTTAAATCTTTCAGTTGCGGGGTCCACAAGCACCTCTTTACCTATTTTCTGAGGCATGCATCAGATCAACTCGTTTTGAGGCTGTCTCTTTAAATCCAAACGAAGCCCTTCAGACCCCTCCCAGCTTCCAGTTCTAGTTTGATAGAGGGGTTTACGACTATATAGCTGCGCAGAGACCTTTTATTTACAATTTAATTCAAAGATGTGRACAAGGGAAGACTTGTCCATCCAGCCTTACATGTTGGAGCCAGAGTCTGACCCAGAGCCTGAAGARAATGAAGACCACACAATTGAAGTTGGTGACATAATAGTTCAGAAAACAGAACAGAGAAAACTGAACAGGTTGCAGGAGAAACTAAATTAAACTTTTCTGCATTCTTGGAGACTCCAAGTACAACAAAATGTATTTAATTGCTAAAAAAGTGGATTTTGCATGATATGTCCCCTTTAAATAGGAACAAAATGCACTAAAAGTGGTCAGGTGTGAGCTAAAAAATCAAAATTCAGTGTACTATTGTGTTATTTTAGTATCTACAGGCTGTGTTTTGTTGCATCAGTGTTCTGCCTTTAATGCAAATTATTCCTGCTCCCGCGTTCTACCCGTGAGCTCCTCTCGTTTCCTCTCCTCCAGAGGCACTTCCAGGCTCTGTACAGCTACACGGCAGCCGAAGCAGACGAAGTCTCTCTGCAGGAAGGCGATGTGATCTTAGACGTGGAGCAGATCGACGAGGGATGGGTGTTCGGGTGCAACCAGCGCACKGGGAAGCGGGGCATGCTCCCGGCCAACTACGTCCGACCAGTTTGAGACAAAAGGAAAACGGCCAAAATGTCCACTTCCTGTTCATTGGATCCAAATGATCTKTTACAAATTAAAAATGCCAAATAACTGAAGGTTTCCAGCAGGTTTTGTTTTAAATTTGTGCTTTTGTCTTTATGGGTTTAGGAAAAATTAGAGACTGATTTACATGAAGTCTAACGRAGAAGTTTATTCAGTGAGGAAGAGAGAAAAACAACATTTATTTTTCTCCATTTTCAGCAGTTGATGTTTAATCAGACATTTACCTTTTAATGTTAATTTCCTTACGACAATTTAATTAAGCTTTGCTACTATTACGTTTTAGCTCGTTTAACTTTTAGCCATAATATTGCTAATTTTAGCTTCAAGCTATAGCCAATTTTAGTAATTTCCCCCATCTTAGCCTAAATTGTATTTATTTCATTAGTCAGCTACAGTTTGAATAATCTTGGGTTTTAGCTGCTGTTTTGCTACTTTTGGTTYTTAGAAGCAATTTTGTACATTTTAGTTTATCTGCTTGTTTCAACTTTATAAGGTGATGATTCCAATTAAAGCAAAGAAATAAAACCACAGAAATATGAAATATCAGCTTTATTCAAAACAGAATTCACATCATACTAAAACTTAATCTAAACAGAGTCTTTTTTAAATGACAAAACTTTATTTACAAATTTTGAAGTTAAAATAATGTAAGCATAGCACCAACTTTTTTTTTTAAGATATTTGAGCACAAATASAAAAAACAAGCAGAACTGGCTCAGGTTCTTGTTGCTGTAAAAACATTCCTTCAGGCTGTAAGAACCGGCTTCATGGAGGAGAAAAACTCAGCCCTTTTGCTGATTTTATCGCAGAGTTTTGATGGAAGCCAGTTGAGCTGCAGCCTGAAGAGCTCAGAGTTTCTGCCGATGAAATCCTCACACAGTCTGAAAAAGAAAAACAGCTCAACTCAAAAAAAAAAAAATCACATATGGTGAAGAGAAAAAAAAAAGGCATTTTTGGTCTGATATTACAAGCCTCACTGAGTCTCTGAAGTTTACTTCCAATATTCTTGTTTTTAATGACAAAACTAGAATTAAAAAAGAATTTATGAACTGATGTGAGAGATCTACAAACATGAGGCTAAACAAGGATTTCACATTCCTCTGAAAGCTCTCACTTCAATCTAAACTCAAACTAAAATGGGCTGAAACCTGACATTTGATCCAAAGGTCAAATTCACTAAAATGTTAATAGAAATTCTGACAATTTCTACTGAATTAATGTTAATGTTAAGAACTTTAATACAGAGTAAAATGTCACAACATAAGYGTTCCCTAAACCTGATTAATGCAAGGCTTACAAAAATCCTGCATTTCAAGGATTTAAGTTTCAAACGTTTTTATCATTTGTCCTGTATTAATCATAGAGTATGAATCATTTAAATTGTTGGTAAATAGAAAAGAAAAAAAATCTAGAAAATGTTGCCTCCTCAGGGCATAAAAACCTCACAATAATCTCTTAAATCAAGTTTCCCAAACACGTCACACACAGCCTGCAGCTATTCAAATACAGTAAGCTCATTAGCATAACACCAAGCCTTCAGCTRTAAGTGAACCAGCACATGTGGCTCAGCCAGAGCATAAACAGTTTAAACGTCTCTCTGCTTCCTGCTAACCCTCAGCAGACAGAAACGTGAGCGGTTCGGAACAAGAAGCTCGAGCTCCCAGCTGCTATGCAGATAATCTGATTAACTACGTCATACCTGTAGAGAGAGTACGGCCGGGTCTGAAATATTAAAACATCCCTGCAGTGAWATGGCGACGGAGACCTCAGAACTGACACCTGAAACACAGTCGAGGGAAAAAATATTAAACTAACGTCAACTGATMTTTTGTAATCGATTAACTGAATTTCAAATGTGATTGATTGTAACTGTTGACTTGAACCAATAAGTCTTTTTAACACTTGCCTTTCAGAAAACAATACACACATGCATGTAATGTTTTTATACAGTATCATAGCACTGCAGGAACTTATGTCTAAGAGTCAAGTCACTTGATAGAAATGGGAACTTATTTACCATAATATCATTCCTGRAGGTTTGTCGTCTCCAATATGTAAATTCATTGTGACACATGGCTCTGGGCTGTGTTGCTCAGGTCTTTATAGTCAGAGGTTCTGAGTGAATGGACCACAGTGCTGTAATGTTAACTTTGTCAAGTCTGAGTACTTAGTTGGTGACCCCGACGTGATCAACAYAGACAAAAAATAATTTGGGTTGTTTTTTTTTAGTCGTTATTTTTTTTCCTTTTATCGTTTCTTGTTTTATCGCAGYTACCACAAATCTCAAACTCTAAAACCAGTGATGAAATTATTGACACTCGTGGCACATTCAAGACTTCCATCATCTACTGGTGTTTTTAAAAGTCTTCGTTGTTCAGCTCAAATAATGAAAAGTTGAGAGCTTTAAGAGCAAAAATAAATGTGCAAAGACATTCAAATGTCAAACTGAAATTGAAACAAATTCCTAAGATGGATTGTCCCATTACCTCACGTGAAGTATTTACCAGTTTCCTTCATAGTCGGAAGCCTTAAACCACTTAAAGAACTGTTTTAAATGTTTCAGCCACAGCCTATTCCTGATTCACTCACTGAGCTTTAAAATGAACCCATTTGGCTGCAGCCTCAAAAGATGCAAAGACAAATAGAGAAACATTTTGGTCTTAAAGACCACGGTATAAAAAAAATAGGGCTGTGCATTTGTACGATACACGGGTCACAATACGATATATTGCAATACTGTAATCAAGGAGATATACTGCTATATTTTTCTCCAAAAGATTCTAGTTTTAAAATGCTAAGACAAAGAGCACAACATAAAATCTTATTAATTCAATTTATTTTTATGCAATCAGAAGAACACTTAACAAAAACAGCAGTTTTCTTTCACATTTGTTCTTACAACAACCAAAGAGCTCAGTCAGGACTGTCAGAGGCTAAAATACAACACAAAAATGAATCGCTGTCATGAACGTTCACACTTAAAGCCTTAGTTAAAAACMAATAGTGATTTTGTTAATATCAGAAAGTGAAAATCACAATAATTCAGTGTGTCGATATTTTCTAAAACCCCTAATAAAAAGTGTTCAGAGTTTTTAAAGTCACATACCGTGTCCATGCGAATGCAGAGTTGGCTGGTTCCCCCAAACACAACAATATCGTCATCTTTCCCCAGGCAAGCAGTGTGACAAGCCCTTATGGAAAAAAATATATCAAAAACTTATAAAAGCAGCTTCATTAAGCTTTTGACAGGTTCACAAAGAGAAACAGATCCTGAAATCATGTTTTTTTTAAAAAGTTACATTAAATGCTTTGACCTAAAAAAATTAAATCTGAGTGAAGCTCAGAATAGAGTTCTGCCATCTACAGCAGGTAAGATACTGTATCTATTGTTCACAGAACCCTACTCTAAAATCTCTAAACTGTTTACAGTCGTAGAAACATACTAAATGTACCTGGGTTTGTCTTTGTGAGGGTGTTTTACCTCCGTCCACTCTCGTCTGTGTGTGTTAAACTGCCAGGCATCCGCTAAAAAAAAACATAACAGGAATCCTGTTCAATGGTTTATCAGACCAAGAAAGGCTCGATATCCAAACAAGATTWCATATTCAGCAGAAGCCCTACAGATAATTAATCATCTCAGTGGGGATGAAAACTCACTCAAAGTGTTTCCGTCGATTCCGAGGCCGCCATAAACGAAGAGGTTTCCATSCGATGTGGAGGTCATTGTGTGCAAGGAGCGGCCCAGAGGGGCACAGGAGGGGCAGAGGTCACTGAGGAAGAACGCAGGTTTTTGTAAAAATAACTGAAAAAAAAAAGGACGTGCTAAATCGGAACAGAATCTTTACAATTGAGTCCAAGTCCAGCTCTCAAAGTCCAAGCAGAAAATGTCGAGCTTTGCAGTTTCCTGCAAACAGAAGGAAACAATGAATGCAAGGAGCAAACTGGAGCAACAGATAACCCTGCTCCAACATCTAATTATCTGGATCATCAACAAAATGTGTCGAAAAGCACTGCAGGAATTTTAATAAAACTTGCAGAAAGTAATAACTGGACATGAATCTACAGCTAAGACTATTGCCAACAAAGCTAACTGACATTAGCAGGCATTAAGGTGCAGTAGTGGGCACCAGCCCACTAAAGCACAAATCTGTTAATTGCGGACCTAAATATTTCGTTTGTGCTTTAGCGGTTTTACTAATTTTTATAATTCATAAGCGGATTTGCATATTCCAATGTTAAAATGCACTACCGTTAGTAACTAATTATCTACCAGTCATCATTATCTTGAACAGCAGAAGGTATGACTGTCAATGAATCACAACACACATGATCTATCCAACAGCACTCCTCCCAGATAAACACTTATTGGTAAGATATACATCTTTGCTGATTGTTGCTTTGGGTCACGGTTCTGATTTCCCACAATGCTTTGTGTCTGCTTACGTAGCAGGAAGGCATTAGCAAAAACAGTTAACATTTGTAATCCACACTAAAATTTTGTATGTATTGATTTATTTTACTTTACAATCTGAGCTCCTTTTAAAAAATAAAAAGTTTAAACGCTGGAGCTCAATACTTGACGTAATTGGTCGAAGCAATCGGCCAACGGGTTAGAGACTCAGAAATTATTTAAAGATGTTATGCTGACTAAGACAGACATCTAGGGGTCAACTGGAGCAACTACATGGAAAACTTTAAAATCCAAGCTCTTATTTTGAAGTGAAGATAGTTTCCTGTTCCCCGTGCTTTCGTTTCCCCCATCACAAATCAAATCCGTCATGTACCCAGAATGCGTCGCTTCAGTTTTCCAATAAACAGTTTTAAAATTACTTTATTGATGCTTTTTTAATGAAAAATCTACAACAAACAAAAGAAAAAGACAAAGAATCAGCTGAACTAGCAATCCTCAACAACTTTTTAATTTTTACACCAGGAGCTAAAGGTCTGTTTCAGGAACTCACATCCCCAGCAATCGGCGGTTGTAGAATTAAGTTGTAAAAGAGTTCATACACCACTAGTTGGCAGTGTTGTGCATATGTTGTACATGAATTGTCAGCTAGTAAGTGTCAAATTGAACTTGCGCTTTACAATTAGCTTCCGCTAGTATTTCTATGGCATAAGCACTTGTGAAGTTGCGGACCTAAATATTTTCATAAGCGCTTTAGAAATTGCAGAGCTAATTTTTGGATTAGCGCTGCCCGCCACTGTTAAAAGTGGCTCTGAGCGAAATGTAGCCGGACAYGTATTCAAGGGTCATGCTTTGTAATTTGCTGTATGGGTGAACGGGTTCCTTCAAGAAACACTACTAACCCTCCAGGTTTAGCAGTTTTGTTAAACAGGAACTTTAGAGAGATCCATGTGTGACCAAGAGGTTAGAGGTGAAGAGGTGAAGTCCAGACTGTGCGGGACAGTCCAGGTCAAAACATTCATCACAGAATGTGTCTTTGTGGACWGAGGCGCCGTCACGATCTCAACAGGAAAGAGCTGCTGAAACAGGAAAGGGCCGAACTCAAACTGTCCCCACGAAGGAGGAAGCCCCGTTTTATACAGCGCCATCGTAAACATCGCCGCACGAACGTTTCCCTTTAAAACAAGGCGGGAGGACCATCGCACGCTTTGGAGCTGAAGGCTGTTCCATCGTTTAGAGATGAAGGGCGAACTCACCACCCCGCCGCTGACGTAACCTTTGTTCCCCAGCAGGGCGCTGGCATGGCAGCCTCTGGGAGCGGGAGCAGGACCCTGGAGGAAAAGAACAACAACACTTTGTTGCAACTGAACCTGCAGATCAGCCACGATGTTAAAACCAAAACCTGTTTTACTCACCTGAGTCTCAGGTTTGCTCCACGTGGAGGACTGAGTATCGAAAACATGGACCTCGTTGTTCCACCCCCAGCATCGAAATAAAGTTTCTCCAATTGTTGTCTTGAAAAAAGAAAAAAAGTAAATTAGACTAAATGTACCATAAAAAAAACTCTAAAAAGGCTGAAGTAATAAATCGGGGAGTAATTTATTAGATTAGTTTTTACCCAGGACATGTCATCCATGATGAAGCTGGACGACGACAGGTTTCGTACCTCCATTATYGTTTTGCATCCATAACCACCAAAGTAGATTAATCTGCAATAATAATAGTTGGATTGAATCATCCTTTGGAGTTCATCAGCAGCTTGTGGGTCAACCTCTGTGTTTTTAAAAGCCCCGCTAACAGAACCGACCTGTCTCTGTACACCCAGCAGGAGTGTTTGTTTCGGGGTGAAGGAGTCGTTCCCGTCGTGTCCATCAGTCTCGTCCAGGAGCAGCGTGGCTGCGAAACGTCAGTGCTGAACATCTGCGAGCAGAAAACCAAAGAGTTATCAGACGAACTGCCCTGCTGCTGCTCAGGTCTCAGGCAGTCAACTGATACACTTGAGCTCTGGGAGAAACAACAATGATTGGTTGAACGTGGTGTCCATCAAACAAATCAACCTTTGTAAATGGTCAGTGGTTTGCAAAGAATTATGTGTTGGTTCAGAGCACATGTGTCAAACTGAAGGCCCGCAGGCCACATTTGGCTCCCGTGTGGCCCGCCAGGGTGGGTAACAAACCCCCCACAAAAAAATAAA
>NW_013952409.1:1738311-1763346 GCF_001266775.1 Austrofundulus limnaeus | reverse complement strand
CCTGAGCTGTTGGCTTTTAAGCAACTGAGCAATTTAGTTGGAAACTCAGTAAAACTTTGTTTTACTATTAATAATATTTCTGTATTTATTTCAGATTTAGTCAGTCATACACTTAGTTCTTATCAGTTTTTAAAAGAGGATGCGTTAAAACTCTGTTTAGTCGAAGTTAAACATGAAGCGTCAGTTCATTACAACTGGCCCTTCGAGGGCCACCATAACGCTCATGTGGCCCTCGGTGAAAAGGAGTTTGACTCCCCTGGTTTAGAGTAACTGAATCTTCTGTACTTGTCTTTTGATGCATGTCCTGCTCATAAACAAATCAAAAAGCCCCCTCAGTTTAACCTATTAGTTTTAAGGGTGGAGGCATGAGCCTGCAGATGATATTCTTACATTCAAAGTGAAGCCAAAGGTGGAATAGTCAAATTTACAGCRGGACAATGCACGAACCAACATTAGCTACATGGTTTTTCACTAAGAAAACTTCTCATCATCAAAATGATAGTGGCACAAAACAAACAAAAAAGGATGAACAAAYATTGGACACAAATTCTGTTGGATTTGGGTAATGTGGCTGGTTGACCTTCTGACCTTCAAACTTTTATTAAAGTGTAACTAAAACTCAAATCAACTTTTTTTGCAGATAAACTGTCTAAATTGTGCCTTAATGGTTGACATTTTCATGTATATTTTTTAATTCTGCAATATTCTGTCTATACCCATCGTATCTTATTATCTGCCCTGGGGGTGGGGTTTGCCAATATGTAATACTCTATTAGGTATTCGCTGGTTGATATCTTTAAAGACAGCGGCACAAAGAAAAAATTTTTTTTAACCCAGACGTAGGTGGGGAGGGGTCCCATTTCACTCGGGTCTCCAACCGGACAGAGAGTGTACARTTGGCAAAGATTTGTAAACTTTAACATTTTTTAAGAAAACCRGGAAGGAAAACATCCCGTTTGTGCAGCTCATCTGTAAACACAAGTTAGACATTATCCTGGTTTCTTGAGGGAGAAATATTTATTTGCTGAGGGAGGAAAAAACTAAWATCTCCAACTTTTATGAAAACAAAAAACTTATTCACTTTGCTGGACAATAAAGTTTTGCAAAAGATTTTAAGTCAGACTAACCTGTACATGTATAGCCTCAAGGAAAACACTCATGTCTTAAACTCATACAGAATGAATGAAAACTGGAAATTCAGCCTCTAGAAAACTGTAAGGGCAGAAAAACTGGTTTATACAATGACTCATTTAACCTAAAAAAAAAAAAAAAAAACAACAATTCAGCAGTTAATCATGTGTGAACTGGACTTAAAGCTACACCTGGAAATGTCCAAGTGACTTCAATGAAATCCTTGTGTTGCAGCCAAACGTCTGTTTTTGTGGCGTCACACAAAACTTAGGTCTGTTCTTAGAGCTCAGGTGACAGTTTTGGAGGAAGTTCCTGAGGAATTCACATCTACTCCCTCACAAGAACAGGCCGGATGAAGTGCCAAAACAGAGCTACTCCTCTGCGTGGATGGTGGAAGTACAGAGGAGGACCAAGATAAACCAAAATGTTAAAAAAAAACAGATGAACAAAGTAATCTGACCAACAAGCAGCTCCGACTCCAAAGGCCTAAAAAAACCTAAAAGAGCAGTTAAAGATTATTGTGTATTAAAAGTATAAAATACTCAGATAAAAGGAAATTGGTTTGGATGTTTAAGATCAAGGATGAATCCYTGAGGCTGTACACTGTACAAACTTAAGCATGGTGGTGGTAGTTTCATGCTGAGGGGTGTATGTTTGAGCTCAGGAAATGTGGTTCAAATAGCAAAACTTTACGTGTGTTTGCAACACAAGGTCAGAGGAATAAATGGGGAAATWTTTCAGAAACTGAAAAGCCTGCTCGTTGATGCCCTGGAAGATGTATCATCCGTCCGAGGACCTGGAACATGACGAGTCTCACCTGGTTTGAGTATCCTGCAGAGTCACATCCTCCAAAGATATACAGCCTGTCATCAATRTTAGAGCCGCAGAAACCAGACAAGTCTGTGGGACCGTCTCCAGTAATCTCTTTTTGTTGCCTGTCTCCCATAAAAAAAACAGAGTGAAATATACAAAAGTAATCATTAGTGAAGGCTGGTTACAGCTTGATCTTACTAAACCCTAGATTAGACTTTAACTTATCAAAACTTCACAGAAACAAGCACTTCCTCAAGCTTATCACCCTTTTTTTTTTAAATCAAAAACAACCACAAGGCTGCATCCCTGACTTACAGGTCAAGGTGACACAGCTTTCATCTCGGCCGATAAAACAGCGGATCTTACCACGCCCCGCTGTCCAGATCACACATCCACATCTCCTCGCTGGGTAACACGACATCCTGTCCTGCTACTACCTGCAGGGAGACAACGTCCAGATCAAATCAAGGCAAACAGCAACACTGTGTACTTCTCTGCAAAAAGATTCATTTGGACTTTGAAGAGGCAGGGTTTTAAGTATGTAAAAAGTGCGTTTTTTTCCAATAATAATAACAATAACAATAACAACAATAATAATAGCAACCAAATATCTTCATCTAGATCAGGGGTCTGCAACTTGCGGCTCTGGGCCACATGAGGCCCTTTGGAGATCTGACCAAAAAAACATTTTTTTTACACTAAAAACAGAAAAAGCTACCTTTAGAAGTGTTTCTGTCAATTGGTTTGCAAACATGATGGAAACTAAAACAAGGAGAGTTAATCAGATCATGGTAGTTGGCCACTTCAGTAATCCCAATTTCAAGCTGTACAGTTTGACCTTTTTCTCAAATCCATCGTTTTTCTTCTCTTTTTTATATCTGTCAGAAAAGTTTCTGAGAATAAATATTGTGAGACGATAAGCGAACACAAAAATAGAATAAAACATATGTCTGCATTTCTTGTTTTAGAAGTTTTTTATTAAATTTGGTATGAAATATAATCATTTTTCCTGTTTACATATGAATGTTTTTTTTTCTTTTATCCTAAAGTGTAATAATAACGCTTAAAATAAAAAATATTTTTAGTTTTATTATGTCACCACCACTGGCTGGAAAATCCCCGCTTCAACAAACTCAAAGCGGCCCACAGGCCACCAGTTGCTGCACGTCTTTTGGCTCCTTTCACCTTTTGTGAGCCAAGGAGAGGAGATTACTCTTAACTGTAAAGATTTCAGAACTCTGCACTAAAAGGAGCCTGATTCAAACACAGGTAAGGAGCTCAAAACTTTAAAACGGCAACAAATTGCTGAACTCACATGCACATCACTGCCCCTCCCCTCCCTCCTGAGGGTCATTAAAGGGTCTGCATTATTCTGGTTACCATGAGAATGTTGCTGTTGAACTGATAGGATAATAATCTAAAAACTAAATTAAACTAAACTGCAGTTTAAGTRAGATAATAATGTGGATATAGTTTGAGATAATATCTGGAGACAACAGTAATCCCTGTAAATAAAGACATTCTTAAAAGTTTCTGATCAGAAAATAAAGTTAAATTGTWGCTGTGATTTAAACTACTGCAGTTTTAACTGAGGTTTAGTTGCTCAACCAAGTGTCTCCAAAYGAAAAATCTTAAAAAGTGCAAGTGAATCCACCTGCTCAGGTAACTGCCTCACCTGGTAACCTCCCCACACAAACAGCGTGTTGTTGCGGATGAACGCCGTGTGGCCGCTCCTCTCCAGGGGGCTCACGGGCTCCTCTCTCCGGGCTGCATCCATGTCAGGCTCGAGGCTGTTTTTTTCCGGCTGAATAAAAAACTAAGTTAAAAAAATAAAAAGAAAGCAAGTCGAGCTGGACCAGAAGAGGCAGGAAGAGCTCAGAGAGACGCCGACCTGCTGCTGCTCCGACTGGAAGTTGGAGAATTCAGCAGAACGTGTTTTTCAGGCTCGTTGTCTTGTTTTACTCCTCCCATCAGCTGGAGGCATTAATGCGAAGCCTTACAGGATAATGTCACACATCTGAAGCAAAAAAAAAAAAAACCACTGTGCAACAAATAAAACTGGTTAAAACCTTGTCAGCAAGGAGGAGAATAAGTTTTTTTTAATCTGCAGGTGATACTGGTTGCAGAATAATGAAAACTGATGAGCAGCACCTGCGGCTTTCCTTTTTGACAGAGGCGACACCAAGAGGGGTTCTASAGGGGGCCAAAGCCCTTCTCCCATAGTGACTGAAGGGGGTGAATTTGGTTAATTTTATTGACACGAATTAATCTGAGTCACTCACTAAATTTAACAGGTTTACTTGAGTCACTTGCCATAAAAATAAAGTAAAATAAAATAAAATAAGGCAATATGTATTTATAATCCACCTCTACATCATGTAACAAAAAAGAGAAATTATGCAAATTAATAATCAAAACATTAACTTCTGACAAAATGTATATTATGTGGGTTAAATGATTTTATATRACTCACCTATGTCCCCAGCTTTTCCCGATTCCGCTGTTATTCCAGTTAGTCCGGTTATAGGCAGACTTAGCTGCAGTGGTGGGCAAAGCTAACCAAAAGTTAGCATTATTAACTATTAATTTGCTAACTAAATGCTAAACATAAAAATTGTGGAAGCTAAAACTAAACATTATATATATACACTCACCGGCCACTTTATTAGGTACACAACGCTAGTAACGGGTTGGACCCTCTTTTGCCTTCAGAACTGCCTCAATTCTTCGTGGCATAGATTCAACAAGGTGCTGGAAGCATTCCTCAGAGATTTTGGTCCATATTGACATGATGGCATCACACAGTTGCCGCAGATTTGTCGGCTGCACATCCATGATGYGAATCTCCCGTTCCACCACATCCCAAAGATGCTCTATTGGATTGAGATCTGGTGACTGTGGAGGCCATTTGAGTACAGTGAACTCATTGTCATGTTCAAGAAACCAGTCTGAGATGATTCCAGCTTTATGACATGGCGCATTATCCTGCTGAAAGTAGCCATCAGATGTTGGGTACATTGCGGTCATAAAGGGATGGACATGGTCAGCAACAATACTCAGGTAGGCTGTGGCGTTGCAACGATACTCAATTGGTACCAAGGGGCCCAAAGAGTGCCAAGAAAAGATTCCCCACACCATGACACCACCACCACCAGCCTGAACCGTTGATACAAGGCAGGATGGATCCATGCTTTCATGTTGTTGACGCCAAATTCTGACCCTACCATCCGAATGTCGCAGCAGAAATCGAGACTCATCAGACCGAGCAACATTTTTCCAATCTTCTCTTGTCCAATTTCGATGAGCTTGTGCAAATTGTAGCCTCAGTTTCCTGTTCTTAGCTGAAAGGAGTGGCACCCRGTGTGGTCTTCTGCTGCTGAAGCCCATCTGCCTCAAAGTTCGACATGTTGTGTGTTCAGAGATGCTCTTCTGCCTACCTCGGTTGTAACGGGTGGTTATTTGAGTCACTGTTGCCTTTCTATCAGCTCGAACCAGTCTGCCCATTCTCCTCTGACTTCTGGCATCAACAAGGCATTTCCGCCCACAGGACTGYCGCTCACTGGATGTTTTTTCTTTTTCGGACCATTCTCTGTAAACCCTAGAGATGGTTGTGCGTGAAAATCCCAGTAGATCAGCAGTTTCTGAAATACTCAGACCAGCCCTTCTGGCACCAACAACCATGCCACRTTCAAAGGCACTCAAATCACCTTTCTTCCCCATACTGATGCTCGGTTTGAACTGCAGGAGATTGTCTTGACCATGTCTACATGCCTAAATGCACTGAGTTGCCGCCATGTGATTGGCTGATTAGAAATTAAGTGTTAACGAGCAGTTGGACAGGTGTACCTAATAAAGTGGCCGGTGAGTGTATATACATATATATATATAYACACACACACATGTAAAAATATATAAACATGCAATGTATATATTTTTTATGTATATATATTTGCATAAACAAATGCAAACAAGTAAAAATTAGCAAAGCTAACATTAATCGCTAATAATACTGTCAGTTACGTCTTTGTTTTTTTTTAGACCTTTCTAATTTTGAGTCACTACCAGAGATATCTAACCTAACCTAATAGACCWTTTCATTGTTAAAAATTGTAACAAATATGCATTCGCTAAGCGGGCCAAGCCCACATGATTTTCGAGAAAATGCTGAGATTGCTTCAGAATTGAAATTGAATAAATTCAGCCACTAAATTTGGCCCGATGTATTTTCTCTAAACCGATCTGTGTTCAACTTTCCTTTAGGATCATTGATGAGATTTCTCATTCATGTCTAAGCTATAAACCTGCTTTTTGAGCTTGTTGAATTTGCACAATTCCTATGGCATTTTCATACCTCAGCATTTTACCAGCTGATCCGTGACCCAGAACTATGCTCCACTATACTCCTAACAACAAAATTGTCTRTTTAGGGGAAGCTCATTGGTCTGCTAATGGTTTTCAAAGTTGGTGAAAAAGTTAGKCTGCTAAATGAAAATTTGCTGTTAGCTGTTTAGCATAACCACGACCAACWTTCCCAGAGTCAGTAACAGAACTGCTCTGCTGGTGAGAGCCAAATGAAGCTCCAAAAAGTTTTCAGCTTTTCAACAGYTGTCTTTGGCGCCATCTTGGGGCAAAGATTATCGCAGCTTTAAACAACAACCTGAAATGAACCACTCCTGATCAACACAGGTGAGCATCATCGTTAGCAACGGTGAGCAACAACTCTGCCTGATACCAGGCTGCCATTGTGGTGCTTCCAACATGCATTTTTTTAAGCGTAAGAACTTTACTTTTTTCCCACCATTCCTTTTACAAAATTGAGCCCAACAGCTTTAAAGTCCACACAGTTTAGTGTCCGAGTCCACAAACCGAAAATCATGAGCTTAAWTTAAATCTGAGCTCTCGTAAGTTAGAAAACATCAGCAGCATGAATTACAATCAAAAATATTTCAATAAAAAATGATAATAAAATACAACACAGCAGTATTTATTTCAGTATGGATGTTTATACTTGAGATAAAACGAGTACAAACCAGGAATATCAGTACTGAAGTACAGAGAACGTGATTTTATCGTGCATAGATCAAAATGAACTTATAAATAAACATGTAATGATTTATTTTTGTTCTTGGCCATTTCTAGAAATAATCAACCTAAAAAAGTATTAAACCCTAAAAATAAACAGGTGAAAAAAAAACACATTAAGGTTTGCTACGTGAAGGATCACTTCATATTCCAGCTGTAAAATCTATTTAACCGTGAGTTAAGTGCAAAGTACGCAATCTTTTTTTCTATTTCAGATTTACTGAAACATAATAATTTACCCCCAAATGTGAATTAGAAAACCACACATTGTTTTAATATCAAATGAGTGTGTCCCACCACACAAGCAGCATTACTAATATTTTCTAAATTTACTCTAAATTAGTTGTTAATCTCAACTTTCTTTCTTTTTTTATTTTTATTTTATTGGATACATTCATTTATATTTACACAAAACCAAAAAATTAAACGCATCTGAGCAATTTTAAATTTTGGTTATTTAAAATAAACAGCTATGTGAAGCATTTTGGCAGAAATGAGCTAAAATTTAAGAAGAAGGCACAATCAGAGTCAGCTGAACAGCTTAAGTGAACTTTAACCCTCCTGCTGTCCTTGGGTCAAACACCGACAAAACATGAYCCAAGGGCMGCAGGAGGGTAGTGTTAACATGGAGCGCACATGTGGTAAAAATGACCGTTAAGAATGCACCGACAAAGTAAGAAACAATACGAGCTGTCCTTGTTTTTGTTTTCGTGCCGTGGCTGAATTTGTGGAGATAATAAATTCAGTGTTCAGTAACGTTTGGCTGCATCCTGTCAGCGCAATTTTTAATTAGTGCAAAAGTAGAGCTACTGCAGCACTGAAAAACCCACTTTTCTTATTATGAGTCAGAATAAGCAAAGTGTACATAATTGCACTTTAAGTTCCTTTTATGTAAAAGCTTGACTTTTGTTTTTTTTTTTTTTTTTTTTTTTTTTGCATCGAAGCTCAAACGTTCACCAAAGAGCTGCAGCTCTCAGTCTTGCTGATCTCTCTGCAGGTATTTCTTCATCCTCTGACAGCGGGGACAGGGCTGGTCGGTGGACTTRCAGGACTGGTGGAACACAGCTTTACAGTCTTTACACCTGATTCAGAGACAAGAACAAAAAAATAACTAGAGAATTTGCATTTCCTGTGAACGTGCTTAACCCTGAAAGATGTTTGCTGAAAGTTGCTGAAGTCAATTCCAATAACAGTAGTTAAAATTAGCAAAAAGAAGCTAAAAGTAGCACAAACGAGTCAAAGCACTGATCCTACTGTAAAATMAAGTATACATAGCTGTGTCAAAYWATTACTTAAGTTAAAGTACTAGAGTATGTGCTTAAAATACAACTTGTTGCACCGTATACCTTGATTTTTCTTTTATATTAAAGCAGTAGAAAAGCATTAATCCTTGTAGATGTAAACTTGAACAGTATAGATTAATTGCACCAGGTGCTAAAAATCCTAAGTATGAWTGCACACAGGTAAATTAAATTTCAGCATTACACCTCTGTGATCTAAAACAGCTTCTAAAGATAAATAAGAGTTGACCGAAAAGTTATTTTCTTTTGTTWTTAAATACAAATTTCAAAATAAAACCTCTTRGAGCTGTAATTAATAAATAATACTATGATAACGTGAAACAGTGATATTTTTGACCAAGGTTATCATACCGGCTCATACCTAGCTACAAGTGGCAGGAAATCATAAGATCTTTTATCCTCTACCTGCTCCTTTTCGAACAAATAATGTATAAAATTGCATATCAATGGGCATGATAATTTGTTATAATTTAATTATATTTTTTCCRTTTTTATTTTGTCTGCTTTTGTTTGTTTGAAATAAATAGATAAAATGAAGCTAAATTTAGCTGGAAATAGCAAAAAGTATTGAAAAAGGCAGAAGACAGTTGATATCCAGAAAGCAGTGGAAAGAAGCACAAAAATTTGCCGAAAGAAGCAGAAAAACAAATGTTAAAATTAGCAGGAAAATAGCTGAAATGTAAGATAAGTTAAAAATTATTTATGTAGCACTTTTCAGAAGCAAGGCAATACAAAGGAGCAGAACGAAAGTTGAAACATGCAGGAAAAGAGCTAAAATAAGCCAAAAAGAAGCTAAAGGAAGCTAAAATTAGAATGAAGATGTTAAAAAGGTAGAACCAAAACAAAAGGTAAAAATTACAGTAAAGATTTATGAACATTTTGAAGGGTTTTAAAGATGCTGAAGACAGCTCTATTCATTTTACTGAAAAAAAAAATAATGGCAAAAAAGCTCAAAATAAATTGTATAAATTGATGAAATACCAAAAGTCATGCTGGAACATTTTGATACATAAATTGTTGAAATAGCACAAAAATTGTGGAACGAGTTTGATGCCAAAATCGTGTGAATGCTTTATAAAACCATTCACATAAAAAAATGGAAAACTCAAATTAAAAGGGAATTTTTATACATGAATATTAAAGGCTTTGTATTCCCGTGGTGAGGACAAGAAAGGGACATAAGACGAGGGAATAATGTCTGAAGATAAACACACCTGACGGTGCTTTCGAACTGGAAGGGGAAGAGGATATCTTCAGAGTGGCAGATCTCGCAGATGAAGCCCCTCTGAGTGCACAGGTCACAGTCGAACACGTGATTAGAGGCGTGCTTAATCAGCRTGAGCAGGAAGGATGCAAATTCTCCATCAGCTATCTGTAAAACAGAAAGAAAACATTTCGCTCTTCAATGAATGGAGACGACAGGTGTATCATGAAAGCTACGAGTCAGACAGATACCTGTCGGAGGTCTCTGACGCTGTAAAGGTGGCTCGACTCCAGCATGTACGACCTTTGTCCCATTCTTTAGAGAAACCAGGAAGAACAGCTGCGTTAGCGCTCACAGTGGAAGAACATGAGGTTTGGGAGGTCGGGCTAAAACAGGGGTCTGCAACCTTAATGATCAAAAGAGACATTTCTGCTACTGACGCAGTAATAAAATGTGATCAGAGCCACAAAGTAAGCTACAACTGTGATTATCAAGTGGTGGTCCGTGGGCCTTTTCGGGAAACTTTACGGCCAGTGGAGGTGACATTATAAAACTAAAAAATATATAGTAAATTTTATTATTTATTATTATTTTTACACATCAGGACAAATAAAAAGACTATATTCATGTAAACAAAAAAATACTTTATATATAGTTTATACCTAATTTCATAAAAACTAGTACAACTGAATTATTCAGGCATATTTTTTTCTAATCCTTATTATGTCGTTTTTAATATTCTTTAAAGGTAAATCTGATGGATTTGAGAGAAAGCTCATAAAAGAAGTTGGATTACTTAAGTAAACAACAGGCTAGCATGAGCTTATCAACATGTTTTACTTTTTGTATTAGTAGTATTGATCACGTATTTGCCCACAAATTGATTTCTGTTGTRGGTATAACAAAAACTAAAAAAATGATCATCATGTTTGGTCACATTTTCAAAGAGCCACTGTAGAGGGACCAAAGAGCCACATGTGGCCGCAGAACCGCAGGTTGCAGACCCCTGGGCTAAAAGGAACTTTGTATAAAACCCACCTGGCCTGGAGATTCCTGCAGGCTCCGCTGCGGCAGGTGAGCAGGTAGTCCCCCAGCAGACGCAGCCTCTCTCTCAGGTTGTGGGCTAGAGCTACGGACTCCGAGTGCTTCACCAAGTTGGGGTTCAGCAGCTCCAGGTTCAGCAGAGGCTCCTGCTCCACCTGAGCCAACAGGTGTAGAGCTTTCTTTGACACCTGGACAGAGACATGCGGGACAAAGACGTGGGACAACAGGCCCAGGAAACCACAAGCTGTTGAGTAAAGCACCACTCCTCTGTAGGGGGCACTGTTACCTCTCGTTGTGTCAGATCCCAGTTGTGCACCATGCGGGAGGGGACGATGGTGGTGTCCCCCTTGTGGCAGACGTCRCAGTAGTACTGGCCTGAAAACCCACACAGCCGGGCTCGGCCCAGGGAGGGTCCGATCTGCTTGGGACAGCCTTTAAATGACAATTATTACACATCAATCCAATTAATGTAAACGCCAGTTTGTGACATGATCTTTATTTAAATCTGACTGGAAGGTAAACTTTTTCTTATAGTGACTATTGTAAAAATAATTTAATATATTTCTTCTGCGCAACTTGTCTCAAAGATATTCAAATGTAGTTTTCTGGTAGATTTTATGAATTTAGTATGTATGTAGATTTTTTTATGTTTTGTTATTTGAAGACTATTATTGTTTAAATTTATTTGTTTTAAAAAGGGGCAGATATCAATAAGAATTTTTTTCTTCTTTCTGCTACCTTTCAATTTATTCGTGTTGTATTATTAATTGTTGTATGTATAGCATTTGTTTTGTTTTTAAATTAAATGATAATTTTTTTAATAAATAAATTTTAATGCTCTGTTTGATTTTTTTTATCATTTTTATTGCATGAATTTGTAAGTTGTATTGGTTGATTTTATGAATTTGTTGGCAGACATGCTTATGTATTTTTAGTGTATATTTTTAGAGGATGTATAAACTGTATGTATTTTATTTGATTAGAAATGCCCAACCAGGGACTGGAGTTGCAAATTAGCTGTAGCTAAATACTCTTTGTGCTTTCTTTATACTCTTTCTCATCAGGTACAGACTTGATCTGCTCTATGWTTTTCTATGCATTRTCCCTGTTAAATAAATAAAGATAAAGATTTGAGGAAGATCATCTGATTTATGAATGTCAACAAAACAGGGCTGTGATTTTAACAATTTAGAATCAAAATTTAGGTTATTTTTGACATTTTAAAGCACAGTGAAAACCAAAACTTTGCATCATCTACTGATGCATAAAACTGGAAAGATGAAAGATACTGTGGTTGAAACAGACCTGCACATTTAAAGTTCTGCGTGTCCAACCCCCTCTCTGATGGAACCGTGTACAGGTGGACCAGCAGCACTCCGTCCTCCTTCAGCCTGTGTTGCACCAGTCTGTGCAGATTTCCAGTCACGCCAGCGTTTAAAAYCGGTGCGGGTTCCTCGGAAACTTCGTCCTCCCCGCTCTCCAAGTACGAGTCCAAAGCCCTGCGGATCAGATCCCTCCAGGAGCGAGCCTCCTGCGGGTTCTCCGCCCTGAATCTCAGGGTCTCTTTAATGGTCAGCACTTTGAAAAAGTCCGCTCCTCCCTGGGAAACGTCAGGAACCACGTCCCGGATTTCTTCGATGGGATACGTTAGCAACAATGACTTCTTCTCCTCTTGGACTCGGAAGCCTTTCAGAAACTCCAAGGACAGAGAAAAGACCAGCGGAGTCCACGTTCTGGCCTCAGAATCTGTGGAGAAATATAAAACTGCTTCTTTGACAGCATCCGTTTCAAGGTGTGTAGTCCGAGTCCAGTTGAACTTCTGCAGAGGAGGAGTTGCATCCTGCCCTGCGCTCGTGTCAGAGGATGATAAGCGTCTCTCGGGGCTGGAGGAGGCCGAGGACGGAGGGGAACGCGGGCGCTCKTCCACGCCGTTGCTGCACGGCCGCAGCACCTCCCACCGGTTGTCGGCAGCGCGCGGCGCCGGGCGGCACTTCTTCACGGCCTCATTGATGCGGTCCATCCAGTCCTCCGCCTCGTCGCGATTGGCCGCTCGGAGGTGGAGTCGCTTCCCGGGAAAGGTCAGATCGAAGCGGCCGTCCGGCGAGGTGATCCGAATGTCTTCGCAGCGCAGCAGCGAGCAGTTGTCGCAGCACGTGCGCTCCTCGGCGTTCTGGTACAGGCGGAACTCGAAGGGGGACAGCTCGCAGTAGTAGTCGCGCCACATCCCCACCGGGCCCCGCCGCTCCAGGTGGCCGAGCTTCAGCAGGCCTCTGAAGGGATTGGACAGTCCTGATGGAGACACGACCATCATGAGAAGTCAAATGAATAAAAGCAGCAGGTGACGTGCATTCCTTCGTTCTTTAATAACCTCAAATTGACTTTTAAAGTGCCTAAATATCTGCGTACTGTAATTGACAACAAACTCTTTTGACAAACATGRACACTGTGTGCAATAAAGCCCATCAGTTTTATCAGAATGTTTTATTGCTGTTTTATTGAATCTGTTCTTACTTTTTCTTTTATTTGCTGGTATGGGCTATTGACACAGAAAAACAAAAAACGCATACACCATATTGTCAGTCTTTGCAGTAAAATTGCTAATGTCCCATTAAATAACATCACTACTCTCCATAGAAACAGATTCTTACAGAGTTTTCTCTTTTACCATCAGGAGGCAGGTTTGCTTTAAAAAGATGTAGAACCACCAGATTTAAGAATTCCCTTTTACTTGCTGTTATTGTCATCGTAAATACTTCTTGTTAATTGTTGTGTATTTGTAGTTTTTATGCCTATACATGATGGATTTTATGTCTTTTTTACTGTATTTGTGGTTGATGATTGTTTTTGTTTCCTGCTGGTTGTGACACAAATTGCCCCATGGAGATATTAAAGAAAACGTGAACTTGAGCATACATGTCAACTTGAACAGATTGTCTGTAAGTTATAAGGATTTTACGTCATTTTGCAGGTATACGGACGTATAGAGCAATCTCACAGATTTTTTCAAGTCTTACGGATTTTTTTCAAATTTATCTAACATGTCAGAGCCTGTAGGATGATTTAAAAAAACAATAAATAACATCAAATAGCCATCTTCCAACCTGTTCTGCCGCTAGAAATAAGTTTAGAACTTTTTCCGCTCTCCTCTCCTCCTGCTTCGCAGCGGGCGCTTTCATGTGCGCAGCTTACAGGACCCCCGGGTGCAAGTTGTACGGATTTTTAGCAAAATTTATGGATTTTTGAGGCTTTTTATACAGGTAAACATCCGAAGAGGTTGACATGTATGCTTGAGGCAATGAATGCGTTTTAGGAAAGATAACATTGATAAAATACACCCCCCCCCCCAAAAAAAAAAAAAAAAATCACCGCTGAGATGAACAGTTGTTGAGATATTCACATGTGAAGTAACAGGAAGTGATGTCAAAGGGAAATGTGTGAACGTGAACAGAGCAATGTTACAAMAACACAGACAGGAGAAAATAATCTGATGTTTCTTTAGATTATTTTAAGTCTATCAGAGGGATGAAGAAGAGTTAAGAATTAAAATAATATTGTTTCAATGAACAAAGACCAGAGAGTTCCTTTTCTTAAAGAGTTACCCTTTGATGTCACTTCCTGTTTCACTTCAGCTGAGCCAAAAAAAATAAATACCCACAAAAAAGCTGTTATGTGAGCAAATGGATTAAATCATGTGTTGTATGTCTTTTTTTTTTATACAAATAGGTGTTTTCTTTGACGTTTTGTATTTGAAGCATATCTCGGGCGCTTTTAGGAACCAAGACAACATAAAGAGGATTCAGGAAGTCTATACAGGTCAATTGAGAAGTGAGAATGCACAGCAGTTGTTCCTAAAAGTAAATCTTTTCAACATCATAAAGAAACCACAGTCCAGCATCAATAAAACTTGCTCATAAACTAGTGGGACACTCCCTGTCGGTGAGTTTCTAAAGCCGGCCAAGGTTCTGACTCACTGAGGTGACGTCTCGCAGGATCACATTTTATTGTGACGTGGTCACAACACAACACTGTCTAATAAAAACAGCTTTCTAATTCGAGACGTGATGGAATTCACCTGCTGGAGGAACTCAGGCTTGAGGTGTGGCTCGAGCCTCATTCCACACTTTCTAATCCTAATTTTTTTTAAGCTTGCAGACACTCCAGTTTTATTAAATCATCTGTAAATTCCTTGATGACTACATCTGTGACTTTTCACTCMTCCACCTTTTATTTCCTGTGCTCTTATATGGTTTAGAGCGATTTTTTTCAAATACGTGCAAATGTCTTTAATGTTTTTACATTTTGGTTTTAAAGAGACAGACTTTTTGATGTGAGTGCTTGTTTGTCTATTAGTAAAACACGTCAAAACGCCCACTTTTTAGTATTAACCACGCCCTCTASAAGTTTCTGACCAATCACATAATAGTTGTCAAACACCACACAAGATCATGTGTTGAAAACAAGCTGCAGAACCTCCCAAACCAGGTTATGCAACAATTTTCTCATTCTTGCCTCCTCTGTAGCTGCTTTTATTCTGAAACTCCCACATGACACRTGGCTTTAATAGGTTCAGTTGTTGCGGTTTTGATCACCTGTTCTGCAGCCTTTAGACTTCAGAGGTAAACATTAGATCGTATAAATACCTATTTGTCTGCGATGGACGACACTGGGAGGGGACTGACAAACACTGAGCTCAGCTGCAGGAGTGGGCGGAGTCGTTTCCTCGCTGTCTGGCACCTGCTCCAGATTAGGTTTGTAGATGTCGTCGTCAGAAATCCAAGAAGAATGCTGCAAAAAGACAAAAATAATCCACTCAAATTGAAGTAAACAATGTTTTAAGACAGTGTTTACTTATAAATAGTGCAAGAAGGAAATTAGTTCCTGGTAAATCATGTTTATTACAGATTTCTTTATTTCAAAAAAAGAAAAAAAAGATTGCATAAACTAAACGTTCGTTTATCTTGACCAACAGAACAGCCGAGGTTTGGCAACAAAGTTCTGTATTTGTGCAAAACGTTTCTACACATCCTGCAGCTTTTCCCGTTAGGAAATCACACGTCAGCGCAGATCTTATTGATTTTTCTGAGCACATATTAATTTAAAAGTGCAGCATCGTCACTTTCTGTACTTTATTTTATCAACCAACATCGTGCCGCAGGAGCAGTTTCATTTCTGATCTGCTTGATAGTGACGCTCTGAGCAGGAGGCAGCAGTTTTGTTCTGACAYGCCAAAACTAACACGACTACTCCTGGAGAGTCAGGCAATCATTTTTTTCTTTTTTCCAATAGAAAACTGTGATTGAGTCAGAATTCTTGTTGGACTTATTGAAAAACGTGAGAAGCTGATTTCTTGAATGGGGAACTGTCTTTAAGTTACTTACTGAAAGTGAATCTGTGGATAGTTTCCTGCTGACGACGCTTGCGGAGCGCTGCGATCCTTTAAACTTTTGACGTTCTGCGTTGTTCTCATGGGTTTGCTTGACTTCCTGAACTCGCTTTGAATTATTCGGAATAACCGTCGCAGGTATTTCCTCCTCATCTTTGACATGTTCGATAACTACGGGGACCGTGGTCGTTTCTGAGCGTGGATCAGATGTTTGGCAGCTTTCGCTGGTCGCCTGGATCTCGGGTTGCTCCTCTTGTGATGGCGGCTCGATGGAGGACGGAGGCGGCTCTGAGCCAGAATTTGGGAGTTCTTCCACCGAGTCATGGGATGGTATAGCGCGACTTTGTGTCTCGCTGTCCGAGCCGCTGAAAGTGGCGATCTCTGWGAACTGATCGGCTCCGGTGCTGGAGACAAACGAGTCTTCCCGCATTGAGTCCTGACTGCAATGACCATTCCTCTGGAAATCAGCGTGCACACTGCAGAGAGAATTAACATTTAATAAACACATTTCATGAATCTTTACAACACGATTAATGTATTTGGAAAGACAGGCATAAYGCCCAACATTTAAAGAAGAAAAACAAAAGAATAAATCACACAGATGACAAAGTTTTGTGAATTTCAGTGAATTTGGGGAGAAAAACTGCACTGATCTAATCTTTTGCCTCAGCTTTAAAGGGCCTGTGACATTAAATTTTTGTAATAAACATGAATGCATTTTTGAAAACCTAACATTGATAACATACTGCAAAACAAATTTCACGCCCCTGAGATGAACAGTTGCTGAGATATTTGGACGTGAAGAAACAGAAAGTGATGTCAAAGGGGACTGTCTGCATGTAAACAGAGCTTTGTTACAACAGCTGATAACACAGACTGTAGAGACAAATCTGATGTTTCTTAAGATTATTTTGAGTCTCTATCAAATACAGATAATTAAGAGTTAAAGTTTAAATGATACCGTTTTAATACACAGAGACCAGAGAGTTTATTTTATTAACGAGTTCCCCTTTGATGTCACTTCCTGTTTCACTTTGGCTGAGCCAAATTCAAAAGAAAATAGGCCAGTTATGTGACAAAATGAGTAAAATCATGTTTATCACGCCAGGTTTCTTAAGTAAAAAGATGTTTTCTTYGAGTTTTTGTATTTGTAGGATATGCATGTCACAGGTACTTTAAAACAGAAAAGAGATTCATCTTTTAGCATTTACCCAAGTCCAACACAGACCAGACTTTTAGAAAATAAAAGCCTTTTTTACAACATTTTTTAATTTTTTGGACAAAAATTAGGGAAAAAGATTACCAGCCCCAAAATCTTAGATCATGTGCTTCAAAATAAACAATCAAAAATAGAACCTTACTCTTTATGTGGCCTTTTGGTGCTGATGCTGATGTTAATGGGTGGATCCAGCTCAGTTGGAGACCACAGGTCCCCTGCTGGGCTGCGGGGGTCCTGACCGTGCAGGAGGCTGTCAGAGCTGAAGCTGGAGGAGAGCTGAGAAGACGCTGTGGTGTCCAGACTTAAATTAGAGGAGTGGAGTCCAGGTTCTCTTTGCAAAACAGCCACCTCCTTCAGTACTGGGCAGCATCTCTGCGCATCCAACGCATCGGATGAACCTGACGACTGAGACGCTGTATCCCAGGATTCCTTTCGCTCTGGCTTCAAGGCAGAATGGTCTCCGCCATTGATTGGCAGGTCGAGCGAGCCCAACAGGGCCAGGGGGCACAGTCCGGCTAGAGCCAGAGGTGTGGTGGTCCATTCGTTGAGAACAGCCGACTTGTAGGACAAGTTAAAGGTGAGCGAGGCCAGACCCTGGAGGTAGCTGAGCAGGACTTCCCGCTCCTCCTCGTTCAGGAGCAAGGCACCGGGCTGATAATGGGYCCGCAGCTTGGAGCCCTCGCGAAACAGCGATGCCAGGTAGCACTCCAGAAGGCCGTGGTTGAGGGCCAGGCGCAGCCACGCTCTGCAGCGACCCACGTCCGTGCCGAGGAAGTTGATCTTTTCCAGCTCTGTGATCACATCACTGCAGAAATAAGGTTTCGTGAAACATACAGTATAAAAGGATCAACTGTTTAGTGTTTACAACTGCAAACGTTTTAACCAACCGGTGAGTGACGGCTTTGAGGAGGCTCCAGAAAAACGGCTGAGGGAGGGGCCCGCGGTCCGTCTTCCTACTCCGGCCTCCAGCTTCGGAGCGGATGTACTTGCTCTTGATCCCATGGATGAAGATGGCCTCCAAGGCAGAGCAGAGGATGTTAGCATCTCCGTCCTCACTGGTGACCACGGCGTCTGACGTCACGTATCGCTTCTGCAGAGCCTTCAGGGACTGAGACAACCTCTCTTTGATCTGAAATGAGAGGAAGAGGTTAAACAAATAAATTAATAATTAAAAGCTTAGCACTCCCAGGGTTCATGCAGGTTTCAGTAAGGAAAATTAAGACTTTTTAAGACCATCAGTATGACATTTAAGATKGAATCGCCACATTAGCATAAACATTCAAATTGTCCCAGAAATTTTAACATAGAAACCTTTTATTGCTATCAATTCAGCTATTAAAGAATATTTAATGTTAATACAAGAACACTAAATTATTTTAATCAAACAGTCATATCTGAGACCTGTGGACCGCTTCCAACCGAGTGAAAAAAATCAGATATCAGCCAAGTCTCATTGAAAAGACACTTTCCATGTTTAAACCACAAGCAGTGGACATGACTGAACTTTTGTTTTGTGGGCGGGTGAACAATCCGCCGTATGCAGGGGGTTGTAGCAGCAAAGATGTTGAAAACACTGAAGCAAACTCAGCCTTTTTTTGCCTACAGTTATCACAGGACTTGTGGTTTAACACGTACAAAGAGCGGTAGCCCTTCATGAACACAGATAGCGTGAATCTCTAATTATGGCTCTTTACTCTGTTTATTTATGCAGCCAGTGCTTCCCAGGAATAATCAAAGGTTAAAAAAAAAGATTTCACAAGACCTTGGATGAAAATCTGGGTATTTTAAAGACTTTTTTATGCCTAAATTTTTGATTTTCAAATTTCAGACATTTTAGACCCTGCATGAACCCTGACTTCTTGAAGGGATGCATTTTGTCCACCCCCTTTTATGCCACAGTTCTGAATTTAAAACATTTATTGTTGTAGGCTGTTTTTGGTAAAACCTTGACAAATAACAGCATGCCCAACATCACAGCTCAGAACCTGTAAAACTGACTGTTCTGCAAGTTTCATGAACACTAGTCCTGAGGTTCATGAGATGATATCATTTGCCAGCAGACACACAAACTCAAGCCTTCGCCTTCTGATGCCGTGCAATAAAAAGTGCGGCTGGTTAGAAATCACTTAACATGATGTGCTGGTAAGATTACACGCAGCGTACTTCCTGCTGATGAGAAGTATGTGGGGTTAAGTTATGTTGCTTGATTATGAAAAACAAGCAGCAGATTACCTACTGTCACAAGTCAACCCCCGTCAGCTGAGATAAATGATCATAAACACAAAAAAAACAAAGCAACATTGTGCAACAGCTTGTGGGGGTAAAATATATCATAAGCAAAACTTAAGAGTTTTAGAAATCATGACTCTGAGCTCTGTGTTTTACAAGACAAAATCTTTTACACTAATAAGCATCTCCAGAATRTATGATCTGTGCCTGAGTTAAACTCTTAAACACAAATAAGACATACCGTACAATGAAACAAGTCAGCAGCTTATAAAATATAGATTAGTGCTGATAAAGTTATGAGCATTAGCTGCCGGTGAAAACAGTTAGTCTGCAATTACAAAAATGAGCATTCCTAGAACTACCCATTGACTGATTTTAAAGTGTATTTTTTGTGCTCTGCTTTTGTTCTACAGGCACGTACGCGAGTCAGGAGGAGAGCATCAAAGTTTAACTCTATCACACATAAATCAACAAAATCAACTGTTCTCAGATGTTCACACAAGGCGACTCTGCAAACAGCAAAGCAGGAATCTGTATCTATAAAYCACTCACTGCTTTCAAAGACACAGCAGCTTTTACCTGTTTGACATCTTTAGCCACTTGTGGAGTTTCTGGCAGCTGTGTGGCAAGCATCATGGTAGCTCCGAGGAAGGTCTACTCCCAAATGGCAACCTAAAATATACAATTAGACGAGTTAGTGACTTCTGAAGTGTCATCTGGCATGTGAGCCAAACAGCACAAGCAGTTCAAGACAGTTTTTCTCAGCAGACAGCTTCTTCCTTCTTTACTTCCTGTTCCCAGCAGCACAGAATTACATTTTTTCTTCATCACGAGTTTCTAACACTGTGACATTTTTCTGCCACTTCATGGTTTCTGTGAGTAACCACTCGGAATCATGTGAGACTCACTCTGATTTAGGCTGTCTGCAGGGAAGTAGCCTCAGAACCAAGTTCCTCAGTCAAATAAAGAGTTTTGTGAAATCAAATCAGAAATATAATAACAGGTTCTCTCAAAACCGGAAGTGGGTGTTTAATTACATTTTAAGCTCTATATGGTTTATTTTTATGTAACAGCAGATGTAGCACTAATGTAGCACCATCTTAAGCGTTACAAAACTACTTTATTGATCCAAAGGGTAATTACAGAAACCGCTAAATGTTAGACTTAACTCATTTTTATTCGAAATAAACTAGTTTATATTTGCTAATGCAACTATGTTTTTAAAGCTTCAACAATAAGTCTCGTTATTACACAGACAAAAAAGTAGCCTATTTAAACGACGGCTAACGTAGCAGGAGAGCTAAAATGTTAAAAGGTAAAAGCAACAAAGCAATTTTAGAAATAAAGGGAAAAAAAACAAGATAATCTCAGGATCATAACAATAGCTTCCTTACCGAAACAGGCTGGCTAACCAGGCTGTGACATTTAGCCCCCAAAACCAACCGCGTATTCTCCGTGAATTCTTGTAAACTCAGCGACGACCCATTACAAATATATCAGTCCTTCCAATGGCTCTCTTTGTTTTTTGTTTAGAAGTTAACAATACTCATAAAACCCCACAAAACTTCAGATACAAGCAAGTTGTGCCGCACTTACAGCAGCAGTCAGAGCAGCAGCACAACTGAAGCGCAAAGCCTTATGGGAAGTAACTCCTGATGCCTTCCCTGTCACTACACAAATCGGAACAGAGACTATTCTTAATGTCGACGGATGTGTTATAAATAAATATATCAAAAGTGAGTTGCAAACTTGCACTGATGACTTGCTTACGTGAAAGTTGAAGCGCAAATCCGTTTGTGATTTTTACAACTGACCGCACTTATAGGAAAATATAGGTTATTTTATATTTTTAAGCCAATGTCTGCAACTTGTTTGTAATATTTCTTGAATATAAGGTCACGAAACAACACACTTTCTTGTTATACATACTTCACTCAATGTTTTTTAAGCTGCGTTAAATAACCTCAATTAACTATGCTATGTACRCAAAGTTGAAAGTGATATATGTTGTTTACGAGTTTCACTTGAAGGCATCACTTTATGTTGCTGCTGAGAGAACTTTTTGTTCCCTTTAAAGTTGGCAAAACAGTTTCAGTAAGAGTTTTCTCCTTCGTAATAAATTGTACATTTCATTGTAAAAAAATTTTTTTTAAAAATAAGTAAACAATAAGAAACACAGCTTGTTATCGCCTGCTTACTTTGACTTGATTTTATTTCAATAAAATGTAAAAAAAAAAAAACATATACTTCATTTTATGACAAATATACTTCATGTTCAATACTATAAAAATGTTCTTCAAACAACATTTATATAAAATAATTCTTCAAGCTAATAAATAAATAAACAAATAAATAAATTTAATTTAACACAGAAATGTTGATTTAATCAATTATTATGATGAACAAATATGAATATTTTAAATTAACAAATAATAAATAATCCTTCATGTAACAGATGGATAAAATGTAATTTAATAAATTCAGCTTGTAAAAACAATTAATAAATAGGTAAATCAATAAAAAGATAAACAAGTAAATACATAAACAAAGAGATAAATAAGTAAATAAATAAACAAATAGATAAATAAGTAAATAAATAAACAAACAGAGGTTGATGTGGGTGTTAGTTGTGAGTGAGTAAAGATGAAATCAGGTGGTCAGCTTTCATCAGGTGAGCTCTGAYCTCCTTCCTGATCAGCTCCCAGGCTTCAGYGCTGTGACCCTGCAGACACAACAACAAAGTTCCCATCATGACTCTGACACACGTGTTGAAAACATCACATGTGGGAGAACAGAAGGAGAACTGACCCGTCTCTTCAGAACATGACTGGACAGTCTCTTGAAGTACAGGTGCAGCTTGGTGTTCCTCTTCTTCGTGTGGCTGTGAGCTCTGATCTGAAATCAGCACAAGAAGAAGAGTTCAGAACCTTTTCCAGGAGGTCAAAGGTCAAACAGGACAAGAAGAATGTTCTGTGAGAGCCGAATGACAGCTGAAAGTAGCTAAAAAAGTCTAAAACTAAAAAGACCAGAATGCTAAAATAAAAAAAACACAAACTAAATTAGAAGAACTATTAATAAAACTAAAAATGGCAAAAAGCTAAAAGCAACTAAATGTTAGCTGAAAGCTAAAGAATGCAAAAAGCTACCTAAATTAAAACGAAGTATCTAAAAGCAATAAAAAGCAATTGTTAGCTAAAAGTTAGAAGAGGCAAAATGCTAACAAAATTTGTAAAGCTAAAATAAGAAAAACTAAAAGCAGCTAAATAATAGTTGGCTAGCTGCAATTAGCAGGACAGTAGCTGAAGGCTAAAAAGAGCAAAAGGCTAACTAACCTAAAGTCAAAGGCAGCACAAAACTGGCTGAAAGCTAAAATAAGCAAACTGATAACAAAATTTGCAAAACTTTCAGCAAACGCAAGATGTAGCAGAAAAACAGCTAAAGACTAAGAGAAGCTAAAGTTATTTTAAAAGTCAAAAGAAGCAAAACCTTRCTTAAAGTTAACAGACGTATTAGAACAACTAAAAGCTACAGTAATGTAGCCCAATGATAGCTGTAGCACATTATCTCCTTGTTGACGAAAAGTGCTTTATAAAGAATTTTAACCTCCTTACCTAAATGCTAAAATTAGCAGAGAAGCAGCTAAAATCCCTAAAGTACAAASCTGAAGCAGATTTTTAAAAGGCTCCTGAATGAGCTGAAGRTTTTAATGAGCAAACAGCTAAAACAGAACAAAGTCTGCAGCAGCAGCTSTAAAAACCTCTGTTAGACTRAAAGCAGTGAAGCAACAGAGCCATGCTCAGARCATGAACTGTGACGTCACTCAGAGTGGACCTACACAGGAGAGCAGCTCATCAGCCTGTTTGTTGACGACACTCAGGAAGTTCTCCGCTGTCACCTCCTCCCATGATGAAGAGCCGTCATCTTCCTCCATCAGGGCAGACACCTCCTTCAGGACCTGAGCTGTGAAAGCTACTTTCTCCTCAGCCTGGAACAACAAACAAACAACAACAACAACAACAACATCAGGGTTCTGTCCTGTGGACCCTTCAGACTGAAGACCAGAGGAAGACTCACTGAAGCTTTGGACGCCTGGTTGTACAGGTGATGAGGGAAGGCCACGGTGTTCTCCTCCTCTTCCTCTGTGCTGTTAGTGGAGTTATTGGCCTGCAGAGCACATAAACAACTTCTGTTGGGCTCAATCAAAAATAAATAAATAAATAAATAAATAAATAAATAAATAAATAAATAAATAAATAAACAAGAACATTTTCACTCACCATCTGATCCAGCAGGGTTAAGGAGTTTTCACTGAACTGTCTGAATTTATGATCCATCCACCTGCAGCGCAGCGAGGCGCATGCGCAGTACAGACTGACAAACAGACACGCAAACAAGACCCTGCTCAGCATTTTGACAGATATCTCCTGATGGTTCGGATCTGAAGAGAGCTGTTCAGAAAGGAGCTGCTGTTGTGTTGGAGCAGAGCTGCAGAGGAGCTTTTTTAAAGCAGACACGATTCATTTTTTCGTTTTCTGAACTCACCTGTGGGAAATCCCGTTGGTTTTCACTTCCACAGGTAAACAGGTCGCAATAATGTCACCTTTGAATTATGCCGAGAAAAATCAAAACAAAAGATAAACCAATAAAAACATCAACATCTGRATGAGTTTATAACAATATAATTAAATCATCGGATTTTTGAACCATTAAAGCTCTAAAAATATATATATAACAATAAAATAAATAAGCCCATCGCACTATTATTCTCCTCCGGTCATTTCACATTGATTTTATGTAATTATTATTATTGTGATTTTTAATGCTTAGCAAAAAGATAAAGGACGATCACGTTTTTGCCAGCGACTCTGCGTGGGTCATGCCTGTTAGCAAAATATCTCAGGAACAACTGGACGGATTTAAACAAAACTTTCAGGAAGTAATAACTAGATGTATTTTTACAACTGATTAACTTTGGGAGTCGATCCGGCTCTACATGTCTGCCACAGGCAATCAACTTCCCACTGCACAAAAATGGCTATAATTTTGCGAATTTAATAGGTATTGAGCTGAAATTTATTGTGGTGGTAGCTGAGAGTATTCACAATTATGTTTTCATGGTTTGACTGAACGGCAATAACTTTGAAATTGGTTTACATGAAATAATGCAACTCTCTGCTGAGCGCTTCCTTCAAGGAGCGCTGAGTTTGAGTTGCGTCATCACCWGTGAGAATAAACGTCTTCAGTCATTAATTTTGTTGACGCTCTATAGGTCTTACTTTTTATGGGTGTGTTTTCCATGTTTTTCTTTTATTTTATGTATCATGATGTATTCAATTGTGCTTTGATATAGGCTACATATGTTTTTAAGGATTTGATAAACTGCTGTTATTCTTGACCACGTCTCTGAACAAGAGATTTATGATCTCAATGAGACCTTCTTGTTAACCCTCCTGTTGTCCTCATTTTCTGTATACACCCTTTGTCCTCCGGGTCAAAATGACCCGTCTCCACTAAATTCCCAATATAAGCAGCTTAATTGAATTTTAAACACCAAATTTCATCTTGTATATTGTCATTCACCACAAAATGTGTGAATACTTGAGTTTTCCCTCTCCACTTGAATTTCTAT
>NW_013952409.1:1736664-1738180 GCF_001266775.1 Austrofundulus limnaeus | reverse complement strand
TTATTATATTTTATTTTTCAGACTGAATCAGACAAAGAAAAAAGAAAATGAAGCAGTTGATTCTGGAGAATTACTCTGACATTTCAGGTTGAGCCGCAGCTTCAGGTTCACCTGCTGATTTTAGTCCGAATCAGTGTTTTTCTTGATATACAGTATAAAAAATGACTTGATGAACAAAATAATATTCTTAAATGTGACCTCTCCTATTATCTTTAAAATATAACAAATTAAGCAGATTTTATAAGATTAAATTGATGAGCTGCTTCCTTTTTTTTTAAATGAAAGCCGCTGAAGCCACAGTTACATCAGAAATGTCAGAGGCTTAATCAGCCGCTTTCATTTTCTCTTTTCTGTGTTTTAGACTTTGTTCAGTCTGAATGAAGGTGTTTATTCTCACACAGGTGATGATGCAACTCAGATTCCAGCGCGCCTTGAAGGAAGCGCTCATGGTGTTGCATCATTTTGTATATTGAGTTGTATCCCACTTGTAACCGTTTTGGTCAGACCTTAAAAACACGATATGTTGTGGAAAAACTCTCAGCTACTACTCTTTAAATTTCAGCTCATTATCTATAACAGTGACCGAGTTAGGATCATTTATGTGTAAACAGAATCTGGTCAATTGAGAGAGCCATCTTTAATCAGATCGACTCCAAAAGTTAATCAKTTGTAAATATACATCTAGTTATTACTTCCTGAAAGTTTTATTTAAATCTGTCCAGTGGTTCATGAGATATTTTGCTAACAGACAAACGCGGCTGACTCTAAGAGTTGATACAAACTTATTAGACAGATATATTTTGCCATCTGATAGCCCTCATATTTTCTGTTGGGGATCAGTCTCAGCTACCAACACACCAAATCTGAAGTCATTATGTGCAGAATCAACAAAGTCATAGCCGCTTTTGTGTTTTCAAATTATAGTTGACTGTGGCAGTCTGTTTGAATCGGATCGACGCCTAAAATTAATCAGCTGTAGGTTTACATACAGTGAATGTTTCCTGGGAGTTTCAGTCAAATTGGTCCAACTGCTTATGAAATATTTTGCTAACAGACAGAACGCAAGCAGAGACGCGGGCAAAAACATGATCGTAATTCATCTTCTTTCAGCGGCGGGTGATAATAAGGGCTACATGAAAATCAACGTGAAAGGAAAGCATGGAGAATATTTTTTTTTTGCTTTTTAACACAAATTAGCAGTTTTTTCCCGTGAGATAAAAAAGAGACCAATTAATTAAGCTGTTATAAATCCGGATGTAGGATTTTTTTTTTTATTTACTGGAAAAAACTTTTGTTTTGCTCGCATCCTTTGAAGGTGAAATTCCCACGTCTTATCTGTTTTATGAATGAAAGCCACAGGTGACGTTTAGAGCGCTCCTCAGGTGAGTTCAGAAAACGAAAAAATGAATCGTGTCTGCTTTAAAAAAGCTCCTCTGCAGCTCTGCTCCAACACAACAGCAGCTCCTTTCTGAACAGCTCTCTTCAGATCCGAACCATCAGGAGATATCTGTCAAAA
>NW_013952409.1:1734966-1736484 GCF_001266775.1 Austrofundulus limnaeus | reverse complement strand
GATTAAATCAATATTTCTGTTACATGAATTGAATAAAATAATAAAAATCACAATTATACCTGCAGATGTTTTCGATGTTTTTATTCCTGATACATAAACAAAATGTTGTTTATTTGTTTATTACAATCTTAAGCACATACAGAACAGTAAATCATTTTAAACTTGTTTAGTTTTTATTCTTATATTTACATTTTTTGTATATTTGTGTTTTCTTTCTCTTTTATTGTTTCAAGAATGTAGCCTATTTTCTATTTATYTTAATGGTTTTAAACTCTCGATAATTCCAGATTTACCAGAATTCCCTTTTATCAACATGACTCAGTTTTTTGTTGGTTATCTCTCCAATGAAAATATTAAATTCGGACCAGAAGACSTTCAATCAAGATTGTCTCAATACCAGTTTTGACCAGCAGAGGACACACTAACTCAAACTTTAACAGAATTTGTAATTTCGCTGACACAATTTGACTTCCTTTAGATTCATGTTGCATTTGATTATATTCAAAAATGTCAAATAAGAATGATTAAAAATAAAAAATAGARTCTTCACTTCACCTTAATTTAGAGAATTTCAAATCAAAGAATTGCATTTTATAAAATTCCCTACTCTCAGGCCCTAAAAAAATAATAATTGACTTTCAGCTATGCTAATTTCAGCTTTTGTTCCAACAGTTTTAACTGACTTTTGATTTCATCTAAGCAGGGATCACAAGAGAAACTCTTTATAATTAAATGTGAAAGGATTTTCCACATAAAGTCAAAACCAGTTAATTGTTATTCCAACAAAATACATACATTTTTATTCATGAGAGCTCTTTGCTGAGGCAACAAAAAAAATCAAATGTTTAAAACAGTTTTTTGTACAAGAACTTCTCAAAGCACCACGAAAATCAGCTGAAATTTCAGCTGACAGCTTTAAAATTGTAGAAATATTTCACACACACAAGTAATTAGAACATGAAATGACAAATAGAAGCTAAAAAAGCATATTTTAAATGATTTAGCACAGATAAAATGTCTTAGTTCTTTGAGATATTTATATAGAAATAAACAGAAATGGATCTTTAGGTCTGAGGGGGTTAATGTTTCCAGTTTCCATCCTGCCCTTCTGAAGATGTCAGGGGTCAAAGGTCAGAGTTACTCCCACGGGGCCTCGGCTCCTTCAGGCTGAGCGTACGCAGACAGGTCCTCGTACAGATCTCCTCCACACGTCTCGATGGCCAAACCCTGAAAAACAGGAACCAGTTTTTTGTTTGCATGCGTGCCTCAGATGTGCCTCAGTGATAAAAACGTGCAGCTGTAAAAAACCCAAACAGAATGATTAAATATAACAGCAACATGTTTGCATAAACACTTAACCTTTCTGAACTTCTACGCCTCTCATCGTCTGAGCTTCACCGCTTCTTCGCTTCTCGGCCTCGATGGACCGACAACTCTTATATATTTTTTTTTTCATTGTTTATTTTTGGGTTTGATTTACTAAAACAGCCTGCTTTTTGATTTCTTAATGTATTTATC
>NW_013952409.1:1731873-1734927 GCF_001266775.1 Austrofundulus limnaeus | reverse complement strand
GCGTATAATTGTCTGCACAGTTGCTCTTGGGACCTGTAGCTGCTTTGAAATGGCTCCAAGTGACTTCCCTGACCCTGTGATGGACTTGCGACCTGTCCAGGGTGTACCCCGCCCCTCGCACTGTGACTGCTGGAAATGGGCACCAGTGACCCACGCGACCCTGAAAAAGGAAGAAGCGTGTACAGAAAATGGATGGATGGATGGTGCGTGAAGGTGACTCTTTTGYCCTGTTTTTATTTTAAATTAAAGTCCTGGTTACATGACGGGAAGTCCAGAGCAGTGAATATTTTTTTCAGCCACTGGAACCTTTTAGTTTCAGGATGATTTGCTGCCTAACAAAACTCAAAGCTGTGGTTTAATCTCACATTTGTGTTAGTCGGCATTATTTGCTCACCACTTTTTGTTGGCGCAGCAGGATGGCAGCCACACAAATAGCCAGCATCAGGCCCTGCAGGACCATGAGGCCGTCCTTCACCTGAGAGCGGTACTGGGCCTGAGCCGGGTCGAAGTTCCCTGTGAGGAGCAAAGTGTCCTGTGAGCTTCAAGAAGCAGGATTTAAATAATCAGAAAAACTGCAAACATGCAGAGAGAACGCTGTTAAAGAAGAGGCTTTTTATAGGAAAAAGCACCATCCATCCATCCATCCATCCATCCATCCATCCATCCATCCATCCATCCATCCATCCATCCATCCATCCATCCATCCATCCATCCATCTGACCATCCATCCATCTGACCATCCATCCATCTGCTCAGTAGACTACAGCTGTTTTGACACATTTTTGCTTTTCTACAGATTTTCACTTGTTTTCAAACTTTCAGCAAAGTCACTTGTTCAAATTGAACTCGTGAACCATTTCACTATTAAACCTTTTCAGCTGCTTTAGCAGCATTCAGCTAAAATCTTTCAGCATYAAACATTCACACTGCATTTTAAAAGAAATGCAAACTCTCTAGTTTTATTYAGTGTTTTTATTTGGCAAAACATCTAAGCTAAAATGCTAAATTGCTAAAAGTTACAAAACAAATGCTTTCAGTGGAAAAAAAATAGCTATAAGCTAGATGTAGCTAAAAGTAGCGAAAGGTGAGCTCACTGAAAGCAATGATTAAAAATGTTAGCATTGAGACGTAACAAAGGGAAACTAAAAAATGAAAAACACCCCAATAAGCAGCAAAAGCTTAGCTAAAAACTGTATGCATTGAAAGGCTACACATAAGTAGCAAAAGTCTATAAATTTAAATAACAAAAGGCAAGAAAGATGCTATAAGTAGCAAAACACTGGCTAAAAAATACAAAATGGTAAAAGCAAAAAATTTGCAAAAACTTTAAGTTTTAAAAGACTAACTAGTCTTTTAAAACTAAAAGTAGTATTTTGCTACTAAAAGTAGCAAAAATAAACAAAAAAGCAAAAGGCTTGCTAGAAGTTAAAAGTAGCAAAAGGCTAAATTAGACAATGCTAACAAGAAGCTAAAAGTAGTAAAAGCTAACAAAAAGGTAAAAACAGCAAAAGGACCCAAGCAAGAAGTTAGCTAAAAAACAAAAGTATCAAGTTGTTTGCCCAAAGTAGCAAAAATCTGTCCATCCATCCATTATTTGAACCTGATTCTGGGTGTTTATAGTTATTTTCTTCTAGTGTGCTTTCCTTTCACATTTCTCGATCTGAACGGTTGCAGCTGTAATACCTATAATTTCCCCCAGGGATTAATAAAGTATTCTGATTCTAATTCTGATTCTGATTCAGATTCAGATTCTGATTCTGATTCTGATTCTGATTCTGATTTTTCCTTTCAGGGTCACCGCTGGTGCCCGGTGCGAGGGGCAGGGTACACCCTGGACAGGTCGCAACTCCATCACAGGGCAAGCAAAAATCTAGTTTTAAGCTAGATTTAAAAAAATAAAATAAAATAAAAATAAAATTCAGCAAATTTCTCAAAGCTGCATAAAAAGGCAAAKAAATGAAAGAGCCAAATGTTTTGGTTTAAGATCAGGCTAAAACATTGAAGATAAAAATCTAATTATGTTTGGAAAATTATAAACAAGAGAAATCCAGCAATGATACTCATTACATCACTGTGTATTTGTACACTTACTCACTACTTTACTATGTATTTATAAACATGCTTCACTGTGTATTTGTACACTTACTACTTTAGTGTGTATTTTTACACGTACTAAATACTTTCCTGTGTAAACATACTCACTTCCTTACTCACTACTTCACTTTGTATTTGCACACTTACTCACATGTGCTCTTTCTGTGTATTTGTACACACACCAACTACTTCATTAAATATTTGGATTCTTACTCACTACTTTACCATGTATTTGACTACTTCATTCTGTTTTTGGACACTTACTTACTAATTTACTATACATTTGTACATTTACTCACACTTACTAACAACTTCATTGTGTATTTGTAAACATACACACTATTTTACTGTGCATTTGTATACATACCCACACTTAATTACTCACTACTTCTCTGTGCATTTGTAAACATACTACTTTACTGTGTATTTGTACACTTACTCACTACTTGTAGTGCAGTTCCAGGCCCATAAACATTATTTGTTTGACAGAAGTACACTCCGCTGTCTTCAGTTTGGAGTTTGTTGATCTTGATGAAAGCATATTGATCGCTTTTTCCAAAGAGAATCCTTTGATCCTTCCAAACCTCCATCTTGTTCATGTCGTACTCTTCGGCTTTGTGCCAGCTTGTGTTTCTGTTTGGTGACGACTTGCAGTAAATCATCACAGACTGACCGACTCTCACGCCATAAAACCGAGGCCACTGGCTGATCTGCAGGCCAACTGAGAAGAGAAGTTTTCATAAAGATTTAGTTTTCTTTTTCTTTTACACGTCCTACTGATACATTACATTTAATATAGATACTGATACATTACATTTAACATAGATACGGATACATTACATTTAATTAAGATACTGATACATTACATTTAATTAAGATACTGATACATTTAATATAGATACTGATACATTACATTTAATATAGATACTGATACATTACATTTAATATAGATACTGATAC
>NW_013952409.1:1728975-1730493 GCF_001266775.1 Austrofundulus limnaeus | reverse complement strand
TCTGCATCACTGGTGATGAGAAGGTTTTTAGGTTTTTTTTTTTTTTTTAGTTTTATGCCTTGGGGCAAGTTCTTGTTTTGCCTCGCCTTGTAGCTCCATGTCTCTCTGTCTGCGATGTCCTTGTAGCAGCAATGGTCAAAGCCACTGATCTTCAGTCTTTCCACCTCTTCCTTGGTCATTCTCTCGAGTTTGCTTCAAGAAAAACGACTAGTTTTGGTCCTCACTGTGGTTTCTAGCATGTGGAAATGGGTGGCTATAGGCTTGACCAGGTCTCACAACCATATGGTGTAGCTCCTTGAAACTGAAGCATCTTTCATGGAGCGAACAGAAGATGTTCTTTTAAAGGGGTGGGGGGTATTGTGTATTTATCAAAACTAATTTTGACTTTGCTATCTAAAAATCTTAAATTGGCCTCTGTCTCTTTAAAAACCTCCTACCATTTGTGGGGCAGGGGAGCTCTCGTCTCGCCTGCACACTGAGCTCCAGGGAGGAGCTACTAGGCACAAGAGGCGGAGCTTTGTACCAGGAAGCATCAAGGCAGCACCACRTGGCTACCACAGGAGAATCAAMGATTTCTCAAACATGCATGAGTGAATCAAAGCAACACTGGTTATGTTTTTGATGAGGGAATGAACATAAACACATTTACACAATAACAGGATATAAAGCTCAAAGAATACCCCCTCCCCCTTTAAACTCTGGGTCAAAGTCATCATCGTCGGTAATGTCACCATCTAGATAGATAAAATTGTGCACATCCGTTATTGTTGGGTTGTTATCTGGGCAAATTCTCTGCACAAATTCAGTTTTGGGCTTGTTTTTTTATTAGACCCCAAGCATTAAGAGCCGAAGCAGCAGTTTGACGAGAGCTGTGGGGCTTGGTGCCATGTGCTGCATCATCAGCAAACAGGAAGCCGGTCAGTGCAGTCGACATTTRTCTTGAGGCGGGGCAGATTGTTCAAGCTGCTGTCCAATTTATGATGAATGTTTGTAATAAACTCTGACATGGACTGGTGGGCCTTATGAAGCACATATGAGAACTGAAGGATGAACAACACAGATACTAGTATACATTCTTGGTCAGAGGTGTATAAATAAATCCCTAAGTAAAACCGAGTTGAGCAAATTGCTTTACATCTACTCAACTTGGTTCAGTGGAACCAGCTGACATAACTTGGTTAAGTAAATTCAACACTTCATGTTTCAGAGTGTATAGTTAATTTGCAGTGTGTAACAAGGTGCTAAATTTTAAAGTGAAGAAGTAAAAAGTATCGTTTTTATATTTTGAATGTGACAAAATAAATGTAAAAGTTATGATTTAAAGGGATCCCCGATTAGTTGTAACATTAAATTTTATTTGACAGTTATTTTAACTGTAAAATAAAGACTGTAAAAATACCGTAGGCTTTTTGGTTTAGTAAATTTTTAAAGATATTTTTTAACATGGATGGGGCCATTTTATTTACACGCAAAGCATTCCGGGTAAATGAAGATGTGGATAGGTCCTCGGTGTGAGCG
>NW_013952409.1:1722090-1726850 GCF_001266775.1 Austrofundulus limnaeus | reverse complement strand
AGTTTTTACTTAGATTTCTAAAAAATAACAAGACAAGACCTCTTCTTATACAGACTGTGAGACAGGGAGATAACTATTTACACAGACAAACAGCTAGCATATCCAAAAAAAGGCAGCTAAAGCTACAGACAGACAGACATATAATGTTATTGGTTTTTAATTACTGTATTTAGTTGAGTATCTTTCTCATGTTCCATCCCTGAGTTGTGTTCATCCTCTTCATCGTCCTCATCTTCTTCACTCAGATTTTCAAAATCGGACTCTGCCTCAGCGATTGGCACATTCAGACGGACCTCTCCATCCACAATAAATCCAGAGGGCCGGCCTTCAACCGGACAATCCATTAACCCATCGGCCACTTTAAAWCCTTGACAGGTGTCCAGGTGGTTCATCTCCATTGCCTCTGCTTTGGAGTCGTCGTCGTCCACCGGACCCTCGTCGGGCCCTTTGGGCTTCCTGCCGAGGATCTGCTGAACCCTTCGAACGATGAACGCTTTTAACCAGTCGATTCCTCGGGTGATTCTGCCGATGGCGATCTGGAGATTGTTCATCTCTCCGTCCTCRTCCCCTCCGGAGAGGTTGTCCCCGCTGAAAGAGCTGAGCAGCAGGGCCAGGAAGAGGTTCAACACCTGAGTTGGAAGAATGACGAAGGCAACGTGTTAAATCTGGCATTTTACATACACATAATTTGGGTCTTTRAATATATAATAAAAACTGTAGAAATGATTTTCCCTTGGATCAGCATATGTTCTCAAACATGCTTTCACTTTGCTTCCAACACAGTAGATGGGCAAAATGATTACGTCCATTCAACCTGCTATCAGATGACTTTTACTTTACACCCAGCGAGGACTCTTTGCCACCTGCTCGCTCAGCTGTCTGTGTTTGTTCCCTCAGCAGCAGCATGCCTACTTGAGAAAGATCTTAGCACATAGTCAAGGTCAAACACTGCTTAATGCTTGAGTCATTTGATCTAAACTGAACCCCTCCTTCCCTTCATGCCTTTAAATATAATCGTTGCCTTTATGTCGGTGTGCATCTATAAGTGAGGCGTAGTAAGAGTCCAGACTGTAGAATGCAAGAAACCACAGTAATTTTGGCAGCGCGTGGCCGACAATGCTTGACGATCAGACATTTCCTTTTTGTTTCTATGAATAACCTGAGAGGAAATTGTTTTGGCTCTGGTAATTGAACATGATCCTGAAACGATGTCTCTGTGTTGGAGGAATTTTGAAATAAAACTCTTAGGATTACAGCCAATTTTAATTACAACGGCTTTTTTGTTGCAAGAGGGAACAAACATTAAATGCGCCTGACATGAAACAAACATTTAACTTTGCCAAAGAATGTGACAATGTATTTTTTTTCTTGCGAGGCCAAGATTGGACATCTTCTCAAACATCAAAGTCTGCTTTTYACACAAAACCACCCAAACAATATGTTTGCATCTGTATTTAATTTGCTGTATTTAAACTGTGCAACAATTAACATATGATATACTGATACCGTCATTACCAGCATTGGAGCTGTATCTGTCTTTGGAAGACCTCATCTGAAAGGTTAACAATTTCTTTTGCATTATGATATTWAACAAAACACTTGGTCAGATTAACAGCTTCACAGCAGAGACAGTTGTTTAAATGTTAGACTTTGGACTATGATGGGCCAAATGTAAAATGTTAAATAAAGTCTCTAACATTTTATTGTTATTTAGTTCACTGTTCATACATTTTGCCATTTTTTTACTAAATATTTAATTTAAATGTTATGTCTAAATGTTAAATTCAATTGGTAAATTTACACGTAAAAGTTAAAGGTAAAGGATGTGGCTAAATGTTAAAGGGGGTGTTACGTATTTTCCATAAAAAACCACAATCAGGTAACTACCTTCAGTTATTATGAAAATGCTGTATATATATAAATAAATATGACTTTGCATCATAGTCTATCTAAATGCCTTGAAATGAGTCTCTATCACTTTAAGAATCTCCTGCTGTTTCCCACATTCCCACTTCAGCACATCTTCACAACAATTGGGAGGGGGTGCTCTATGGGGCAGGAGCTTGGCTGCAGACTGAGCTTCAGGGAGGAGCTTTGGGTTAAAAGGCGGAGTTTTGTTCAAATGGGCAGTGCTTTGTTAGAAATAGGTGGAGCTTTGTATCAGCAAGCATCTAGGCAGCTCCACATGGCTACCACAGGAGATTCAAGGATTTCTCACACATGCATGAATGAGTCAAAGCAACACTCGGAGTATGTTCTTCATGAGGGAATAACATGATATTGAGCTCGAAAAGTAGATTTTGCATAATGCCACCCCTTGAAATTTACATTTAAAACTTTAGAATGGAATGCAGCCTTTGCCGTTGGTGCGCAGCTTTTGTTTTGATGCCATCATCCTTTGACAAAAGCAAATGCTATTGCTAATGCTGCTAACGATTCCATCAAACTTGCAGTTTCGTCTGGTGTCTGAGCTGCACTTCAAACTGCTGGACCACAGGTACCATCCAGCCCCTCGTCTGTAAAACTCTCTCCCACAGCTCATCCGTGATTCTCGTTCTCTGTCCGCATTTAAATCAACCTCAAAACTCACATTTTCAAACTTACCGTGAGATTGTGTTTAATTTTATTGATATCTGCCTTTTATTATTTATAGTTTCTCTTTTTCTGTTCTGTATCATGTTCGGTGACCTTGAGTGACATGAAAGGCACATTAAAATTTAATTTATTGTTCTTATTGTTATTATTATTGTTATTATTGTTATTATTGTTATTATTGTTATTATTATTATCATCATCTTCAGCAGTGTAAGCACTTGCTTTTGTCTCAGGATGATGATGTCACAACAAAAGAGCACCAAGGTTGAGTTCCATTCCAAAATTCTGAAATGTAAGCTGCAACATTTAAGATTTAGCTTTTACTGTTAGAAAAGTGTAAACTAGGATTTTACACTCAAAGCTACTGTAAATAATGAAAATGTGTCAGTGACATTTTTGAACACTTTATTTTACACTTTGTGCCCCATGTCAGATGTGCACTCGAGTTAATCTTACACTCAAACTGACCCAACGCTGACCACCAATCGTCTCTGAATTTTTGCTTTGAAATGTCTGCACATTTCAGACTTCAAAGAGTAAACAGTAACATATTACCAACTGCTGGACTCACCACTAGATTCCCAATGACCATGACCATCATGAAGACAATTAAACACATGGCGGGACCAGCCACCTCCATGCAGTCCCACATGGTCTCGATCCACTCGCCGCACAGGATGCGGAACACGATGAGGAAGGAGTGGAAGAAGTCGTTCATGTGCCAGCGGGGCAGCTCGCAGTCTTCGGAGATCTTGCACACGCAGTCCTTGTAGCTCTTCCCAAAGAGCTGCATGCCCACGACGGCGAAAATGAAGACAATGATGGCCAGCACCAGAGTCAGGTTTCCTAAAGCGCCCACCGAGTTACCGATGATTTTGATCAGCATGTTGAGCGTGGGCCATGACTTGGCCAGTTTGAAGACACGAAGCTAATTCCATCAGAAACATGAAAAAAAAAACATAAAAACAGTATTTATTAATAGGATTTTTTTCTTTAAATAGGGTTGAGTGAAGCAGCACGAGTTGTCAGTATCTTACTTGTGGTAGAAATAAAAAAAACACTCTTGAATGAGTTCTGTTTTGAACAGCTGATAATTCCAACATAACATTTCCTTCCTAATTTAGGTTGTAATCTGCTGCAGGTAAGATACTGACTACTCATAACACACAACCCCACTTAAAAACCAACATTTTAAGCATTATGTTTTACCAAACGGAAGGACCTCAGGACTGACAGACCCTGGACGTTTGCCAGCCCCAGCTCCACCAGGCTGAGCGTGACGATGATGCTGTCAAAAATGTTCCAGCCAACTTGAAAGTAGTAATAAGGATCCATGGCAATAAGCTTGAAAACCATCTCAGCTGTGAAGATCCCGGTGAAAACCTAAAAGACAAAGCTCCTGAATCATATCAAAAGAATTGGAACATTTGTCTACTTTAGTTAAAAGTAGTAAAAATACTAACCAGGTTCCCCACAGAGAGCATGCTGTCAAACTCCGGGGTCATGGGGTAATGCTCCATGGCCATGAAAAGGGTGTTGAGCACGATGCAGATGGTAATTGCCAGGTCAACGAAAGGGTCCATGACCACAAAGTGCATCCACTTTTTAAAGACGATCCAGGGCGCGCAGCAGTCCCACTTCAAGAACATGTCTGCAAATTTGTACCAGCAAGGCGGGCATGGCCTCTGAGCCTCCTCCAACTCTAGACGAACAAGAAAAGAGGAGGTGGGATAAGGGAAACATTTAACACGTTTAAACCATCGCCAACGCGATTATGAAGGTTATCTTTACGTATTTGACTCAGCAGCTCGTGAATGAGTGGTATCTAGTCACGCCGTTGCTTCTCCGTTTTGTACGCTTGGATGAAAATAGCCACGGAGTTAAACACCACAAGGGCTAAATGCTGACAGGCTTGTCAGCTGTGCACTGAAGGATTAGCCTCACTGTGACAAGATCGAAACAATGCTTCTGTCGTCTTTGGAAAAGCTACCTGCCAGCTGCTTGATAATATTAGTAATTACTCAGCCAAGGGTTAATCTAGATCATTTGAAACTGGGTTCTGTAGAAAAGGTCCTTTAGCTCTTTAAAGGGATTAGTTGTAATATTAGACTTTATTTAATAAACATATATTTTCACTGTAAAAGAAAGACTGTAAAAATACTGTA
>NW_013952409.1:1719307-1721425 GCF_001266775.1 Austrofundulus limnaeus | reverse complement strand
AGTTTAGCTTGTTTGTGGCACTAGCGCTGAGCTAATACTTATAAGGCAATATAGCGTCAGTGCTAGCACAACGGCTAACAGGCTAAGCTGAGGTTCTTCCATGAAGCAGCTCTGTTCTATATTTTCAGTTCCAGGCTGAGTCATTTCTACCTTCTCCTCTCTGTCAACGCTCTCTGGTTTCATTTAAAAGAGTCGATAGTCAGATAATGTCCAAGATTAACCTTCAGGGTGGATATAGCTCGCTAGCAGCCTCGCACCGATGATCTACCCACATCATCATTTACCCAGAATGCTTAGCATGTAAATAAAATGGCTCCGTCCATGTTAAAATATATTTTTAAAAATTTACAAAACTATCCATAAAATTTTTTTTACAAAACTAAACAGCCTACAGTATTTTACAGTCTTTATTTTACAGTTAAAATTTATGTTTATCAAATAAAGTTTAATGTTACAACTAATCGGGGATCCCTTTAAATAACTTCAATTTAGAAAAAAACAGTTTAATTCTGACAGAATTGACATTGCTGCTGTCTTAAAACAACTCCAATCTCAAAAATTTCATTGTGGTTTATATAAATACAATTCTAACCCTTTCTATCGCCACGTTGTACCTTCCATAGCAGCTGCAGTCGCCACAGTCATAGCACTTCCAGATCTCTGTTTCAGGACCGGCTCATCCAGATGAAGCRTACTGTGCAGTGAGTCCGGTGACCTCCTTTTCAGCTCATAATCTACAGCAGACTATAGAATATGATTAGAAATCCTTTGAGTGGTTATAAATGCAACACATTAGATAAAAGAGGCAAAAGCCAATGTAAGAGYGACCAACTAACCTCGTCCATGGTGGGTGCTCTGATCATCAACTGGGGAATAATTCTGCCGTTACAGTCCTTCACAGCCTCGTCCTGCTTGAGACCGTTCTCATTTTCTGTCTTTTCAGRCACTGTGTGGTGACTGAGAGACTTTTTACTGGTCAAAGTCGCTCGACTTCCATGAAGCTGAGCCTGTTTGGTAAGGAAAATTTCAGTTTATTTCTGTCAATAATCAGTTGTAATTTTTGCTTTTATTAAAGCACAGCTTTCACTTGGACTAATTTCACTTTTCGTCTTGTACCTACATACATCTGGTAGTCTGAACCAAGCTGTAAGACCCCCTTCTAAGCTGACGTGACCCTCCTCCACACTGCTGATGCTCTGCTGTTGTTGGGTTTTTTTTTTAGTTGCTGATTTGTTGGAGCCGATTGGACCCACTGTGAGATACAGTCTTCAGAGCTTTGCGTGGAAACGCTCCTGACTTGATTCAGCCATGCTTCTCCTTTCACAATCTGAGTTAATCTAACCTGATGCTTCTAATCCTCCACCACATTCATTTTAGGAGACTCRTTTTTTAAATCAGTAGCACGCAGACTGTAGAATAAACTGCCTTTATTTTTACAGTTTATTAAACCTTTTGACAGTTGTGTACTAATTAATGCCAGAGTTGTAAAGTAACTAAGTACAAATACTTCTTTACTGTACTTAAATAGAATTTTTGGGTATCTGTACTTTACTTGAGTAATTATATTTCAGCCTACTTTTTTACTTCTACTTCTTACATTTTCACACAATTATCTGTACTTTCTAATCCTTACATTTTTAAAAAAGGCACGAAGTATGAAGTCGTTACTTATATTTCATTTTGCTTGTTTTTATTCCAGATTGTTATTGTAAAATATTAATAGTATCCATATAAATTTTGCCTCCTAGATAGTGAATTTAATTGTAGTTGAATGAGAAGTATAAATGTAAAAAATTCTGATATCGTATTACTTTGTACACAAACAAATCATGTCACACTCCAGCAGGACATAATCATTAAAATAAAAGGACTGTACTTAAGAAGTATTTGTATTTCATGAATTATATTATTGCTTTTGGCCGCAGCCCTCAGATAGATTTTAATTTTGGGGAAAAGGTTTGTGCAGCCTTGATTTATGTATATAAACTGAAACAGCTAGACTAGTGTATCCTAAATTTAACACAAATTAATTATTTTAATACAATATAGTCATTTCTGCATTTTTTGGGGGGGAGGTCACCTCCTAATAAATGTCATTACATAAAATCTAACTGCTCA
>NW_013952409.1:1706963-1717627 GCF_001266775.1 Austrofundulus limnaeus | reverse complement strand
CCAGAGGACCTATACAATTTTTTTCCTTTTGATTTTTTTACCTGGATTACTGAGATGCATCAGGACATTTTAAGATACTGTACTTGTACTTTTACTCAAGTATCACTTTGTGGTATTTTATACAACACTGATTAATGCCACTTACTGTGTTAAAGTCAAAATAATAACATAGCTCAAATGTAGTAAATTTTGAAGCAATTTTTAGCTGATTTATACTTATTTCAGCAGTTTTCTGCAACATTTCAGCTTTTTAACTACTTGGTACTAAAAACCTTTCAAAAATGTTTAGAATTTTTTACTGAACATTTCACCTTTTGTTTGGGTTCTGCCTTTTTCCCACTTCTTTTTTATTGTTGTTGTTAATTTTAGTTTTTTTTTCAGATTTTTCAGATGTTCTTTTCAGCTGTTCTTTTATTTTCAACTTTTTAGGCTTCTTTCTGCTAATTTATGCCTTTTCTACTTCTTTTTGTTGATTTCTGCAAATTTCAGCATTTTCTGCAGCTTTTTAGCTACTCTGTTTTCATCCAATTGTAACCTTTTTAATCTAAATTCAACTTTGTGTGATAATTTCAGCTTCTTACCGCTTAAATTAGCAAATGTACTCTTTCTTCATCTGTGTGCTAATTACAGCTATTTCAGCTTCTTTTTTAGCTATTTTTTGTTTATCTCAGTTGCTTTAGCTGTTTTTATTGGAACTTCTTGAACTTCTCATTTCGTTTTCCTATTTTCATCAAAAATCAAATTTAACTCACATGAAACGTTTTGCTATTAAACATTTTCAGCTTGTACAGCAGCTTTGAGAAAAAGTTTTTCAGCATTAAGCATTCGCGCTGCATTTTTTGCAGGAAGTGCAGATTCTCCAGTGCCTACCTGCTCTTGATTTTTGAGCTGTTCCAACAGACGCTGGAACTCTGCCTCCTTTTCGATGGCCTCTTGTTGAGTTGCTTGATTTTGCTCGTCATAAGCCATGGCCACCACAGCCAGGATGAGGTTGATGAGGTAGAAGGAGCCCAGAAAGATAACCACCACGAAGAAAAGCATGTATGTCCTTCCAGCTGCTCGTAGGATCTGCGTCAGGAGCAAAAAAGAAGCTACAAGAACTTAGGACAGTTTTCTCTCATATATTTAACTGCTATTCAGGTTGGATAAAGGGCCTACAAACAATAATGTAACACATTTTTAAAAAGTGCCAACCAGTTGGAAAAGGTTCTCCCAGAAGTCCTGCGTCATGAGTCTGAAGAGGGCAAGAAAGGACCAGCCGAAGGAGTCGAAGCTGGTGTAACCGAAGTTAGGGTTCCTCCCTGCCTTCATGCACGTGTATCCTTCTGGGCACTTTCTATCAACACAGAAATATAATTAGAGAAACACTATCAACACCTCGTCTCATCTCAGACTGTTTGATTTGCAACATTTATGAAAGCAAAACATCTTAAAGTACCCGTGACATTACATTTTTGCAATAAATATATATATTTTTGGGAAGATTACATGAATAACATTTTACACGAAAAAAATCACTCCACTGAGATGAACCGTTCTTGAGATATTTGCATGTGAATTAACAGAAAGTGATGTCAATGGGGAATGTCTGAATATGAACGCAGCATTTCTATAATTAACATCACAGACTGTAGGGAAGAAACCGATGTTTCTTTAGATTATTTTGAGTCTCTATCAGAGGGATGAAGAAGAATCAGAGTTTAAATAATATTGGTTCAATAAACAAAGACCAGGGAGTTTTCTTTCTTAAAGAGCTCCCCTTTGATGTCACTTCCTGTTTCATTTCAGTTGAGCCAAGTTCAAAAGAAAATACGCCAGTTGTATGACAAAATGGGAAAAATCACGTGTCATGCCAAGTTAAATTTAAAGATGCTTTTCTGACTTTTTTAATTTAAAGGATATGCATGTCACAGGCACTTTAAAGAGACAACAGAGATAAAATTATCTACATACCCAGCATCAGAGCTGTTACCACAAACAAGAGCATCATGGCTGCCCTCCAAATAATAGTGATTTTCTACAATCGGAAAAAAAAATTAATCAATTCTTACAAAAAAGAATTGCCGTAAAATAAATGAAATAGGTGACAAACTTACCTGAATTTTCAATATATTCAATAAAATTAAAGGTAATGTTGGAATACATTGTGTCGTTGACCCCCGTGGGACTGTTGAAGTTCTGTGTGTCGTTAAAAACGGGGCTGAATAATTCAAACGCCGTTTCATTCGTCTGGATGGGCCACCGCACACATTTCTGACGCAGGTTTCCCATGAACAGCTGAAGACCGACGAGGGCGAAAACGGCCAGGGCGAAGACCGTCAGGACCATGACGTCCCCCATTTTCTTCACGGACTGGATCAGAGCGCCCACGATCGTCTTCAGACCTGAGAAGACATGACGCTTACCCAGTTACGGTGACAAAAATACGTCTTATTGAAATATGGAACACTTTTAAACTTTATTTTATGTTCTGTTAATAATCAGTTCATCTTGTATCCAAGGTTTTCAAAATCAGTAATCTTGTCACTGTTTAAATTTCACTGTGTGGGTGCGTGTCACTCTGGTCAAAAACATGTTTGAAGAACAGGGTCAAACTCCGGGTTCCTTATCGTTTCAAGGTTGTGCAGATTAATAGAACAAATGGCTGCGCAGGAGGCCGACATGACCACCTGCAGCTGACTGATAATGTATTATTCTCAGACATTACGTAAGAATGAGGCTTCAGTATAAAATGTCAAGAGTTACAGAAGTTAGACGAGACACTTGATGATCGAAGGGAAGTATCGGTCTGGTGTTCTCCCAGATTTGCAAATCTGTTTTCTGTGGGTTTTTACATGTAATCTGTAATAAATTATGTTTAATTCTTTAAGGTGTCTCCTCCTAATTTCTCCAAAATCCCAATGACCCGGGTAAGAGCAACTCAGCTCTTAACAGTCTCGTTTTTAATATTCAATACTTTCACATTCATGCACAATAGTCAATCTCATAACAAAAGTCAAGCTAAACTAAATATTGTGTCAGCTTCTTAAATCTGTAAGAACTCAGAGTTTGTGTTGGAGGTGAGTCTCAGCTACCATCACACTAAATTTTAGCTCAWTATCTATAATTTTCATTACATATTTTGCTAACAGAAAGACAAACAAAAGCCATTATTTTATCACCCGCCTCAACTTTCATGGCAGCCAGAAATAAATATTAGAAAACAGAAAGCCTACCGGGGATCACGGTGATTGTTTTTAGGGCTCGAAGCACTCGAAACGTCCTGAGGGCCGACACYTTGCCGAGATCAACAAACTCAGTGATGTAACTGTAGAAAAATATATTTTTTAAAAATCTGAAACTTGTGTTCGGTTTGACTCAATGATATTTAATCAGTCCAGTTCATTAAATCTGCACAATATTAGCTTTAATACAAGGTAGACTCCTCTGAACCCTTTAACATTCCAAATGAAACTTTTCTCAGAGACTTACGCCATGCTGATCACCATGAAATCCAGCCAGTTCCATGGATCTCGAAGGAATGTAAAAGAACCGACACAGAAACCTCTCGACAGCACTTTGACTGTTGCCTCAAAGGTGTAAATCCCAGTGAAAACATACCTTTAAAAGAAACAATGAAACACGAATCAGAAAGAGTGATGACCGTGAAATAATTAAAATACGGTGACCAATGAATTGAAATGTACTAACTCGACTGTTTTGCTCCACGCTGGTGGGTTGCTCATCGTCATGAAAACACAATTGGACAGAATTGTAATCATGATGAACATGCTAAATAATTTAAATCTGGGTTAAAGAAACAAACATGAACACATGGTTTAAGAGACAAAAAAAATAGTTTGATCAGTTCTGACAAGACTAAGGTTAGTAAAAGTAGCTCCCTATGTACGTAATATGGGGTGTCAGTAAGCATCCAGATGCACCCACTTCAGATGTTATCATCCATTAAATGGACGTTATTAGTAATGTTTTTGTTATTTACACATTCAATGTTATTGATATATTAACCCACTAGGGAGCACTGTCGGGACAGTCTGAAGCCATTCTATGGGACTGATAACCGCTAATAATGTCCATTTAATGGAATGATAACGTCAGAACCCGCTGCCATGTCAGTCAAGCCAAACTTCAATGCAATACAGAGCTTTAGTTATGGGTAAATAAAAAACAAGAATAACAGCAAATAAAACAGTATCTATAAAACATTTCTGCTATGGGATATGCAATTGTGAGAAAAAGAAACAACAAATTTGAGTTGGACAAAAGCTTTTTTCTTTCCAAAATTAAAAAAACATGATTCTAGCATGCTGCATTTTAAAACTTTTCCACCTGTCTGTGTTGCAGGAGTTCATCYTTATTTCTATTTGAACACACAAAGAATATGAAGCCAAGTGACAGGATAATATTTTAACACTAGAGATCCCAAAAATACCATTACCGTACTGATTTTTGATCTGTAGTGTAAAAGCAATCTAAAAGTGGTTTATGTCTAAAACTAGCAAAACAGTGAAAGAAAAATAAATTTTCTTTATGTTTCGAAGCCAYAAATTGATTGTGGTAATAAGAGGTCTTCTGTAAAACAGAGGAAAAGAACAGATCGCTAACGGCTAACACTGGCTAACACTGGCTAACAAGGAAACYGCTGGCAGAATTATTTTTCATCCTSCKACTGAAAGCCTGCGCAGTAKAAGGCAAATCAATGTTRACAAAGCCATCTTTCATCTGTGTTYTTTTTCACCAAGGCAAAAGAGCCTGAATCAGCACAGAAACAACACACGTTTGGCACCACAATTCTTGTGGCGTCGTCCCTGAAWAACAAGGCTGAACGTTTTACAACTGACCAGGCTCTTTGTTAATAATCTAATATTAAAAGTTCTGCTGAAAGGATATGAATGTATGAGAATTTTGATGGCTCCTCTCCGGACCAGACTGAAGGGGCTCAGAATGTAACAAGCCGGGTCAGCGTTGAACCTGAAGATTGTGTTTCCTTTGCTGATCACAACGAATGTCTGAAAAACAAACAGATCCGTTCAGGAAATGCAAATGACCTTCGGTTAACTGCAGCAGGTAAGATATTATCTGTTCCACAGACCCCCACTTCAAAAGATCTGAACCATCTCCTTAGTGTTTCAAGACATTTAAATAAATCCTTGGCAATGACAACTACTATAAAATTTAACTGCAGCTTCTGCATGCCACAAATGAAACCTAACACCTGTTCTGAGTCGGTTTTAATAACAGAAACGTATGTTGAATCCCGGCATGTGTTTATGTCGATTTGTGTTGTCATTGTGAGGTCGGACTGAGTGTTTGAGCTCAGGCTGACTTTCTGTGCTTTGTAGAAGGGGTCCAGGTCCTCCAGAGGCGTGTTGAGCAGCTCTGGAGGAGGGTCTCCATAGATCAGGGGCAGGCTCTTTCCAGCTTCCAGATCAGGATGCGGGGACAACGGTTCTCCCCCCTCGTGGCCCTCTACTTCGGCTGCTTTTTGCCTGTCTTTTGCGAGCCTCTGGATTTCCACCAGCGACTCCCGGGTGAAGGGGCGGAAGAAATTGGTGCCTGGGCAGGGGAGCAGGGGAGCCATCTTTGCATCGCGGAGAGAGACCACCACACCGGGGTTTCCCTAGAAGGAGCTGGAGAAGTGACAGGAAGGATCAAATAGAAAAAAACACTGTAATAATGATATTTTTGTGAAGGGTTAAGATAGTTAATATGTGCAGAATAGTTTAAATTAGTGATAAAAGTAAAGACAAATTTGCTGTTAAAAAACTGCAATAATCACTTCTGCTTTTATGACTCAATTTTGACTTTTTTTGTGAAATTGCAAAGCTGAGTGACTTTGCTGAAATTTGCTAAAGACAAAACGGAGACTCTGAAGGTAAACAAGCAGAAACAAAAACTGAAATGATCCAAACACAAAATATCAAACCGAGCAGAACAAACAAAAGCAKAATTTACCAGAGCAGTAGCTGAAATTTATAAATACCATACACAACAGCAACAAGGTAAGCTTGTACTCGTGTCAAATTCAGGCCTGAGGCCCAAATCTGGCCCGAGGCCCAAATCTGGCCCTTGTTAACATTTTATTCGGCCCTAAAAGTAATGCTTCAACTGTGACATAGTTTTATGGTTTCTCTTTTTGTCTCTGCATTTAGTGCATTATTTTCATGACAGCTGGCCAACTTTCAAGCCGAGAAAATATTTATTTTATTTATTCACCATTATTTAACCAGGCAAATCCTATTGTGATTGCAGATCTCATTTACAAGGGCAGCCTGGGCCTGAAGGCAACCTAGTATGCATAATTTTTGTGCTTCATTTGTCTTTTATTTTTGTATTTTCTTCTTATTTTAAAATTTTTAAAAACTGATTTTTAGTGAGGYTTTTCTTTTCTTACCCAATTTGCTGGATTGTGCTAAAATGTATCTCTAAGATGTAATAAATCAAAAAGTTGTTGATAGAGTTGATAAGTCATAAAAATTTAACTCTAATGATGAGTCTTTCTAAATGTATTTTTTAAATTTATTCATTAGGTTATGWATGTTCTAAATACTACAWAAAACATAAATTAGAAAGGGTAATTGTATARTTAMATTRGTTATATAACATTTTTTCAATAAATACTGACAGAAATTGGCTCTTGGATTAGACCACYTTTTGAATTTTGTCCCTCTTGTGTAACAGAGTTTGACATCCCTGATTTAGTACAACAGTATAACTGAAATCTGCAAAACAGTAGCTAAAAGCTAAAGCTAGCAACAGGAAGTCAATATGAAGTAAAAGAAATTTAGTCAGTTTGCTGAAATAGATATCAGTGTGTTTCTGCAGAAATTGAAGTAAATAAAGTTCAATATTTTAAGAAGTACAGAAGCACATTATATTACAGTTACACACTTTGATACATGAATGGCTAAAGTATTTCAAAGTATGCTGAAGTAGGATTTCCAAAAACTTAAAGAAGAAGCTGCAAACAGGAAAACAATAGTGTAATAAATGTTGAGTCAGCATTCAGATTACATTCTGATCTCCACCTGTGTTCAGTCTGAAACATGTTAAAAGCTACTGATTGCAGAGATGAACGCCAGATGTTTTTTTTGTTCAAACCGCCTCTCTTAAACATGAAATCCTGCATTTCGGCGCGTGTAAAGAGACACAGGCTCGGAGGGATACAGTGGCTGCACAGCTGCTGCCGGCCGTCAAGACGCAGCGTCGTGTTTCAGAAGCCCGATGACTCTGCTCATTCCTCCCTGGCTGAGTCCTCGCTCTGCGCCTCACGTCCCTTTGATAAACAGGACGGCATGCCAACTTATCTTACCGAGCCGACTCCTCTGTGCGGCGTGGGGCCCCGGGCGTGCTGAGCCTCTGCACCCCAAACTGCACAGAAACCAGCCTGCCTTTTGACATTTAGGGCTCTAATTGGATCATTTCAGCCTAACTCATTAAAAAAGCTCACATTAGACATTACCTCTCAGTTACCCTGAAATAAATACTACAGTCTGATGTTCTTTATTTTGACAAAATTCAATCAGTAACCTAAAACAACACATGGCCGTCCAAAGGCACACCAGGTTTTGTCCCTTCCAGGCACTCGTCTCTTCATAACATTTCAAAACTCCCATTCTGGGAGCTGTGGGCCTCTCTGCTCTCGACCGTGAGCCAAACCTAAAATACACGTCTAGATGTAGATGTGTTTCTCAGTGGCTTACGGTGAACATTTCCTGATTACATTACATCAAGGTGTTACTGCTAAAGCAATCAAATGTCTTGTTTTAAAGAAGCTTCGCTCCACAAAGGAAAGTGTGCAAATGTAAAAAAAAATGGCCCCTTAAATGAACTGCTGCCTTGCCTTGCACAGCAGTTAGAGGAAAAGTTTTTGCACCGTGCTAAGTTTAAATTCAAAGCARATCACCACATTTCTCCACATCTGTGCCCTAAAACATTAACAACACCGGAGTATTTAACATTAAAATGATTCAAATGTCATCTCTGCATTAGTTTCCAAAAAAGTTGCMATGTTGCGTAAAACATAAATAAAAGCAGAAAACAATGATTTGCAAATTCTTTTCAATCTATAATCAAGTGAATACACTAGGACGAGATATTTAATGTTCAGAAGGATAAAATGTTATTTCTGCAAACATTTACTCGTTTTAAATTTGTTTCTGCAYCACGCTCCAAAAAGGTTAAAGTAAATGTATATGATCTAAAATAAAAAGGGTGAAGGGTATGTAACATCACAAATTATTATCTGTAAACAGTGGCATCCACAAAGGCRGGTTAAAGCTCTATCATGCAAAAGAAGAATGKACTGGGATTGTATTTTTTTCAGTAATGGTTTTATTTTCCTAACAAACAGAAGACTATTCATTACAAGACTGTTCTTAAGGGCCCAGAATATTCTATTGGAAGCCAAACAGTTGACGCGCGGTCGTTTGATTTTGCAAACATCTTTCACAACCCCTGAGACACACCATGCTAGGCTCCTGGAAAACCCCTCCCAATGCGGTACACGTCACCGCTGGGGTTTTTGTCCACAAATCTGTCCCGGTTAAAGCTCCACACTTTTCTGCAGATGGATCCTCCGAGCAAAACGTCTGCTTTATTTCCATTCACGAGTTGTTTTTTTTTTTTTGACTCTTTAGCTTTATAAACGTCTGCTTCCAGGTACAAAAGTTGGATTCAGGAAGTGAGCAGTTGAAGCAAAACGAGGTGTCCGAGCGCTTTCAGCATAAACAAACAAGCTTCTAACCAAACACATAATCATTTCTTATGCAGAGGGAGGTGAAATGTTCCCCCCGCAGGTTGTGACAAGGGCCAGAAGACTCAAAGCTCGGAACAAAACGATGCAAATTTTCCTCATGCAACAAAGAGAGGCGATTTCTGCAGTTCAGATGGAGCATGTGGAGGGCTTCAGTCAAACTGAAGAGGAGGGTGAAGTCTTTCCTGACAGTATTATATTCGCACAGATCATCTTGCATGTCAGTGAAGGCCATACGGCCGGTGCCATCTGAGCTGAAGGTATTGGTGGGGAAATGTAGACAACCTCTTCATTACACCGGTCACAGAGCACGAATATTCATCTCTGCAAACACACCCACTTAGCTTTTCTAACAAGAACAAGATTTTATGCAGAAAAAAGGAGTTGATTAGCCCTTTCTTGTTTRTAGATCACTTTCCACAAAACCTTAAGTCGTAGTGCCACAAATGGTTGAKAACAAATCACAAATCTAGAGCAAACAAGGGTATTTATTCAGACATCCTTTGCTGTTCGCCTCGCTCCCGTTCCTTATTTTCTCACGGGGTCGAATCCCAACACTTGTTTGCTTGCTCACAGCTTGTCTGACCCTGCATTTCACACCCTGCAGGGGCCACATCAAAACAGGCTTCTCCACCTCTGGATGACCTCAGTCACCCCTCAGGGTCAAAGACTTCACATTTTAAACCCTTTATAACTTGTTGCGCTTTATCCTCACGTGCATTATGTTTCTGCTGAGGAACAAAAGCAGCTGTTATTTCTGCATGCCTCTTTGATTTTTCTTTAGATAATGAWATGAATGTGAAAAACCTTCTTTTTTCATCTAAAATACATTGCAAGTTTCATCCCATCACTTTCTGGATGCTGAAAAACCCTGTCCACGCCTTTTTATGCTCAAGACTGGACTGTTGCARTCCTATTCTTTTTGGCATCTCAAATGAAAAACCTTCAAAAACTCCAGTTTTTCTTAAACAGCTTAAAGAAAACAAACACGAGCACATTCCCACATATTGCAAGCTTTTTTGTTTTGTAGTTTCTATGGCCCCAACTGATTATAGTGAGTTTTAGTGATTTGTAGTTATTTATTTCTAATGTTTTTATGACTTTTGAGATGTAGCACTTTAAATAGAATCCATTATTATTACTGCCTGGTGAGGAGCTAAACAGAAACAGTTGCAGGGATCTGCAACTTTTACTAAAAAAAAAAACGAGACGTTTCCTACACACTCTCTCCTACCAGTTTATAAAAAGTGACAAATAAAAGGAGACAAACATAAAACACGTGAAACACGGTAGTGGCAGCATCATAATGTGGGGATGTTATTCATCAGCAGGGTCAGGGAAGCTGCTCAGGATTTATGGGAAGATCGATGGAGGCAATCCTGCAGAAAACATCCTAGAGGCTTTTAAAAGACTTGAGATCTTCCAGCAGGACGACAACCAAAACCATCCAGGAAGAGCTACAATATAATGGTTTAGATCAAAACATATTCATTAGAACAACCTAAAGTCCAGAATATGGAGTTACTGTATATAGAACAGCTGGTGTGTGTCTGTAAAATTGAGTGAGTCAGTTTAAAAGTAAAATAAACTGATGAAGCTGATGTAATCACTGTTAATTATTAGAACATAGCCGATATTAGCTTCTGTAGCATATATTGTTGGTGTAGCAATCTGCTGAATTATGCTACAATTTACCACAAATTATTAAATATGACAATTTGGTTTTGCCTCTAGTTTATGTAATATTTGCACAGAGTAAAATAATATTATATAATTGATTATTTTTAGGTTTCTAGACAACTCTGATCTGTTGAAAAGATAGTTAGTCAATATAAGTTGACATATTAAAGTATCACTGGTTCTGCAACTCGTAAATAATAATAATAATAATAATAATAATAATAATAAT
>NW_013952409.1:1693966-1706314 GCF_001266775.1 Austrofundulus limnaeus | reverse complement strand
TTTGTCGCCTCATGTTGTCACAGATCTAACAGTAGTACGAGATAGGCGGTGCTCACTATAATGTCATTTAAGTCTATGGTCCAGATCTGAATCCAACTGAGAATCTGTGACAAAACTGGAAAACTGACTTGATAACAACAAACAGAGCAATTCACTCAGTTTAAGATGTAATACTGATAATAACAAGAAGCTGCTTTGAAACAAGCAACTTTTAGACAGGTTTGTTGTTGTTTCATATACAAAGATTTCACCTGTCTCAGACTGATCCCTTTGGCCTTTGCACCCACTGAACAGAAATCTGAGATTTGGAAGCGATACGGAGAATATTCCATCCATGTCATTAGGGACCAGGGGGCAGCTTTTATCACATCCAGYACACCAGCAGAGTCCTTAAAAACACAGACGAGGGTGCTCCAAACAAGATAAAATTCACGAGTAGAATTAAATTTTAAAAATGATGTGTTTTTTCTTTGAAAAGAGAAGTGTTTAACCTCACTTCACCTTTTAGATAAATTACAGAGTCCTGGCCAGGAGGTCACATGGACTCGCTTGGTGAAAGAAACTCAAAACCGACACCTTCTGCGTCCAAGAACATGTGATGCAAGACACGCAAACACACTCAGGCAGAGGAAGACAACAGGATTGTCCACGTTTACCCATAATGCACACCATAAAGTTTTAAGGTTTTTGAATATTCAAATAAAAATGACATTAAAATTACAACAGTGGTTCCCAGCTCATTCGCATGCGTACTGATGGGCCTTCAGGAGCCCATCCATAAGAGTTTCAGGTTTTCTGTTGACAGGATCTAAACTGAACACGCCTCCTCCTTCTCCTCCATGTCCAAAGGTCCAGTTTGCCTTCACGGAGCCAGGCCTAACAGTCTCACAGCACTCATATGGGTAACACAAATTAATGACAGAGCAGTGGTTACTTATGAGCATCCACAGCATCACAGCGTGCCAGTTTGCCATGAACACATGGGCTAAAAATAAAACTTTGCCTCAGTGAGAGAAGGCATGGTGGAAGGGTGGAAGGTTGCAAAGTGTCCACACTGGATATAACAACCAGTTGGAGCTGATTATTCACCTGGTAGGTGAGGAAATGGGGTCAAGTATGACCTTAATTTACCAGTTTCCTACAGATTAGCTAAGAAAACACAAATATCTTCTACACTTCCAAGTAACATTTTTACTTAGGATTGATTTTAGACAATTCATGATGAAAACTTTTTCTGGAAAAACTGCGAAGGGWACGCAAAGTGGTGAATGACTGCCGAAACTTGAGACTTTAAAGCCAAAAGTATTAAAGCACCAGCTAAAATCTGCAAGTAGCAAAATGCTGTTTGTCAGCCAAAAGTATCCAAACAATCATTGTAATTGAAAATTAGCAAAATACTATCTAAAAGTATCAAAACTCAAACTATGCTAAAAAGAGCAAAATGTTGATAAAAAGCTAAAAGCAGCTGAAGACTATCTAAAAACTAAAAAGGCTAGCAAATAGCTAAAATTATTGAAAGGCTAATAAAAAATTGATAAGCCAAAAAAGTTAAAATGRTGGATGAAAATAAAAGTAGCAGGCTAGCAAAAAGTGAAGAGTAGAAAAAGCTAAAGATATGAAAATGCTATCCAAAATTTAAATAGCCATATAGCAAAACGCTATGGCCAAAAGTATCAAAAAAGATGGCTAAAACCAGCATATAAAAAGCTAAAAGTATCAAAAGTCCTACTAGATGTAAAAAATAGCAAAAGGTTGGCAAAAATAAATAAATAAATAAATAAATAAATAAATAAATAAATAAATAAATAAATAAATAAATAAACTGGTTAAGGTTAGATAACAGCTAAAAGTGTTGAAAGGCTTGTAGGAATATGACAAATAAAGAAGCTAACGGCTAAAAGCTAGTTATTGTAAAATGCTGAATAAAACCTAAAAGTAGCAAATGCTAGCAAAACGTGAAGGGCAGATAAAGCTGAAAGCCAAAGTTAGTAAAAGGCTAGCTAAAAGCTAGAAGTAGCAATAGCTTGAAATATCAAATGACCGGCTAGAAGCTAAAGTATCAAAATGATGGTTTAAAGCAGCAAATGTCTAGCAAAAAACCCTAAAAATAAAGATGTCAAAACTTTAAATATAACAGTAAAATTAGCATACAACAAAAAAAAAGAGAAATAACCTAAGTGGATTTTAAAAAACAATGATTTTTGAAAGAATTGAAGATATCTAAATGTGTTTCTAAGTTCAATCATTTAAAAAATTAAGTTATTTAAGCTACAGAAACCAACAGCTGCAGCAGCCGTCACCTGAATGAACTGAATGTTTTGATGTATGGCCAAAACAGCACAGAGTCTGCAGTCAGACTGCAACAAACAAAGAAATTTTAAAAAGCAGGAAAACAATAACATGAATGTTGTAACACTCTCACAAACAGCCTTCAGAACCTTTTTACTGACAAAGCAACTCATTTAGAGACAAGAAGAAGAACTATATGGAGCCCAACCAGTTCTCATTTTGATCAGCCATCTGTTGCTTCTATACTTGACAGAAAAATGTCTCCACAATAAATAACAGACAAAGCAGTTCAGCCAATCTAAAAGAAGCAACATAATTTGTCATTTTACACAGAGAAAGTGAAATAAACTCACCACCGCTGCAAKAAAATGTGAAAAGTTGTGAAACTCATTCAGAACTTGCAACAGAAACTCTTCAACCTGCAGTCTGAAACCATGAAGCAATATTCCACTAAATCCTCAAAACCTGGAGGGGAAAAAAAAACAAAAGTATTTCCTTAAAGTCCTACACTGTGGTGGTTGTTCTTCCCTTGTGGCAGCCGGCTGGTGGTGAGGGGTGCAGGACAGCTGTCAGTGACGCACGGTGGCGTCCTGCAGTGAAACTGGAGGAGCTGGTCCAGGTGAGACCCGATCAGGGCCGRTCCCACACAGCTGGTCCCTCCTCAGGCTGAAAAAAAAAACTTCCTTATTCTCAAAAAGTCAAATATCAGAGGAAATGGAAATCTTCTTATATATGAACATCTGAGATAAACAGAGGGAAATTATCTTAAAATAAAAAGCAAACAAATGCAACAAAAATTTAAGTACAAGAAAAAACCTGATTTAGAAAATTTTAAGTTATAAATAAAAAATATCAATATTCCTTTTTTTCTTGTCTTTTTCCTTAATTTTGAATAATAAATTATTATTAATTATTATTGCCTGCAAACAAAAGGCAAACGATAACAGTTTTGCATGTGTAACTATGTTCAAAGCCTCAAATAAATTGTTACCTGAGCATACAGAAATTGTTTTGTGAAAGAGAAAGGAGGTATAGTTTGATTTTATTCACAACAAGAAAGAGCTTTTGTATTTCAATTCATGACATCAAACTATGGAACAAGCTAAATGAGGAGCTAAAACAAAGTCAAAATTTAATACAATTTAAAAGAAAGTATAACAAGGGTGTTTTCATGAGATATGGTGGGTYATAGTACAAATGTGTTTAAGTAAATTGAGATAAGCTCACATGAGTGTGTGTGMATGTGGATGTATGTATATATTTAGGCATATGTCTGTGTGTGGTGAGTTCAGAGCAAAAAACAAACAACTTTAAAATGGAAATTTATCAATTTTAACATTCAGGTCCCTTAGATTTATGCGTTTATGTATGCTTTAGTGTGTCTAAAATATGCACGAGAATGCTTGAAATGAATAAGATTGTACAGGGGTAAATATAAATTTTAATCGTAAATAATGAATGGATTTTTGTATAGATGAATACAGGAACTCAGGGTCTGTTAGTAAAATATCTCATGAAATACTGCACAGATTTTAATGAAACTTTCATTAAATAATTATTAGACACACATCTACTAATTAACCTTTGGAGCCAATCTGATACAAGATGGCCACCACAAACAACTGATCTTAGAACACACAAACAATGCCATTAACTCAGGATGTTTTAGAGATATTACTCAAAGAGTTGGTGTGGTAGTAGCTGAGACTGATCCCCAAAACATATGAACACCAAAAAAATTTGCATCCGCTTCGAATGGGCTGATAACATCAGAATCCGCTGAAAATTAACCTCAATCCTTATTAAAAATTGTCATTAACAATTTAGAATCAACTCTGCCTGTTAGCAAAATATATTTTCAAACATTGGATTTAAATGAAACCTTTGGAAAAATTCTCATTGGATTTACCTCTATAACTGATAAACTTTTGAAGTCAAGCAGATTTAATCTGGCTGTTTCTGTTTGTGGACACTAGGGGCAGCATAACACAGTGTATTAACTACCAGGCTGCATTTGATTCTTTTCATCACCTCCAAATATCTTTAGCTTTTCAGTCTTTAAACGTTTGTGTAAAAATGTTTAAAATGCAACAAAAAGGTCATATGGGTCAATAACTAAACTATGAGTTATGTCACCTATATTTTACATCAGGACTATTTCATGTTGCTATTTTATTAGAATAAGTATTAAAAGTCGACAGAGCCAAACATTTATTTCAGTGTCGTTAGTACTATTTCAACACATTTARTTTTTAACAGGATGATTTATTTATGTTTTAGAGGTAAAAACCTCTTTGAGTTTGAATTATTTTTTTCTGTATTTTCTAAGCTGAAGCAACAGGTTTTTAGCTGTTTTGTCATCTGCTAATCAAGCTTTTCTGTGTTTTGAGTTTCAGGTTTTGTTTGTGCCAGATGTGAGCTGCAGCTCTGGCAGATGTTGCAGATCAGCACCAAAATTAAATCAGTTCTTTTTTGTGACAACCAATACGCCCTAACAAATTCGTGAATATCTGTCCACATTTTGAGCCTGGCCACCGAGAAAAAACAATATTATTTTTTTGAGTTCTGATTTTTTTCCTCAGAATTATCACTTTAATCTCAAAATTCAGAGAAAAAGTCAGAACTCAGGAAAAAAATTCTCAGTGGCCTCTTTCAAAATTTTGCACAAGAAAGAAAGAAAGAAATTTTAAAAACGCTACCGAAAACCTTCTTGGCAGAGGCAATAAACTCTTGAGCTTTCATTTGTATTTACATTTAGCCCTGATTTTTGTTATTATTGTAGAAGATGTTCTATATATTATAGTGCTTATTGTTATCAGTGCTGCAGATTTGCCCTACCTATTTAGGGGAAAAAACTATTTTAAAAAGTTTTATACATAAAGAGACACACAATAAATATCAAAAATATTTTAAAGTGAGTAGATATGAAACAAACAGCTCTTATTTCAATAAAAATTAAACACTGTTTGAGTTGTTACAGCATTGTGATTTTAAACTAAATATGTTGAAGCTTTTATTTTTGCAAGTTAATCTAACAGTGAGTCTTGACCATGACTGTGTAATTTAGGCTGTAGCAGCTGCAGGTAATAAATGGTAAAATCTATTAATATTAATAATAATAATAATAATAATAATAATAATAATAATAATAATAAAATGATTTTTAATATTATAGAGTGTATAAACTATCTAATGTATAGAAAAATNAATAATAATAATAATAATAATAATAATAATAATAATAATAATAAAATGATTTTTAATATTATAGAGTGTATAAACTATCTAATGTATAGAAAAATATCAGAAAGCTGTGTGTGTTATGGGTTCACAGAAAAGAAGACTTGTGTTATTTAAAGCTCCTCCATGTTTCCAGTTGATTGACAACGTAGTTGTCCAATCAAATGTCCCCATTTAGTTCCAATCTAGCCAATCGCTTTGACCTAGGTCTTTAATGTTACACACCACCTGGCAGGTGTGTTGAAACATTTCACCACCCAATATGACAAAACATTATCAGTTAGTTTAATTTTTTTAACCAAAGTGGGTTGAATTTAGCAGACACTTTGGACTGTGAACCCAAATTGCGTGGTAGTGAGTTTGTTTTWATGTCTAACAACATTATCTTTCAAAACTACATTTGTCAAACGCCTTCAATATGTTTTGGATAAATCAAGTGGCTTGTTACATTTGTCRGTGACGTTAAAACCCAAAACAAACACACTACTTGATAAATAGTTACATTTCTGCGCYTGCGCAGCTGTGACTTCGCTGTCCGTGGTCCTGCCTGAAAAGGCTTGCGTGAAAGACGACTTGTGGAGAAACTTGTGGGTTTTTTGGAAACTTAACTTGTTAGCTTTTTGTGTTTYAGCAACGATGGATAAAGTTAACAGACTCTTTAGTCACTTCTTGGTGTTATATTGATTTTAAGCTAAAAACACGAGGGGGAAGTTCGTCCGTTGTTAGCTACTTAGCTAGCTGCGAACTGAAAATGTTTGGTAAGTGTTTTGAAATGTAGRAGCATTTTGTACCCGTAATTACTCTTGTTTTTCATGTCTAAGACATTTTGAGTGTACACATTTAATATTACGTCGTTTCTTGGTGTTAATACGCAAACCTGAACATCTTTTTTTGACGTTTAAAAGTTYTTTTTTTCCTGCGCAGGCGCAGCTTAGACTGCGCCGTCCAGTGTTTTGTAGTGACTTGTGGGGAATCCCCAAAGAGACATGCGGACAGACTTATCACGGGTTAAGTTTAGTGACATGTCACCAAGGAGATGCCCCGTGAATCGAGCAGGAAAGATCTGTCCGAGCAGATTTAATCCTGTTTCTAATCTCGCCTGCTGCTGTAAAAACTCAGTGAGTAATGTGTGGGCTTTGTAGACAGGTGAGAGAGATGTAACATGGGCAGGAATGGACCAAAGTGTGACTTCAGGGATCCACAGAGTCCGTCATCATGTGGCACAGCAACCTGCATCAGTGAGTTGGCTTCTCCCAGATGGCAGTTCATTAAAAAAAAACACAGTTTAATCACCCCCACATAATCATCTTCCTTGTAGATTCCTCGGACTGGAGCTGAGCGACCGGTCAAGCGTGTGTAAAAGGAGACCCCGTCAGCCTCCATGGCTTTCTCATCAGACCCGTCCCGCAGGGAGAAGACTCCCGGGACCCACGGGACACACACGGCTGCTCGTAACCTCTTACGAAAGAAGGAGCAGCGCCGGCGTGGAATCCGATCCTCCTCGCCCATGGGTCGGGTCATCCTCATCAACTCTCCTGTGGATGGTAAGAAGCAGCCTGTGCAGAGCAAATTACAGTCTGCTGTATACTAACTGCTGCTTTATCCTGGTTTATTGGTGTTCTTAATGAATAAAACTAGACTTTATATTCACAACATGAAGSTAAAATACAACTAAAAAGCCTCAAACATCAACATAAAATAAAAAATATTAAATGATAGTTTTGTAAAACACAGTAAACCCAAACAGTAACATTTATTTAAGTATCTACAAAGAACTTGAGTCAGATGTTTGTCAGTTAATTAAATAAAAGACCAAATGGTAAATGTAAAAGTTCTTTAAAGTCTTAATGTAGTCTAAGAAAAACTACATGTGTTGTCATTATTTTCTCACCACATTTGTTTTTATAATCAATTCCAGCATTTGTTTCAGAGAGAAAAAAAAACTCAATACAAAATGCAAGCTCCACTCTCCTGCCAAATATGGTCARTTCTTCCTCCAGGATGATTAATTTCTGTTAACATAAACAAACGCGTAGCATTGTTTCACGTTTTGTTTAGTTTGTCTAAGCTCAGATTGAAGCTGTTGCTGTCTTGCAGATTTGTTACCACCATAAATCTAGATACGTTTTTTATTTTTATTATTTATTAAAATATCAAGTTTTCTTCAAATGGCTTTTAATTTGACTTGCATCCGAGCCTAAATTACTAGATAAAAAAATCCACGGGTAAAATATTTCTGTGTCAAATGAATCGTGATATATTTAGGTGGAGATGATAGCGAGGACCTCCACACKATCACTGTGGATAAGAGTTTGGACGGGAAGCTTGGGTTTAGTGTGCGCGGAGGCTCAGAGCACGGCCTCGGTGTCTTCGTCAGCAAGGTGGAGGACGACAGCACAGCAGGTGGGTGGTACTGCCGGAGTGTATGGATTCTGTTTGCTCCCTGACGGTGAGACCTGCTCCTGCTTACGTGTTGCTTTGTAGAAGAGGCAGGTCTGCTGGTGGGGGACAAACTGGTGGAGGTGAACGGCATCAGCCTGGAGAGCATCACCATGAGCAGCGCTGTGAAGGTCCTGACGGGCAACCACAGGCTGAGGATGGTGGTGAGGCGGGTGGGGAAAGTCCCCGGCATCCGCTATTCCAAAGAGAAAACGACATGGTGACAATCCTGTCTCTAATAAAATAATCCTACTAAATAAAATAGCTAATTAAAAAAAACATTTTCTCCTGTTAATTTTTCAGGGTGGACCTGATCCACAAACGTATGGTGGTGGAGGAGAGCGGGCGGACGCCTTCGGAGGTCAGCTCAGGCAGCGCCCTGCATAGGATCGTCCACCTTTACACCACCTCTGACGACTACTGTCTGGGCTTTAACATACGAGGAGGGAAGGAGTTCGGCTTGGGCATCTATGTCTCCAAGTAGGTCCACTGAAAACAGGAGGCTTCTAAACAAAACGTGGATAAATTTACAAAAGAATGCACAGGAAAAAATGCAGAAATGTAAAAAAAAAAAAAGTGTTGTACTAGAATTCCCGTAATTATCTCAAAACACCCCAAATACTTTAAATAAAGGTGTTGATGTGTTTAACTTTTGGGCTTTTAGGTTGTGTACTCATTTCAGGCAAATGTGATTTTTTTTCTGACAGTCTGAATATTACAAATCCATTTTTTGGTCAAATCTGACCCAGATCTTTTTAGTATTTGGTAATAAATCAGATAAATATCCTATGTTTTTCAATGAGACCACAGTATGAACAGTCATGTCCAACCTCATGCAGTTTAAATCTTGTAACTCCACTTATTCAGTTATGCAACAGTTGCTTCGTCTTTTTTCTTTTAATTTTCCATGTCCTGAATGAATGAAAATCCACAGAAATATATGATTATAAAGTGTGCCTCGGATCAGTATTTTAGTTTTAGCTCGTTGCTCCGTTTCATAAATACACATCGCACCAGAGCAGCCGACCAGAGGATGGTTCAAATGTAAACACTGAGCTTTTCAGATAATTATTTAATCTGCTCTGATTGCACAACCGCTCCAGAATTGACGTGCTAACGTAGCATCCATGTATAGCTACTTCTGTAAACAGCAAGAGGAATGTAACGTCACGTCATCTAATGCTGTAGAGAGTCCAAACTGGAGTTCGATGGAGGTCACATTTAAAATATAACGCTTAAATCAGATTTAAGCAAAAACTCTGAATTGAGCATTAAGACCTGCAGTGTGAACATTGTCTTGGTGTCTTATTTTCTCAGACTGGATCCAGGCGGTCTGGCCGAGCAGAACGGAATAAAGATTGGAGACCAGATCCTGGCTGCCAACGGCGTGAGCTTTGAGGACATCAGCCACAGCAGCGCTGTGGAGGTGCTGAAGAGCCACACCCACATCATGCTGACCATCAAGGTGAGGCTTCAACATTTTGTTCTTCATCATCGGCTACAAAACGGAATAAAGATGAGCGTAAACATGTCATGAATTGGATGCAGTAAATAATTTTGGTAAGATTAAGAAAACTAAAGCTGAACTGAAGCTGAAATTGAGGGCGAGCTGAAGAGGCCGTGTCATGTTCCTAAACCACTCAGCTCTCCCGTCCCCTCTGCGGTTAAACGACCCGCCGTCACATAAACTTCCTGACCCGCTGCCCGCCTTTCATCTTTAATCCTGCCACGCCTGAAGACCCAACAATCCTCTCTCTGCATGGTGGTCATTTTCTGTGGCTGCTCTGACAGCTGGCGTGCAGTTGTAATATTCCTCGCTGACTTTACTTGTTGCAGCTTCGGGTTTCYTGCTGTGAAAAATATCCAGGCCATGTGCATTATTCACCAGGCTGCGGGATCAGGTGCTGATAAAAGAAAACAAAAACTCTCTCATGTTAAAAAGGAACTATCCAGGGTTACTAGGAAGTTGTGATTTTATTTGAAGAATTTATTTTTGTAGGGTAGTGTTACTTTTTGTCAAATATATCAAACCCTATGAGAAACTTTGTATTTATTTTGGATGTCTGTGTCTGTATCTCCACAGGAAGCAGGTCGATACCCAGCATACAAGGAAATGGTGGCAGAATACAGATGGCTCAATAAATGTATGTAGTTTCTTGTTTGTGAAGAGTCTATTTGTTCGGTGTGTTTAAATAAAGAATCGTTTACGTTATAACTCAGTGGCCAACGGCACTCAGCAGTCTTCCTCCCAGGCTTCAGACTCCAACTCTTCCACGTCCTCTCTGTCCTCTGGGACTCCGGTCAGCTCTCTGAGTGGCCTGTCTCAGGTCATGTTCCCGTCCAGTCTGCCGTTCGGTTCTGACATGGTGGARGTCTGCATCTCCACGGAGGACCTTAGGTCAGACTCGTTTATTTATTTTTATTTCTCAGCAGAATTGCATAAAAGTTGGGTTTAACCTTTGATCTTATCATTGATCTGAAGTTTCTTCCTGGTGCAGATGTTTTTTTCATTTAAACTTGTTTCCTTTTTTGTGTACCAAAATGATTTATGTTTGAGTTGTTGCATTCAGATCCGAGTCGGAGCTAACTGAGACCGCCATCCAGACAGAGGGGTCTTCCCAGAGGATGTCTGCAGACACCACTCGCAGCCTGGGACCGACCACTCTGCTCAAAGACACGGCCATCCGRGGAGAGGAGGGCAGACGGTGGAAAGAGTCGCCCAAGACGGCCGTGCTGCTGGCGCTCAGCAGACCGAGCCGACCAATCAGCAGGTCGCAGAGCCAGGTCACCATCGCAGGTCAGCCCMAAGTTTACACAAAATATTCATAAAAGATTTGATGTAAACGGGTGAAAGCTGAGTTTTGAATGGCTTTGATGAAGTAAATAAAACTTTAGTTGTTAGAACTAAAACAATCGGAACACTAATTAAAGCTAAAAAAAGACACTACACTAGCTAAAAGCAGCAGCACCCTAGCTGAAAGAGAAAGAGCATTGGCTAAAGATAAAAGAAAAACACTAGCTTAAACTAAAAGAAGTAAAACACTAGCTGAAAGAAGAATAACACTAGCTGAAAGAAACAGGACATTAGCAAAGCTAAAAAAGAGAACACTAGCTAAATGTTAAAAAAAACAGAACATTGGATAAAGTTCAAAGAATAACAGAAATTAAAAGAAACATAACACTAAAAGCTGAAAGAAGCATACCACTAGTTAAAGCTAAAAATGCAGAAAACTATCTAAAAGAAACAAAGCACTAGCTAAAGCTATAAGAAGTACGCTATCTAAGCTAACAGAAAAAGAACAGTAGCTAAATGCTAACAAACAGATCACTAGCTAAAAGCTAAAAGAAGCAGAGCACTAGCTAAAGCTAAAAAGCAGAACACGTTCTAAAAGAAACAGAGCTCTAGCTAAAGCTATAAGAAGAACACTACCTAAGCTAACAGAAAGAGAACGCTAGCTAAAAGGTAAAAGAAGCAGAGCACTTTGATGTGGTTAGGCTAATGTAGGCCAAAGTATTCAGAAGTAGTTAGATTTCTGACTCAGCATTCATACAGTCTTTCGTCTTCTGTTGCTGCTCCGTCAGAGATCAAGCAGAAGAAAGAAAAGAAGAAGAAAGGGAAGGATCCGGAGGAGAAGAGCACCCTGCAGCGATCAAAGACATTCGTCAACCTGCTGTTCAGAGGAGGACGCAAGAGGGACGCCTCCAGCGGTCGCTCTAAGTCCCCGCCCACAGACACACCTCGCAAAGGTAACTGCAACTTTACTGATGCTTTTGTTTTACAGTATTTGTAAAATATTTTTTATTTATCCAAACATTGGAGCGCTGAGTAAAGCAATAGAAGATCATTTGTTTCTGTAACAATCATAACATCTTTAAAAACGAACCTCTTTAAAAAAGGAAACTTTTTGACTTCTTATGAATCCGTCACCCATTTGGCTTTACAGGCATCTGCAGGTCTGTTTTTGACCAAATTTACCTCAGCTTTAGTGTTGCTGTTACTCTGTATGCTACATAAACGGAAGATCAAAGACGCAAATGACGGACATCATTTTCGAAAAACAACAGCACACAAGCGTCCTATGGCGTGTATACAAGCATCGACCGTAAGTTATCCTAACCTAGCGCCATTCAGCGAAGAAAAGAACAGCAAGCTACTGACTGGCTTCAGAACCTCACCTGATCGGGTAGTAATTTCGGCCTATGTTACTGTTTTTCATCAGTGGACAAAAGACATTAGTGCTAAAGGCACGGATATAACAGACTCTGTTTTAACCAGTCGGAAACAACATTTAAGACTTCTGATCTATATTATATCCTGAAAAGGTTAGACAACCTCCTGTTATGTCAAGTCTGAACACTACATCAGTAAGAAAGCAAAAG
>NW_013952409.1:1691186-1693956 GCF_001266775.1 Austrofundulus limnaeus | reverse complement strand
CAAATCAAATCAAATCAAATCAAAACCCTGGGATGTTCTCAGCAGGACAAAAACTCAGCTCGATGCCAAATTCAGAGATGCTGGGGGTGGTGGAGGACATGTCCCGCAGGCTGCTGACCGAGGAGGAGGTGGCTGCAGTGATGAAGGCCTGTCGAAGGGTAGGGAGGTTTGCTCTCAGCTGAAGTTTTGTTTCAGCCCTAAATGTAGGTGATGATTAAACCCGTCTCTCTCAGTACGTAGCAGAGCGGTCAGTGGAGAACTTGATTCGCCACCTGCTGGTTGTGTTGGACCGACCTGAAAAGCTACTGCTACTGAGGGAAATCAGGTAAGGAGGAACTATCTTTTATTCTTTGATATTGACTCAATGAGTGATACTTATTTTATTTATTTATTTTCTTTTGCTCAGGTATTTTTTTTTCTTTGTGAATCACATTATGTTCTAAAGTCGTCTTCTATCAGACTCCAGTATTTTATAGAAAAGTTAATAGGTGCAACATCTCAGTGTTTTCTTTTTTTCTGTTTTCTTTTTTCTCAGAATGCTCCTTTCACCGTCCGATCTGAATGTGTTCAACAACGTCGTGACTGCGGTTGAAATCGAAGCTTACGACATCCTGAAATATCGCTCAGGTGAAACAGAGAAGTATCTGATTTTCATCCGGATGGAACAAAACTGTTTGTTGCGCTTGAAGACGTGTTTCAGTGATAAAAGTGATGTTTAACACAATTTTAAAAAGGCAAATCACCTGCCACTTTTCATGTCAAACTTTAGACTGAGATCAGCTTATTTTGAGAAATTATCAGTTGTAGATGTGCATCTATTGCTCTAATGATTGTGTATTAAACCTTAAAATGAGTTTAGAAAATGTCAGAACCTAAACCAGCACAAAACAAACTCCATTAAAAAAAATCTGCTGTACTAATTCTGCCATARTGTTAATGCAACTGAGTGTATTAGAATAACTTATTAGAAGTAAGAAAGGCAGGCAGATCATGTTAGAGTTCTGATTGGCTGCTGTTAGGCCCAACAAATTTATGTTCAATGTTCAATTTCTATTCATGTGGCTTTTTTGTTCCCTGYAAAACTACTAAATCTGTTTAACATTCAATGATGTGTTTCTTTTTAAAAAAAGATTTTTGATGATAAACACATAAAAGAACAATAATAGTCATAACAGCCATAATAATAKTAATATTCAGTGTGTATATAGCCTACATCTTATTTGATGGGGGACCTGGATCATGGCCTGGGGAGCGCTGGCCTAAGAGGTCGAGAACCAAGCTCTAAGTTTTTTCTATGTGTAATGTAAACATTTTGTTTAATTTTTCATGTTTCTGCGCTGCAGTTCGAACTCCTCCTCTTCGATCTCCCATTTCTGGACGAGCTCCCAAACGKCGCCTCATCACTCCCATCCCGGGTCAGAACCTTCACTTTACTAAAAAAAAAAAGTTGTTTTTCTCTTATCTTCTCAAACTACATCCTGACTTAAAAATTAAATAAAAGGACCAACATTTACTGATCATTTCTCTTCCAGATTTCAGGGGGGGCTTTGAGCTGCACAGTGCTGAGGAGGTGGAGAAGGAGAGCCACCTGCTGGAGGAGCTGGAGAAGCTCAGCCTGACCGGTTCCCAGGGATCCGGTGGGAAACCCAGAAGCTCCAGGTCCTTCTCATCTCTGCTGGACATACCTGTGGATGGATTTGACCCAGAGCCCAGGGACCTCAGGCCCCCCTCTGCCAGGACGATGCTCCCCAACTGGCTGCTGGCCCACAGCAGCAGCCTCCACCCTCCCCTCTGCACAGACATCAACACGGTTCGCTCGGTCCACTTCGACGAGGCTTCGCTGCGCTCGGACACGGAGAGGGGACGGGCTCTTTTCAGAAACAGCCAGGCTCAGAACAGGAGGGAACACAGCGGAGGCAGGAGTAAAAAGTTCACGCTGCAGAGCGCCAACCGAAGGAGTCGCCCTCCTTTGTCTCAGGTGTTTGGGACACATCAYGACCAACAGGTGAACGGCTTCAAAAACAGACTCAACGGTGCTGACTCTGAGGAGGAGCACCAGCTCAGAACTGTCAGCATCTCCAAAACCAAACAGTCTCTGGGTAAATGCTGAAAATGTTCTATTTTCTCCACAGCTTTCTARGAATGTTAAACTTTGTAGTAACTTTAAGAACGACGTCTCTGACTCCTGCTGTCTTGCTGCAGGAATCAGTATATCTGGTGGGATGGAGTCAAAAATTCAGCCGGTGGTGAAGATCGAGAAGATCTTTCCTGGAGGAGCTGCCTCCACTTGTGACGTCCTCAAGGTATTTCTTTCTGATACATAGTGTTTATCAGGACCYTTCAATGCAGGATCCATTATGATCGAAATACAATAAATCACAGCGATGTGTAYTAACTTGGACATTTGCATCGGACCACGACACCTTGTACACACCGAGGCGAAGGGGGTGGGGCTGAAATTCCCTGCCTCTGTACCTCCGAGCGAGGTTTGACAGAAAGGGTAATGCAGACTCCTGAGAACAGGGGTCTTTGATCGCGATCAACCTGTAGAACTTTGAGACCGTAGATCCCAAAACTAACAGGAAAATGTAATGCACCATTTGAGATTTGTTAATAAACGCTACAAAAAAATAAGAGCTAATTTACTCCTGCTCTGCTCCACCTCCTCTCTGTCCCACAAACACCTAGCTCCGCCCCCTTTGAAATATATAATCATGCCAATGTGCTATGTTTGTTAAATCTCATGTGTTTTAAAAGGGCAGTGTAGATT
>NW_013952409.1:1669078-1689406 GCF_001266775.1 Austrofundulus limnaeus | reverse complement strand
GTTAAAACCTAAAAATAATATAAAAAAAAAACAGAAACAGAAGTTAAACTGTCTTTTAATTAAAACCACAGTGGGCTCAAGAAATGTACAGCATGAAAATATACATTTAATGTCTTCATACAAATAATGCAGGTTATAAAATTTTATCTGAGGAACCAAAACAAACTTCAATATACAGGTTTTATATTTATAGGGAGAGAAAACACGTTGGACATTGCTTTGGTCTATTCACAGTGGTTATGTTTTTGTGTGTATTTGACTTTTTTTTAAGACAAAACCTTCAGAAGAWAACGAGTGACGAATAAACTGATTATTTACAGAAAGTTTGATTTAAACATGTCATTATCTGTCCTATGGGGATCTAAAACAAGAGTTTATGTACCGAACAGTGACAACGAACAGTGTGACGTCACTGTCTTTCAGTGCAAAGAGCTTTGGACCCAACGGGGTGCAGTGAGAGAACTTTACGGTTTGTTCATGATGCTGTCTACGAGAGTTGTGAGAGCATTAACGCAGTTCTGTCCACGTCACCCTGAGCACAGACACAGACGCCCAACTCTGATGTGCTTCCTCTCAGGAGGACACCGTGAACGTGGCGCTGACACGTTCACTGTAAGCTGACAGCAGCTCTGTCCAAACGCAMCGTAGCAGTGAGGATGTGGGAGTGTAGCGCTGTGAAGCCAGCAGGGACGGTGGAGTCATYACCATCACTGGACGATGGTGAAAGGTTGAAGTTACTCAAACCAACGTCTGAAAGTGTGAAAAACCACAGCGACTCTGATGTCTCGTCAGTGCAAACACAAACGTTAATTAAAAGAGCAGAAAACTGATGGCATTTAAAGGTGACATGGCTTTTAGGCGCGACTGTAGTCACAGTTAAAGCGTGATTGATGCAACGTTTAAACACATTAGCTTATTAAGTCAAGACTTTTTTTTTCATTTAGCAGACTGTAGTGCAAATACAAACTGAGAATTAAATTTCTGTCGCGGCGATTTCATCAAAGTTGATCTCGTTGCCGCTGCCCTCATCGTCCTCTCTGCTCTCCAGTTCCAAACTGAGCTCCTGCAGGAGCTGCTCCAGCTCTCGGTTCTTGCGGTACATCTGCACGTAGTTCTCCTGCAGCTGCTTCTGGTAGCGGATGACTTTGTCCTTCTCCTCCTGCCAGATCTTGCGCTCTTCTTGGAAACTCCCCTCCTGCTGTTCGACCCTCTTGCGCTCGAAGACGAGCTCGGAGTTCAACCTGTCCATCTGCACCTGCATGTTCTGCAGGGCGTCTGCGCTGCTCTGCCGCTGGYCCTTGGCCTCGTCGCTCTCGTAGGCGAGCAGGTGCTCCTCGGCTTGCTGGAACACCTGGCACTGTCTGTTTCCAGCCCCCTGATTGGCTACGGTGTCTCGGAGAGTGGCCAGCTCGCCCTCGAGGCGCCCCACCTTCTCTCTGAGCAGTTCTGCTTCGCTCTTCCGGCGCTGGAGCTCGTTCTCACACACCTCCAGCTCCATGGTGCGAGTTCGGTTCGTGCCGTGGGCCTCCTGCAGCAGGACCTGGGTGTTGGTCAGCTCGCCGCGGGTGTCCCTGAGCTGACCCCGCAGGGAGACGATCTCTCCTACGCGCTGAGCTAACTCGCTCTGCACCTCCTTCATCTGCTGCTTCAGCAGAGAGATTTCACCCGACTTCTGACAAACCTGAGAAGAGAATYAGTCAGAACACAAGTTCAGTACAGTCTTTAGTGAAAAGACCCATCAAGAATAAAAAACTGTGGATAAATAGAATCATCACTGTCAGAAAGACATGGATATAAAAACCCAAACGACAGTAATTATACTGCCTTTTGAACAGAGATGTGGGCCCAAATTCTACTTTTCTACATCCCATTTCTAAGAAACAAAATGCCCAAAAGACTAAAGAAGAATCCTCTGCTCACCTCCCATTTAGTCTCCTCCAGTCGAGGCCCCAACTGGATCTTCTCGTGTTCGTAGGAGGTGCAGCGCTCCTCCAGCTGCTCCCTCTCCTTCAGAAGCTGAGCAAAATCCTCCTGCAGCTTCTTCTTCTCCTGCTGGAGCTGGTAAACCTGAAATCACATAATAACACAATTAACAGTCTGCTCTTTTAAAATTTCATCTTTCTCAGAAGATTAACTTTGCCAGTTTATTTTTGATTGAAATGGATCTCTTTCTTAAAAGGGGCAATATTATGTGTTTCTCAGGCATATATTTAAATTCTATACCATAATAAAGTAACTATGTCACATTCAGTTGTTATTAAAATGCTGTTTATGTTTAAATACAAAATAAACTTGACTTCTCATCATATCTTTTTCTAAACGCCTTGAAATTGGTCTCAGTCTCTTTAAGAACTTTCTTCCGCTTCTGTCCCGCCCATTTCAGCACGGGGCTGGGTGGGCGTGTGCTCTGTGATGAGGAAGCTCTGTTCAGAGACACAGTCCAGAGGACGAGCTGATCCCAACCAGTCGTTTTTGCTCCCCTGCCTGCTGCCTCAGGATTTCTCAATCATGCATGAATGAGTCAAAGCAAGACTCTGGTCATGTTTTTGATGAGAGGATAACATTATAACATGATATAAAACTCAGAAAAGTTTATTTTACATGATATTGCCCCTTTAATTGCTCTCAGACTGGTTTGTGTCAGAAGTTCTGACCTGCAGCTGAAGCACCTGCTGAGCACGCTGGGCCTTCTGAGAAGCTGCCTGCATCCTCGTCGCACAGCTCTGCCTCAGCTCCTCCAGCTCCAACTCAAAACGCTTCTGCTTCTCTTCATAAACCTGCGAGACATCAAAGAGAAGCACAGTTTAAAAAATGATAATAAAATACAACAAAGTGGGGCAGTGGATATTCTTTAAACTTGGAAAACAAAACTAAGGACCGGAGTTTGGACTTCTACAAACCTGACAAATTGCAGCTTCATTCTCATCCAGGTTGTCTCTGAGCTGCTGCAGCTCCAGCTCTCTCTCCCTCAGTTTGTCCTCCAGGTCTCTCACCACCACTTCATAACCCTCCATGGGACCAGGAGACCTCCCACCAGACCCGCTGTCGGAGAGAGGCTGTCCCCGGCCACTTATTGACCCAGATCCCGTGCTCTTGCTGGAGGACGAGCGCCCGCTGTCCGAGTTAGTCTGTCCATGTGCGCCGACGGGCGGGACGCCCTTCATGGGCCCCAGGTGACCCACGGGGGCGTCCGACGGCAGACCGTAGCCGGCACTGTTGCAAGGCGGCAGGCTGGAGAGGGAGTTGCGGCCCGAGTCGGACAGCGAGCAGGACTGGCTGCTACCGTTGCTGATGTTACGCCCTCCACCGTAGGAGCTGCGTTTCTCAGAGCAGGACGGCGACGCCTCTCTGTGGGCGGGGCTGAGCAGGTTCAGGTTGTTTTGGTTTTCTGATGCGTTGGCACAGTGGCGAGGGGAGAGATACTGCATGGAGGAGCGGCTCTTGGGGATAACGGGTTTGAAGGCAGTGGGCCGCAGGACCGTTTTCTCCATGTTCTAGTTCAGGAATACAAGAAGAAATAAAAAAAGATAAAACATTGCTTCATTTAGTGTAACAATTTCCAAATTTACTGATGCACCATCACTTATCAGGTTTTTATTTTGTCCCCTTCTAAGGTCCAAAGCATCATCTAGATCAGGAGTGTCAAACTCATTTTCACATTGAGCACCACTAACGCTAACTGAGCTCTACGTGGTATTTTGTGTATATAAATAGCATTTTATAAACACAGAAAAGTAGTGACTAAAATGTGAAATAAATAACACAGAAATACTATTAAAATTAAGTTTTCCTCACTGTTAAGTAGCTGCTGTCACTGAAGAGGCGTTCCAGTTTGAATTTATGGCTTATAAGTGGGAAATTCCCTCTTCCCAGTACAACTGGGCTGCAGTAAAAGTAGCCAATTAAAAAAATCAGCAAAATATAGATTAGACTTTGCTGGCTACTTTTGAACTCTGTGCATCTCCACCTAGTGGTAGGATGCTGTCATTTTGTGGGTAAAATGATCAACCTGCATTATGGGAGATGTAGTTTATAATCAATACTGGCTTTAAAGCAGCCTTTTTTGAGACATTAATACAGGGATATTCAACTAAATTGCTCAGGGGGCCACAATTACCCAAAGCCAAGAGCTCTGGGCCTCTTTAAAGTTCTTTATTTTCTTGCATTGCACTTTTTTTTCATTGGCAGGCCAGACGGAAGTCACCTGTGGGTCTCGAGTTTGACACGTGATCTAAAACAGTGCTTCCCAACCCTGGTCCTCAAGGATCCCTATTCAGCAGGTCTTCAGAAGATTGTTAATCACGCATTCATTCAAACAGGTGTGTCACATCAGGGAAACATCTAAAAATCACTGCTTTAAATGTTGACCAACACCTCAAGAGCTTCTCTGAGCTTGATGAGACATTTTCAAAATACAATATTGACTCAGTTTTATGTTTTTTAGAATTGCCTCTAGAAGCCATTGATTCTTTGCCATTTATTTGTAAATAATAAATCAGATAACATGTATTAAAGTGGTGATTCTCAACCCTAGTCCTCAAGGACTCCTTTCCTGCTTGTTTAGATGTTTCCCTGATTTGACACACCTGGTTTGAATGAATGAGTGATTAAAAATCTTCTGAAGACCTGCTGAATAGTAGGGAAACAAGTAAAACATGCTGGATAGGGGTACTTGAGGACCAGGGTTGGGAACCACTGATCTAAAACATGAAAACCGTCAGATGCCAAATTACAATCAACACAAACTGTTCAGTCCATCATCCAATACAATTACCAGAAACCTTTCAGTCAGAATGTACTTCTTTATGTTACCATTGGTATAATCCATGAAGACTCACCTTTTCAAGTTTTCCTGACACTGGGATCAATCTTGGAGGAGGTCCCCCCAAATTCCCATTTAACCCTAATCCTTCTTTAGCATCATCCACATCACTTTCCGGGCTGACGGGAATAAAGTGATTATCATTCCAGTCACCAACGTAGTCCTCATTTATATAAGTATAGCTCCCGTTCCCGCTGTCCTTCTCCAGGCCTCTGTTGGACCCAAAGGAGCTCTGTTTCTTCAACGGTGGGACATTCTGCAGCAGTAGGTCCTGGGGTGACTCGGTGCCCAGGCAAGAAGTTCCAGGCCCGGGCTGTCGGACTCTGGTCCCCAGTTCGACGCCGGAGCGGTGATCCAGGTAGGGGCCGGGGCGAGTGGCGACGAGGCTGCCAACGGAACCCATCGGGTCCAAGGTCAGGGTTGGAGGGTTGACGGGGTGTGAAGGGCCAGAGGGGTGTCGTCTGCGAGCTCCACCACTGTGGCTGGGGGTGTGGGGCTCAGCGGACATGGGCAGAGCCTGAACCAGGGCCATGGTGGCAGCTTGCAGGGGTCACTCGCACTGAGAGAAAAAAACAGGATGAGATTTGCACAAATTATCAAAAAGACCATCGATAATTAAATTTCAAGAGTTATAATGGGAAGAATTTTAATTTTAGTCAACCCCATTCAAAATGGCTGCCATAGCTTATCAAACACAAAATTGGGTTTAACATAGTCAATGTTACAAATATTAAGCTAAAATTCAATGTGGTACCTAAGAGTCAAACCCAAAACAACTCTGAGCGCCAAATGATCGTGCATTAGATCCAGCCCTGGTGTTGGCAAATCTGGGATCAGACTTTGCTAACAGACTGCCTCTAAAGTTACAAACCTTTAGCGTTTTGCTGTTAGCATTTGAACGGCTGACACAAATGCCTGTTTTCTTCACATTTCCTAATCTTATCTTGGAAATAAACGAGTCAAATGGCATATTTTTCTTGACGAGTACAAACAAATCTTTCATATATATGCTTGAAAGGAARGTTTATCACAGAGGCTAAACAAATGAAGTTGCAGTAGACTGAATCATACAAAAAAAAAAAAAGAAATCCCACAAGACCCCAAGCAGCCCACACAGAACCAGGACGGGACATTCACTAAATCCAGCCAAGCAGCACAAATAGGACTTCAGCCACAGGGCTCTCGAGGCAAGAAAGAGGTCTCTAGATTCGAGGTGTTAAACTTTTAACAACATGTTGGCATTTTCCACAACGGTAACAAAGGCTGTTGTCTCCATACATCTAGATCGGCCTCAAAAGCAACTGAAAGCTCACAGCTGTGGATAATGCCTCAAAGGGACAACACAGAGATGAAGAGACAGGTTCAACCTGCTGAGGTACTTTGAAGTCAAAATTCCTGAGTAACTATGTATGCATGAAGTAGTAATATGGAGGAAAAGTAACACACACACACACACACACACACACACACACACACACACACCTCCACTTAGTGCTGGGCGGTATACCGTTTTGTACCGAATACCGGTTTTTATTTTTGTTATGATATGAATTTTTTGWATACCGGACATTCCGGTTTAAATAGCGGAACGTTTTGTCGCGGCCGCCAGTGAACTGTTGTTTCCCGGGGGACATTTTTCCTTGCTGCACCGCTATATGCGTTAGCATGCTAATGTTTGGAGCAGCTAGTTGCAGCCGCGGGTGGTGATTCCGCTGCTTATATTGACTGACGCTTAAAAACACATCCCGTTTTCTCCGTCGCTGAATGTAGTAAACACCTCTTCAGTGACGTGCACAGTTAGATTTAACACGGTTAGTAAATATGGAGACGTTATGCTGATGGAAACTTAACGTGCTTCTATTGTGAAAAGCCTGTGGGAAGTAGTTCGTAGTGGAGTTGGAATTGACTGGTGTGCAAGGTGAGTCGTGCTGATAAGTTTTAATAAATAACATAAAACAATAAACCCGATCATAATCTTTTCTTAACCCTCCTCCTTCARGACTGGACCAAAAATGCATGACTACTGTCTCCAACCACCAGTCAGAGAAGAACAGACACGGAGGAGGGAAACAGCGACACAGACAGAGGTACAGTAAAAGAAAAAAGTCAATAAGCAGGCATACATGTCAACCTCTTCGGACGTTTACCTGTATAAAAAGCCTCAAAAATTCGTACAACTCGCGGGGGGGGGGGTGCTGTGGACATGAAAGCGCCCACTGAGCAGCAAGACGAGAGGAGAGCGGAAAAAGTTCAAAACTTATTTCTAGCGGCAGAACAGGTTAAAAGATGGCTGTCTTATGATGTTTGTTTATTTTACCATCCTACAGGCTCTGACATGTTAGATGAATTTGAAAATCAGGTTTTGAAAAAACCCGTGAGACTTGAAAAAAATCTGTGAGATTGCTCAATACGCCCGTATACCTGCAAAATGACGTAAAATCCTTATAAATTACAATCTGTACAAGTTGACATGTATGAGCAGGGTTTGTACATTTTATTATCAGCTGAGCTGTGATAAAAAGAAAAATACCGTCAAATACCGTGAAACTGGTGAAAATGTTGAAAATACCGTGATATAAAATTTTGATCATATCGCCCAGCCCTACCTCCACTCTGACAGGACCAGCGGTAAACACTTGACATTACAATACCAGAAACTGATATCAAGGGTTTGTCTCCTGGAGGCTGAATTCTTCTGTGAAGAGAACAATGGGCAGCAGGACGTGTTAAAATGAGGTCATGGTAAACATAAAACAACAGCTCAGCTTGTTACGCTCTAAAAACATCAACACAGTGAGTCAGAATATCAGGATATCCGACACACGGGTGTGACTAGTTTCAGGTTTAGCAATGCATAAATAAACGTTTATTCTTGTTGCAGCATTTCCTGACCCTCCCAACTTGATGTAAATAAGGACTCATCATGGCGAGAGAAGAAATGGGTTTCAGCGTTGTGGCTGTTCTGGTCAAACTTATAAATGATGTTAGCGCTCAGAGTTTGTGTTGTTAAGGACTTTCAGTTACTTAAGCTCAATATCTATAAAGCTGACTGAGTTGTAGCCATGCATGAGCAAGTGACTGTCAATTAGCTGTAGCGGCCATCTTGAATTAGGTGTACTCTCTAAATGTTTAAACGTCTAAACCAGGGCTATTCAACTGGTGGCRCGTAAGCTACATCTGGCCCGCTAGTGACCAAAGTTCGGCCTACCAATTCGTTCACTCATCTCCTAAGCACAAACCCACGGTTTTCTACTTTAATTACTTTAAGTTCTTCTAGTTAGACATGTAGGGTATTTACAGAAATGTCAGCAACTGGGCTAGAAGCTGGTAAAAACATTTCTCTGAACACTCAAGACAGTTAAAATTTACAAGCAGTTGAAGACAAAACTATGAAAGTGAAAATAAAATTAGTTTAAAAATTTGGCAGGACAGAGATGCCAAAATAATATTTATGTTAAACAGGAGGCTTAATATGTTCTTTTTGTTTTTGATATTGTTTAATTATCACTACTTTTATAGGGTTCTGTATGTTGTATTCATGATTAAATGCCGCAAAATAAAATATTTCAAAAGGTAACAGGTCTTTGTAATACTTAGTTTATTTACATAGTAACTTTAATTGCTGGATGTTCGGCCTTTCAGCTGTTGGACTGAACTGTGGCCCCCGGAGCAATTTAGTTGAARAGCCCTGATCTAAACTATTTTTGAAAAGTTTCTAAAAGTTTAAATAAAATCTACTCTGGTTAATGGAATGCTGGTCAGGAACATTTTCTAGAAGCCGAGTAAACAGAGTAATTTACCAACCTGTTAAGTTTACWGTCAGCCTCTGAAGGTTTATGCCAACTTATGAAGATTTGTATGAATAAATTACTCGTACAGATTATATATTTGATCTAATCGTTAMRATTGTAGCATGTATACATCCAAAAAGATGCTTCAGTTGATGTTTGAAATTCCAACTTCAGTGTAGAAATCTTCAAAGTCTGACCAAATTTTTTTACAAGTCGTCTAAAACGTTGTAGTGGGACAGGGCCTTAAGGCTGGTAATCAMCATCCTTTAAACTTAGCTGACATCTATTTAAACCTTGTTTACACGTCAACAATCTCCTGGAAATTTAATTGATTTTCTGATTGTGAAAACCATCACACGGTAATGCCGTTTAGATGAGACCACAAAAAATATTTGGATAAATTGAGCACAATAAGTGAATAAMCTCTAATCCACAAGGAAACTATGCAGGGACAATTATGAGCAAAGAACAAGAGGCTCAAACTGTTGTTTCGAGCCTCTGTCAGGTTCGTGCTGGTTTCCCTTTTCTTGTCATGGTAACYAGGGCCTCAAATCTTAAAAGTGAGAAGAGGGGGGTCAGAGGGTCAACAGGGAGTCCAGGGTCCCCCCTTAGCATCTTAAAGACTTCAATTACTTTATAGCTCTGACAGTCTGTCATGTTCTGACTAATGGAAAATAAATGGACGATAACTGACAACACATTAATGGACGGATGTTACAAATCGATGCAGAGCGGTGAGCTGACATAATGTGCAGATAAATGTRAATAAAAAGTCAGCCAACTCATACTCGACTAAAAAAATTACGATACACATCACATTATCAARGAAACACACAATATATCAACCATAAAGTCTGCAGAATCAGCTGATTCAGACTGTTTTGGCTTGGGAAAGACTGAGGGTTTTAATGTCCTTCAGTTGGTCTGTGACTCCTCCAGCTGGAGGAATGTTTGGTTCAGCTTAAAACCAAAGACCAAACAGCTGTTTTTTTCCTGATATCTTATCCTTTACAAGCCTTCATCTGAACGAGCGTGCTTCCCCGACTAACCAGAACAACGTGAGGAGGAGTAACAAGATCCTTGACAGAGAGAAGCTGACTGAACTCAGATGTTCAACATCCACTCCTGAACCGGAGCCAGCTCAGTAAATCAGAGTATTGTCTGGCTTTTGTCCCCAGAAAACAACACAGAATCAAGTAAAAACACGGTTCAAAAATACTCCTCATATCAAGTAATGTACTGGAAGCATGAAAAAATAAATGTCAGCTCTCATGTGAGGCTTCACCTTGGAGCAGAACGTCCTCTGACTCAAAGAACGGCTCAGTTTTCTGCAGGGAGCGTCTGCATGAGGGACCAAACAAATCCCCTCCTCCACACTCTGTGTAAAAACTTCTGAATCCCACTGTGCCACCCCCTCACCAGCACCTCCTTATTCTTGACCCTCTCTTTGGAAACTGGAACACATTTGAAAAGTGTGACAAAGCTATTTTGGTTCAGAAGTTAACCTACCTTTCTCCAGCCACACACCTCACAGACCTGACGAAAACTAAAGCCACCGAGGTAAATGTAAACAACCCTTCTGCCTCTGCTAATTACCTGCTGACAAGGTTTAAAAAATGTGAAGAATTCAGAACTCAAAGCTTTTTTAGTGACCATTTTTTAAAATCTCTTTCAGGAATCTACAGCAGCAGATATTTGTTCCACGATAATAAAAAAAAAAACGTTGTGACTGAAGCCAGAAAGCTAGAGTTTGAGAAGCTCCAAAACAACTTTGGAGCTTCTCAACATGAGTTTGAGTAAATCCCTGTTAATTTTTTTTTGTGTGCTTCCTTCGTGAAGCTCCTGCCATGGAACTCATTATGATTCAAAATGCCATCAGAACGTGACAGCTTAAATGGTTTGAGGTGGCTCCAWCCATCTGATCAACCCGGAGTTGCATTTTTTTTCCTGCATCCACATCCTTGGAGGATGGCTACAGTCCGATGAACCTTACGTCTTTTATTAAAATGGTCACCTCTGGAACATGAAGCTTCTTGGTGATAAGTTTTCTTTAAACAGTTRGACGAAAATCTTGAAGGCACCTGTGATACCAATAAATATGTCATTCCCATGTTAACATGTCTGTTTGCTGAGCTGTAAGGTTACCAACACTAACCCATCACATCGAACCGAGGATTAAGTCCCACTGTGGTTTGTGAAGAAATAGGCAGCTATAGTCCATTAGTTAAAACATTTACAACAATTGCATTTTGTCAAAACATAATAAATACCTTTATTAATGGATCTTTTGCATAAACTAAAGAATTTTTGAAGCACTTTGAGCAATAACTACAAAAAAATCAGAAAAGCCTTAAATTGTAGTCATTTTCCCTAAGAGCTAGTAAAGCTTCTTTTCTTTCCTGCTGGGAAATCTCAATATCCAAAAATTGTTTGAGGTTTCCTCTTTAAAATGACAAATAAATAAATAAACAAATCCTCAGGAGTAACCTAAAAACAGGATTCAGACCAAATATTAATTTCCTAATCAGGAAGACAAATCAAGGCATATCTCAGGAACCAATCATGATATCAGGATAATCCAGGGATCAAAATGTAGCTTAAAATGCGGGAATCTGAAAATGTACACATCATTTTTACCAAATTTGACTTAATACTCAGTTTGATGTGATCACATTTGTGTGTATATTTTTAGATAAAATAGCCGCTTCACCAACTGAAGTATACAAAGTAACTTTACTTGGGCATTCCCCTCCTGAGCGCCTAAGGGTTTGTTTAAATGATGAACTGAACTCTGTCAATGATTACACAGCTCTGACAGGAAACAGAAAAACACACAGGCACACTTGGATAAATGACCAAACAAGTAGGTTAGGATTTATCTTTATGTTTTAATGAGAACTACCTGTCAAAGAACAGTTTTTCGTTCAGTCAGTGGCTGTTATTTTTAAAGAGATGATGAATCTACTACTGTGTAATCTACTGGCTTGTATGTAAAACAAGAAAAAAAACATGGTTTAGGAGTTAAAATTAAACTTTAAATGCTAATTATAAAGTAATCAATTAACTAATTACCAAAATGGTCTCTTTCTATGAGTTTGTCTTGTTTAATATATATATATTAGAATAATTCACGTCAGCATGAGTCAAAGAACGAATCGAACATCACGTCTCCTTTACTGACTAAATAATAAAATAACTTTTCAGTCTTATTTTGAGTTTCTTATCCCACTTTGTTTCCTGCATGGCTGCTTTGGAGTCCAACCAGTTCCACCATCACATCAAACCTTACGCCTCGTTCACAACTCCCCCCACTAAACTTCACTAAATCTCCCTTCAATAAAAAAAAAGCTCATTCTGAATCCAAATGCCACCAATGTGAATGAAAGCACAGTCCCCTCCCCTTCCTCCTCCTCGGAGCACAGCCCAGATACACCTCCTCTTTCCCTGCTTCACTCTGCTGCCATTTCCTTTAATCAAAAGAGGGAAAAAAACAAAAAAACAAACAAAAAACTTCTGCAGAGCCTTCAGCTGCTTTTGTTAGGTTGTAGAAAGAAGCAGGAGGTGGCAAACAGAAAGCTCTGAAGGATCATTCTGGTTCAGCTGTCCACTTTAAACAGGATAAACTTAGAAAATAACAGATTTTCTCCTTTATAATTTGAGTTATCAGTCTGATACTGCAGCACTGTGATGGACTGGAAACCTGTCCAGGGCGTACCCCGCCTCTGGCACAGGAACTGACAGGTGGTCTCCAGCAGTCTGGTCTACGCTCCTGGATAGGTGGGCAGCGTTCACACTGTTCGTCCTGTAACTGATCATCTGCTCCAAATGTAAGAAAAACAACCAGAAGTGATGTTAGAGCTCTGCTGCTCAGCTCAAGCAAAAAGACYGGGGGAAAGTAGGGTACAAGAAGTAGGCTATGCCCTGCCACAGATTTACACACACACAGATCTGTCCCTCTTATCAACTCCCTCTCTCTGCTTCTAGAACTGGGTCACACTTATAGGTGCAAAGTTTGTCCTTGAGACCTGGTGCTCTGGCACGAGTTCAAGGTCACTCCTGATGACGTTTCGACAGGAAGTCGGAACAGAACGGAGCGTGTCAAATGTAAAACCCCCACCGAGCTGCAGGCAGAGCAACAAAAACCTACCCGCAGAGTCCGACATCGAACAACAAACGCCATCAATCAGACCGCCTGGGGCCACCAGTGGCGGCATAAAGACGCAGCCTACAAATCACTTCTGTGAACTCCTCCATTAACACCACTTCTTTATAAGACCGGGCTGGGTTAACACGACTCAGCKCCCTTTCAGGGAGGTGATTTACAGGCTGAGGCGGTGCAGGAAGATGACGACTTTGTGGCTTCCAGCTTGTTCCGCAGAAAAGGTCTTTCATTCCAGAGTTAGACTAAAATCATTCTGTTTAGTTTGCTGTAATYTCAGGCAGATATTTCTGGTGGTCTCTACTTTACTTAGTCAAATCAAATTTATGATTCCCCAAAAAACAATTTCTCTACGAGCACTGTAAATGTGAAATTTCCAGTGAAAATTGAAGAGTGGTTCCTCGGAGGCCACCATTCCAGTTCCTCTAGCTGCAGAGCAGGTGATCCATCACAAGAGGAGCTGCCGTCTCTCTGTGGTCCATCAGCCGACTTCCTCCCATATTTTCATAACAACGGCTCCAGTCTGGGACCAGAATGGGGCCGAAAGCTAGGCCATCCGTCAGCGTCCACCCTGTCTCGGCATGGGACGTCACTCCCATCGGATGCTGCAGCTAAAACCAGCCAGCCCTTTGGACCTCTTACCTCCAGTAATAATCCACCATGGCACAAAGCAATCCATGAACGCCTCAGATAAAATGAGCCCGGGCCACGGGGCGGTTCATCAGTTTCAGACCCAAATAATTAAGAAAGAAAGGAGAGACTGTGCAGACTGAAAACAGCACTCATCGTAAGTCCAGTCATAAATCCCCACACTGGTGGAGTGAGTTGGCAGCCACTCGACTAAACTCTGATTTACTGTATAATGTGTCAAAGAGATTAGGGTCGGGCCTGCAGCTCTGGACTTACAGCAGGACCCGATCCTTGATTAAGATCTGCTGCACACGCTCACACAGCAGGGATCTGTTAGCATCCACACAGGATACACTCTGACGTGAGCTGAACCTCAGATACTTAAATTAAAAAACCTGAAAAATGTACATTTACTGGGGGGAATTGATAACCAGCAATGGACTGCTGAGAGCTAACAGGCAGAACAAAAGCTAAAGTGAGCAGGACAGAAGCTAATAGCTAAAACAAGCAGAGCAGTAACTAAAAGCAAAAATAAAGGCAGTGGAAGATGGCCTAAACCAGTTGAAAAGTAGCTAAAACATGAAAAGCAGTAGAAAAAATAAATTAGCAGAACAGTAGCTCTAAGTTAAAACTAACAAAGCAGTAGCAAGAAGTGTAAAATCAGCCAAAAAGTCATCAAAAGCTAAATTTAACACAGCAAAAATCTACATTTTGCAGAGCAGTAGCAAAAAGCTGAAATAAGCAAAWTAAACAGTAGCTGAAAGATAAAATGAGCATAAGTAGCACAAAGCCTTAACAAGCCATAAAGGGYATAAAAAGCCAAAGTGAAAGAACTGTAGAAATAGCCTAAAGCTGTAGGTTAAAAAAAAAGGTAAAACACGCAAAGCAAAATTCAAAAATGAGCAGAACAGTAGCTATAAGTGAAAACTAAGAAAAGAGTAGCAAAAAAGTGTAAAATCGGCCAATAAGTAACAATAGCTAAAAATAAGCAAAYCAGCAGCCAAAACTAAATTACCAGAGGATTAGCAAAAAGCTAAAATAAGCAAAAACTGTACCCAAAAGGTAAAGTGGGCAGAAAAATTGCTAAAATTAGAAAAAGCCTTAATAAGCCAAAAAGCAGATGAAAAGCTAAAATGAGCAAAACAATGAAAATAAATAAATCAGCAGAACAGCACACAACTAAAACCAGCAAAAATGTAGGGTCAAAAGGTAAATTACTAAAACAAACTTTTAAAAATCATGTAAAGGTGAGAATAGGGTTCTACCTGTGAACGACAACTTGTCTTCAGCCTCTGGAGGCTTTAGAAAAGCATGGTGCATCGGAGACATTCGCGCCGGTGAAAACTTTCATTTTTCSTTTTCCTTTCTGTTCTTTCAGCCTGAGGAGATACAAAAAAACAAGAACATTAATCAGCAGAACCAAAYCAAAGAGACAAACTTTGCTGCAGAAAGCTGGAAAACCTGAAATGTGACAACAGTGTTTATAGAAGTTAGCAAGAAAGAGGAAAAACTGAGTCACACTAGCAAAAACATAAAAAAGTTCACAAGGAGGAAGGTTGCAGGACTGAGGGGGAAATTCCATCCCACCAGGAGTCTGGACCGGTCCCAGGACCAGCACCCTGTTCTGAAAACCGCTGTCCGCTGGGTAAAGTCTACATGTTCGGATTTTCAGGTTTGTGAACTTAAATTAAAAGTTCCTAAACCCCAAGTTCTGCAGCCCCAATACTGGCGATTAACTTATTAAGATTTGTGCATAACATAAGAAAATGTTRATCTCCATGTAAATAAAAACTCATTTGTATTTTTGTGTTTCTYCATTAGAGATGAACTGTAATCAGAGCTGAGAGGGGTGAGGGGGATGGTAACATGTTTAATGTGCATTCTGTTTACCAGCAGGATCAGGGATGTTTGCTAAACCAACTGCCAACGGCGTTGCTGTAACTTAACACCATCAGCTCCTCCATCTGTGGCCACCGCTCCACACACTGTATGTCACAAGACAGATGGAGGGCCGAGGAGACCCCAAAATGTTTTCCAGCAGCTTTCCCCTGCAGGACCACATCACAGAACAAACTCTAAGCTCTGCGAAGTAAAACTGTTTGTGTTGAAGGCTGACAATCACTTCACCAAGCACAGAGACAGGTGTGCTTTTTCTCCTAAGTGGCCACACCCCTCACCTGCTGCTCCACTCCAAGTAGGATAATCCTTATGGAAATGAGGGACAGAAAGAGGGTTTTGTTCAGAATTTATTATTATAGTGTGAATGTTGAGTCAGAGCTTTAAGCTACGGTTCTGCTCGTTTTATTTTGAAGCAACATTTCTGCTKATTTTATTTTGAAGCAACAGTTAAGCTCGTTTCAGCTTTAAGTTGTTTAAGTTCTGCTTGTTTTAGCTTCAAGCTACCATTCTGTTTGTTTTAGCTTTAAGCTACAGGGCTGCTTGTTGTAGCTTTGAGCTACTGTTCTGTTCATTTTACCTTGAAGCTGTAGTTTTGCTCATTCAAACTTTAAACAGTTCTGCTCACTTAAACTTTTAGCAACACTTTTGCRGTTTTTGGCTTCCTCTCTGCTTGGTTAATATTAATAATTCAGTTAYCAAATTTTAACAAACTCATTCAGCACATTTGCACAGAAAATGCAAACTTCCAAGTATTTTGTTACCATTATTCAACAAACGGTCATCTCTGAAGATCATCCTAACTGTAGTGCGTTGCCTGACCTAAAAATCAAACACTAGTAGAGTACAAGAAAAACTAACTACCCTGTTTCCACCTGCCGGAGCTTTGGATTTGGAAGAAAGAGCAGATATAAGTAGYTTTGTACAACTTAACCCGTCTCAGAAAACTATCCTGAGGTGCCCTCAAACTTCTTACTCCTGTTGTAAACAGAGGCTTWCTTTATCGAATAAAAAGACTTATAAACTATAATTTGTCATAAAACATAAGATTTTCTTTCCATATAGAATATTTTTAAATTACACCTTAAAGCCACTTCTCCGMCTTTACAGATGTCACAAAAATAATACATTTTCTTCAAAGTGGCAGGAACATRTTCATCAATTAAGCCCTAAATTGACGGCTTGTAGGAAATCTGGCCGTGAAGACGACAGAACTGACTAAAATCTGACTCTGACATAGAAAGAGGGCAGACAAGAGGAATTAGGATGCAGATTAGAGTTTAAGCTGGAGGCAAAAGGTCCAATGATGTTTTAGCTAARGCCCATCCATCCATCCATCCATTTTCTTCCGCCTATCTGGGGTCYGGTCGCGGGGGCAGCAGCTTCAGAAGGGAGGCCCAGACCTCTCTCTCCCCAGCCACTTCTTCCAGCTCCTCCGGGGGAACCCCAAGGCGTTCCCAGGCCAGCCGAGAGACATAGTCCCTCCAGCATGTCCTGGGTCTTCCTCGGGGCCTCCTCCCYGTGGGACGTGCCCGGAACACCTCACCAGGGAGGCGTCCAGGAGGCATCCTTACCAGATGCCCGAGCCACCTCAACTGGCTCCTCTCGACGTGGAGGAGCAGCGGCTCTACTCTGAGTCCCTCCCGGATGACCGAGCTTCTCACCCTATCTCTAAGGGAGAGTCCAGCCACCCTGCGGAGGAAACCCATTTCGGCCGCTTGTATCCGGGACCTCGTTCTTTCGGTCATGACCCAAAGCTCATGACCATAGATGAGYGTAGGAAKGTAGATCGACCGGTAAATCGAGAGCTTCGCTTTCTGACTCAGCTCTCTCTTTACCACGACGCCCTTTCCCCAAAATTTTATYTAAAAAACAGTCCAAAATAAAAGGCAATTTATGCTGCCAAAATGTAAAGACATAAGTTAAAATCAGATTTATATTATTGTACTGTTTAATAATAAACAGTATGTGCATTTTATAATAAGTTTAAAGTGATTCTGTGTCATGAAGTTGAACATTTTGGAAAAGAAAGTGAAAAACTGGATGAGGATCAATGCTTCCCTGTACTTTCCAGGGTAACAGCCTCAGACAGGAAAGTATGTAAAAAAAAAAACATGTAAACACTTGACAAGGCCAGAGGACTATTAAGGAACAGGGTGGTGTCCCGCTACCTTCCCTGTCCAAACACTGCCATCCCACAGCACTTAGGTTTATTATTCTACCATTTAATCATGTGTCAAACCCAACAAGAAGTGTGGCACCATCACACCCTGAACACACAGATTACAGAAGCAGTGTTAAGCGTAAAAACACACGACTGTCTTGAGGTCAAGAGAGGAGAAGGCAACAGAGAAATACTTTGAGGGAAAATAAGAACAATTCTGGTTTCACACTAGTTTGTTTAAAAAATGAGGAAATGGAGCGCTGGCTTTGTTTGGACAGCAAAAAGACAGCCCACATGGAAAGCATTACATTTTACATTCCATCTTAAATGGCTCGAAATCTGCGTGTTTTCTGCAGTCATCCTCATTTAGGATCCTTGGAGGCGAACCTCAAACATCTCAGAACTCTGTGAGAAAACTGTCCCTCTGTTCTTTGTAATGAGAGACTCTGAGCTGTGATTAAAATGAGGTCACATGCATTCTGAAGTGTATTTATGCAAATTTATTTCAAGAAAAAAGTTGGTCAAAATACTATCCTTGTGGTATTAAAGCTGTCGCCTTACTTGTCAGAGTTTTAAAGTAAAATTATTTTATGGTGTAAATTAAGTGTTAAGACTGATGATGAGGATGAGTTATTATAGCCCTGTTTGTGTTTGATGAGGTCARGTAGCTGTGGCAGCCATCTTGAATTTAGGCGACTCTAAGAGTTGTTGATGAAAGTCGTTAACATATTTGAATGAGCACCAACAGGAAGTGATGACAAAAGGAAAACAGAGCATCACTACAACGGCTAACAACACGTAGTGAAGAATCTGATGTTATTTTAGTTTATTTTACGTAACTATCAGAGATGCTGGCTGTTTCCACATTCAGGGGCTGCGTCCTTTAAACGCCGAATTTGAAGGCGTTGACAAAGGACCCGGCTCACGTAGATCAGGTCCTTCGAAGGATGCAGCCAGAGTTTGATGAGCAAAGACCAAGATGTTTCCCTTTGTCGTCACTTCCTGTTTCATATTGGTCTTGCATAATTAAAAAAATGTCAGTTATGTGACAATATAAGTTGAATCATGTGAATTACGCCAAATGTCTTAAAAATTAAAGATGTTTTCTTCCACTTTTTGTACTTTTGATTCTTAAATGGTCAAGCACAGGAACTAAATCGTTTTCATGTATTTATTGGACATAATGAAACATAGTCAAGACATTCAACAAAAGCCACCAACGTACGGACTGAACATTGTTTAAACAATAAACATCCGTCGTTTCATCAGTGTACACAGACAAGACCAACGGCTCCCTTCGCTCATTACTTCAGATCCGCCCACTGAAGCCCTTATGCAACGCTGACGCATCCGCTGCGCATCCCACCACCGACGCAGCTTCTGATTCACACCTCCTCACCTTCAGTCATTCAGCCGCCCACCTAACGGTCAGTCGCTTCATTCAGAAAACTTTCACTTAACTGTTCATCACCATTTTCACTGGACTTACCGCTTGTGCCTTTAACATTTCAGGTTTTTAAATAGCTTTAAGTTTGTTAYATAAAGTAGAGTTGTGCGTCGTCATGTGTTGACACCGACAAGGAGGAGAAATGCTTTTCTATAAAAATATCCAAACAAGCAACCGCAGGGATGATTTGTCCCACTTAGYTACCCCAAGTCCAGTTGGATGCCCCGTTTGCCCCCCGCTGTGAGGAAACCAAAAGAGAGGAGAGACGGTGGAGGCAACCAAAACCAAACTTCTGAAGATGAATATCCCAGTTCTGAACTCCAGAAACAACAATGAACACGGGGAAACTCCATGGTGGTTTAAGGATTTATGGTTTCAAACTGAAATAAACTAGCTCAGGATTACGGCTTCAGAGTGGAAGAGTCCAGGTGCTGAAATGACCTCTCACCAGTTGAAACAAAAAAATTCCAGAACTGTGTTATCTGACATTAGTGTATATAATTCAATATACATGTATCGCAATAGAAAGCAGAGTTATATATAAATTTTAGCCATATCATCCAGCCCTACCCAACATAAGGAATGAGCTTTCTGTACATGAAAACATCTGCACCTCGATAATGAAACAAGAAGCTGTAGGAGGGGTAATATGAGTAATAGTGACAGAAACAAGAGAGAAACTAAATGTAATGTAAAAAAAAAGAAGGTTGAAGTCAGAGACGCTGCAAGCCTGCTTAGTACATCAGTGCATATGGGTCTCCCTGTAGCAGCTGTAAACATGATCACACCGACTAACACCGTAATCACAGCCGCTTGAGGGAAAAGCCTCGTTTTAACACTCCCCCCTCTCCTTTTTTTTAGCACACAATCATCCACGAGAATCAGATGATGTAACAAACTGTGTACAGTCTGTGTGGAGTATCCTCCTGACAGGATTTACTGTTTGGTGTTAAAAATCAAACTAACTGTAAGAAAACCACATCTATGTCCCATAACTCAACATTTAAACTCAACCAGCTAAAATGTTTTCTGCTCTTAAATCAGAAAAAAAGTTATGATTTAAAGGAGGACATTATTTCTCAACCACGACTGGAAATTAGCGCAGCTAAAGCTTTGAAGTAATGTTTACCAGGTTTTCAGAACGTAATGTTATGCATATAACTACTGTTCCCTGAAGGAAAGGAACGAGGTACAACATCATGTATGGGAACCACGCCCCTGCGTGTCCTGGCTGAAGCCACCTCTAATCACGCCTTTAGGCAGGTGACGTGATGACGACAGATGTCAGGCTCCGCCTGCACATATAAATATTGTCACCGTGAAATATTGTTCACCGAGCCCAGCTGTGTAGCGGGGCCAACATGTGTTGTACCTCGTTCCTTTCCTTCAGGGAACAGTAGTTATATGCATAACATTACG